>NC_000084.6:58220000-58562500 GCF_000001635.26 Mus musculus
TTTCTATGCCGGCCGTTGTCATGGCTTTCTGTCATGGCTTTCAGCATCTCAAAACTTCCTTCTTTGCTGGTGATCTGAGTACCCTCAGCCTAAGTCCACACTTATTTAATGTAGTCAGGAAGATGTTAATGTTTGACTTGGTTTTGCTTCTAAACACATATTTTAGGTTCTTAGGTCTGAAGTTTTTCCTTAATGCACATTTATTGTCTCTTTGAGTTTTAAATATATTGAGCTTTGTATTTGAAAACAGAACCAAGAGAATTCAGCTTACAAATTAGTGATGTATTACAACAGTGCTAATTATACGTTTATTACTACAATTAAGCCAGTCCACCACTAAGAGTCTGCTTGTACACACAGGCAGCACTGAGTGAACTTACTGGGTTAAAAAAATTTAAAAAGGAGCACAGGAAGTTGGAGAAAAAGGCGAGGGGAAGGGGGTTAGGAAAGGAACTAGAGGGAAGAGAAAGAAAGCAGGTCCAATCAAACTGTATTCTATATGACTGTGTGAATTTCTCAAATTAAAAAAAAGATTTTATTGGACTTATGCAGTTATTATTTTGTAGGGAAATTCCACCTGACTTTTCCATTCTCTCTCCACTAGATAATTGTCATCTGCATCTGGAAGCACATCGCTTACTGGGTCTCCACTCCACCCTGTTGACAGCACTATTTGCTTCATTCTATACAAGGATGTCCCCTGCACAAAGCCAGGTGCCCTGATTCTTAGAATGTAATGGTGGCCCACGCTATTCCTTTCAGCTTCCTACCCGAAAACAGATACTGAACTTCCTGTCTGAGCTAGGATTTTATTGCTGTGATAAACACTACGAACGATCAAAAGTAACTTGGAGAGAAAAGAGTTTATGGCATCCTACAGCCTGCAGTCCGTTATCCTGGAAAGTCAGGCCAAGAATTCCAGGCAGGAACCTGGAGGCAAGAACTAAGTGGAAGCCATAGAAGAATGCTGCTTCCAGGCTTGTTCCCCATGCCTTGCTCAGACTTGCTTCTTTCTCCTACAACCTGGAAGTCTGTGAGGGTGTGTTACATAGTAAATTTTAATCAAAGCAACACAAACAAATGGTCACAAAATAAATCATGCAAAAATATTTCCTTAAGAAACAACTGAACCCAGCTCCAGGGTGATTGGACCCAACGTCATTCCCCAAAGGCATCTTTCTTTTATTGTGTAAATGAGAGAAAAATGATGTACTGTGAAATGTACCTATTTTAAGTGTATTGTTGTGTGGACCCTGATGATGGCTCAGAGTTCTGTCACTCTCTCTGTTAAAATAGAGGGTATTTGCATCACTGAGAGAAGATCGCTCATGTGATGACTCAGCTAATTTTCTCACCCCTATCCAGGAGGCACATTATGTATGCAGTGTTGCATGCTAGGCTAGCTTGCCTCTGGTAGAACATATAAACATATGAATTTAATCATACTGTATGTTCTCTTAGTTTCTTTCATATAGCATGGAACTGTAACTATTTCTTATTGTAGTCATTTTCAGTTTGTTCCTCATACAGTATTTAGTTTCCTGGTTTGCTTAGTAATTATACTGTGGGAACATTTCAATTAGTGCCTATTCATATTATAATTTCTCTATTTGCTTGATGATAGACATGTAAGCTTTTTCTCTGTTTAGCCCTACTGGGATTTTGATTGAAATTTCAATGAATTTGTAGATAGTTTAGAAGAGTAGCTGTCTCAGAAGTACTTGATGTTTGAATCAGTGAGACACTGAACAACTCTGATTAAGTCTTTGTTAATTTCTTTTAGTAATATAATCGTTAATAGTTTGTTAAGTTTATCGTATGTATTTTGAGATCCTTTGATGCTGTGGAGAACAGTATTATTATTTCTATTTTCCTTCTCTTGTTCAATGTGGTGGTCAGTTTTATGTGTTCACTAGGTATTTTTAAAAATTATTATTATTATTATTATCATGATGGTGATGATGATGGTGATCCTATGTCTGCATAGGATGAGAGAAGAAGACTGTTGGCTTGCCTGGAGTTGGAGTTACAGGCAGTGGTGAGCTACCTGATATGGGAACTGGGAATCAAACCACGGTCCTCTGTCAGAACAATATGTCCTCTTAACCACTGAGCCACCTTTTGAGCCTGTCATTGAGTGATTTTATATTAAATTGACCATGGGTCTAGGTGTTGTGACGGAGACACTTTGTAGATGTAGCATCTACAATAATAACTTTCAGTAAGGAGATTCCCTTCGCTAATCTTGGTGGGCTTGGTCCAATCAGTTAAAAGACCTTAAGAGTAGAAGTGAAGTTTCCCAAGGGAGGACATACCCTACCCGACTCCTAAGTTTTCATTCCCTGGAGTCTCTAGTTTGTCTTCCTGATGGCCTACCCCATGGATTTAGTACTTACCTATCCAGCCCAGACTACCTACCGTGTGAGTCTCATCCTCATTATAAAGTTATTCACATCATCTTCCAGACTCACACCCATCCTATATGGATCTGATTTCTCTCCAACATCTATGCATCTACCTCACTCCAACAAGTAAGTGAATGTTAAAGTAAACTAGCAAACAAAAAATATGGTGAACACTAAAGACTTCGGCCATGTCTATATTGTTCCTTTCAAGAGTAATGAGAAATGAACTTTACAGAAACTTAATAAAATACTTTAATGGGTTTGCTTACATTTCCCTGCATAGTACATGAGGATCCATTCTGCATTGGGACAAACAGATCTTATGTGCAAAGGGTGAGTACACCAGAGAATCTTAAATGTACCGTTGCAGTTAGCTTCAAAAATCAACTCCATACATTGCGTCATATAGTTTAAAGATGTGAAATTTGAACCTTCGTGACTCCTGTAACTATTTCAAGGGGATAAGGGACTGGAACCAAAAATAAAATAAGATGGAATTTGTCAAATTGATATATAAGCAAGTCTAGTAAATCCAAAAGTTTAAGGCAAAAGAGATGAGTGTCTCGGCAACTTCCTATCACTTGCTCATACCATAGGGTTTCCTAGATAAATAGCTTTACAAAATGTGTGCCTTTGGAAAAGGGGCCAGGCACCTGGTTTACTTACTGGATCTTTTAAAGTAGAGCAAATGGAATTTATGAGAATAATGGGGTTTTTATTGATTATATTTAAGTGGTTTAGAGAAAAATTAAATAAAATTCCCTCATATGGTGCTAACGTCAGAGCCAAAAACTAGTTGGAAAAGAAATAGAAAGATAAAAATAATGTGAAAGTCACTATTAAATTTAATGTTTTGCAACAAGGCAGAAATTTTGGTTTCTTCAACAAGTGCCATTGACTTAGAAGTGGAAAATATGCAGTTTTGTCGTCAAGGTTTTAGCAAAATGAGCTTGGAGCTTCAGTACATGAAACATTGAGAAAAGTTATCCTTAAAAAAAAAATCTTACTTTTGTTTCCACCAGATGTAGGAAGATACTAAAACACAGGCTCCATCTATCTCCATAGATATGATAATTTTACAGGTAAACTAGCAGAAAGAAATGGTAACAATTATATCCATACTTAATGTAATAATTTCACTACTATATGGAAGGATTATTTTACACTAGGAATTTTTTTTTACCAAATTAATAACAATGTATAGCTTCAATGCCTGCTATATATTCTCCCAGTAATTAATGTCATTTCAATAATATGTGAATGGGGATCTCAAATGGTTACTTTTAAAAAGAAAAAGGCAAAACAATTTATAAAACTTGTATACTTTCAGCATATATATTTTGGGTTTTTCTTTATTTTTGATGATTTCATGTTTCTTATAAAACGCCATCCTATATACCTCTTCTTTTTAAATATACCTATATATGACCAATACAACTCCCTCTTAACTTTTTAAAATATTTTTATTTTTACAACTCACTAAATTCACTTAGTGCTGCCTATATGTGCATGGGTGTGGACCACCCACTGGAGCATGATGAACTTTCCAGGAGTCATTTTTTTTTTTTTAAAGTAAGAATGAAGTAAGCATTTCTCTTTCCCAGTAACTATCCGATGCCAGTAGCTTCTCAGTAAGGGGTGTTGCCATCTGCCCCATCCATCGAAGGGCTTTGACTGGCTCGATCTTACAGAGATCTTACACGGGTATCCACAGCACCTGGACTCAACGATTGGGATAGGCATGTCCAGAGGGAGCATTTCGCAGCTTTCCCCCCACCTACTCTCTTTCACACATTCCTTCTCACTCTTCTTCAATGTTCCCTGAGCCATAGTAGTGGAGGGATTAATATGATGTCTCACTTCGAGCTGAGCATCTGATCTCCTATTCTCAGTGCTTTTGCTAGAATGCATCTCTCACCGACCACTGCCCACAGCAAAAGGAAGCTTCTATGACTAAGGTTGAAAGCAGCCACATTTGTCAGTGCTGTGAGCTGGGTGGAGGGTGAAGTCTAGGTGCCAGTATATTTTTTAAAATAGGGATTATAAGCATTATTTGATTTAGTAAACAAATTAATATTTACATATATAAGACATAAAACACTTTCAGGAAAGCATTTTCACTTTATACAAAATAGCAATGACATGTAAAATCTTTCTGGGGGAGACATGCGAACAGCAACTGCAGTTGTATCTGTCATTTCTGTCTCAGAAGAATGAATTTTGTAAGAGTATTAATTTTTCTGAAACTATTTGCTCAAATAATGCAAGTATGTATACGTCAGCTGATATGATTCACAGATGACTAAGGTGTGCCCAAAAGTCATGTCTTTTGAGCATTATCCCAAGGGCAGCAGTTTCAAGAAGTTCTGGGACCTTTAACGAGTGGGGGCCTAGTGGAAGGTTACAGAGTGGTCCCTCCCTCCCAATGTTTGCTTTTCCATTTTCTGGCTATTATTTCTCATCCTAGCCAAAGCCAATCTCTAAAACCATAAGCTAACTAAACCAGTATGTATGTACATATGTACGTATGTATATGTGTATGTGTATGTGTATGTGTATGTGTATGTGTATGTGTATGTGTATGTGTATGTATATGTATATGTATATGTATATGTAGTAGATGTATATGTATGTATGTAAAGCTCTGGGTATTTTGTTATAGTAACAGAAAGCAATAACAGCACATCAGTGTAATTATCAAGTTCAATTAGTGTTATGGATAGAATAAATGCAGTGAGTGTTTACTTTTGAATTGCCCAGAAATCATTTGTTCGGGGTTGTTTTCTAGTTTTGTCTCCTCTACAAAGAGATTTTCCCTGGGCCATTGCTGGCCAAGGATTGTCTTAAACTAAGCAGATCTTCCCTTTTGCCTACCCCAGTGATTATTTCAGGGAAGGAAGTGGGCCCTGGTGCATAGAGCACATAATCTAGTGAGTGCTTCAGAGAAAGAGATCATCCCGACTCATGGACACTCATGCAATGTCAGACACCAAGTTGAGTTTCCAAAAAATTGTTGATGAACTGATTAAATAGCACTCGTGCTTCTAGTAAAGCTTTTCAAGGGAAAAATCCAAGCAGGAGAAAACTACAATGTCAAGGCAAACCACAGGAAGATGAGACCCCTGGGTGAGCCATGCCTTTACCCATCTACACTGGCCATTTGACATTTGTGACTGCTCCTGTACCTTAAGCTTCTATAGATTTTGAAAATGCCCTATGCAGTGAATCTAGTCAACATAGAAACAAAATTAGTTTGCTTTTTTTTTTTTTGAATAACACTGTCTCAAACATAAACAAATAGGACTTCAGTGGTACAGCACACACCCAGAAGGACGGAGAAGAAGAGGAAGTGCAGAAGGAGGTTGTTGTGTTCTAATGGAGGCAGTAGTGAGAAAATCAGGAACCACCCCCAAACCACTCAGAGACCTCCAAGATGCAGAGCTGTGTTCCTGCAGATTTTCTAGATTAAGGCCGAGGAGCACTAATGCTGGCGAATACCAAACATGCTGTGAGAATCAGAAAATGTGAGCTGGGGAGAGAATGCCGTGTGAGAGGAGCGATGCTCAGTTGCCAGGTCTGTCTTGAGGTCTGCTGCAGTCAGATGGAGATGGCAAGAAGCTGAAATTGGTAAGGAATGAGGTGGAAGGAACAGGAGAAACCATCTTTGGAAATGGGTTTAAATTCAATGATTCCTAATGATATCCTGCTATACTCAATTATCATCAGAGAGGAAATGTCCTGCAACTGAGAGGAGCGGATGCAGAAACCTACAGCCAAACTCTAGGTGGAGCCAGGGGAACCCCACAGAAGAGGGGAAGGAAAAATTGTAGGAGTCAAAGGGATGGAGGGCAGATGCCAGAACCTGGCCCACAGAATGAACTAAGAAAGGCTCATAGGGGTTCACAGAGACTAAAGTGACAAACACAGACCTTGTTTGGGTCTAACGTAGGTCCCCTAAATATGCATTATGGTAGCATAGCTCGGTGTTCTTGTGGGACTTCCAGCGATGGGAGTTGGGGGTATTTCTGACTCTTTTGTCTTCACTTGGGCCCTCTTTCTTCCTGCTGGGTTGCCCCATCCAGCTTTGATATGAGGGTTTGTTCCCAGTCTTACTGTATCTTCTTAGACCATGATTGGCAGATATCTCTGGGAGGCCTGCTCCTTTTGTGTGTGTGTGTGTGTGTGTGTAGCGGGGGTGGGGGGAACGCACAGGGGGCAGAGGAAGAGATGATATGGGGAGGAGGGGAGTGGAAACTGCTGTGGGAATGTTATATATGAGCGAAGAGTGAAGGTAACAAAAGAATGCATAGAGGTCTCTCCTGCTGCAGCTTCAGGCAGGGGGAGATCCCATAGGCTCCTTCTGTATCAGTTTCTTACTGTGCACAACGAACAAGTTGGTCAGAGAGTAGCACGCAACCGTGGCTTTCACGAATACCAGAAAGATGCCGGTGGAAACACAGGCGCTTGGTTGCCCTACTAGAAGGAAAATGAAATCTCTGGAGGTTTAGGAGATGGTGCTTGGCGGAGCGAGAAGCGGCGCTAAAGAAAAGGACCTGAGATTGAAAGGTCAGCGGGTCAGAACTGGGTGCCTACTAGGACATCTCAGAAGCATTAGAAGGAAAACTTCTTGCGGGAAAGACTAATCACTGCATGTTTTTCTGGATCCGTATCTTCAAGTGACTCTGCTCTGAACAGCCCTTCGGAGCGCTTTCATAACTACTTCCAGGTTTGGGTGAGACCTTGAGCTTCCATCGAAGACATTTTGACTGACCCAATTTCAAAAATGATAGTTGTTAAATAAGTAAGCGGGGGTCAGGAAGTAGGAGTAGCAGTGCCAAGTTTCAAGAGAATACAAAAGGACAGTGTATCAAGAATGAGTTACTAGGAAATCCAAGCTCATCACATTTTCTAGAAAGAAAGGAAAAAGGAGAGGCAGTGCCCTAGCCAGCTCGTGTCAATCAGACTGGCATCTTGCCTCAACAGCACCCTGGCTGATAGAAAACATAGCACTTTAAAAGCTGAGGAGAGGCTGGCAAAAGAAATAGAAATCCAGCCCCGAGAGTTTACCCAGAGAATTGCAGGTTACACTAGACATCAGAACCGCAGGCCAGAGTACGAAGTCAGGTTCATTTTGGTTTGCTCAGCTTTTTGGCTTTCTCTCCAGTTTCTTTTCTAGGGATCTTCACTGTGCACTGTCAGTGGAACTTGGTTCTACAGCCTCAAATATGAGGGGAAAATGGTGAAGCCTTCCCCACTAATGCTTCACTTCTGCTATTAGCTATTGCTGCCTGGACACTGAACTGGAAGACATATAATATTGAAGGATCAGGGATAAATCAAGAGTACAGGCACACAGCTTCTAGTAGTGACAAGTCCTATCCTTTAAGCATGGCCATCTTACACATGTGCTTTTTGAACCTTGCTTTGTAATTTTCATTATAGTAGTCTCACTTCCTTCTCAGAGAATTTCCTTCTGATTGGGATAGTTATCATTTCTTTGGCTAACAATTGAGAATCCTTTTTTATTTTATAATTAGATCATATTCTAAGTAATGGACGTGAAGAAATCCGTAGAGAAATTTGGCCTAAGTGGAGATAACTAGTTTCTACATCCCTGTTATTTTCTGCCTTTGAGGGCAAGGCTTTAGTGTTATTAATTGGCTCTGTCTGAGACCATTACAGGAACCACAAGGAATTCAAAGCCTTTGACTAGTGAGCTGATTCAAAAAGTCTCAGTTATGTTGTGGGGTGGTGAAGGGGGAAGGGATATCTCTACTGAATCTACAAGTCATAAGCCAGCATCAAACAAAAGCTAAGGAAGGTTTATAGCTTTCTTAACTTCAATCTTATCTCTCAGAGGCACAGAGCCACCAATGCAAGGATCCAGCTTGAAGTTTGATGACCAAAATTGCTAATACATAATTTCAATTCGATTCACCACTTAAACAGAGATTTTCAATGTGAAGTGGAGCCAGAGAGATTGCTCAGCAGTTAAGTGTATTTGCTGCTCTTCCAAAGGGCCCAAGTTCCATATCAAGCAGCCATATCGGAACCATCTGTAACTCCAGCTCCAGGAAATATAAAATCCTCTTCTGATCTCCACGGTAGGCCCTTGCACACACACACACACACACACACACACACACACACACACACACACACACACACACAGATAAGTAAGAATTAATGTTACATGAGCCACAGCAAACAGGTGAATGCTCAGTTCCAAGGTGATATGTGCTGTTCACTTGGCTTGCTTTCCTTGCTAACAGAATCATATCTTCCCAATGTTATTCACTGCTAAACAGTTCAGCGACCCAGACTTCCTTAGTATAATACAGATGAAACAGCTGAGCCTTTGGGATGTGACAGGCTGGAGTACATTTATCAGGTATGTCCTATCCATCTCACATCCGGTCTCTAGAAAGATCCCAGATGGCATTAATGTTACCTATGGCTTATATCATACAAGTAGTAGGAAGTGGGGGTGGAAGGGACTGTATCACTTAAGGAATGAAAGCACAGCAAAGTGAGGAAGGATTCCATCCTTTCTCACAGGTCCTGTGTTCTAAAAGATGATTTGCTTAAATTAAAAGGGTGATTACATCATGAGTTTTATAATAGATGTGGAGGAAAAATCAAAGATAACACCAAGAAATGGTCATGGTGGCCCAAAATCTTTAATCCCAGCACTTGGGAGGCAGAGGCAGGTGGATTTCTGAGTTCAAGGCCAGCCTGGTCTACAATGTGAGTTCCAAGACAACCAGGGCTACACAGAGAAACCCTGTCTATAAAAAAAGAAAGAAAAAAAGCATAGTAGGTAGGAGAGGGTTTTTTTTTTTAAAGCAAAGAGCCTGTTTCCTGTTGGGTTGCTGGAGTTCTTTGAAGTCCCACAGGGACAAGACAAAGCAGCAGAGACAGATGCTGTGCAGATGGTAGCTTGCTATCACAGCAGTATCACACAGCTGAGCGATTATATGCCTTTAGAGCATCCAGAAGCAGTGGACTCATTCTGGAGAGGAAGAAAAAATGTTATTCGTTGCTTTACTGCTGAAAACATGACCCTAAAACATGGTCTAGGGAAATAGATAGGGCTACATTCTTGCTGTGTGTAAGACACTCAGGACCCATGGCAAATTGTCATCTGTAGCATACTAACTCCTATAACTTGAATAATTGCATCCCTCCATAATTCAGGTTGCAACAATCTCCAAGATGGCTGTTTTGAGAGGAGGGACCGTTAGGGAATGATTGGATGATGAAGGCTTCATCCTTATGAATGGAGTTGCTACAGTCTTAACAGAGGCTTCAGAAAGCTCATGGCCCTTTCGGTTCTTGTGCCAGGTGAAAGCATGTGGCTTTTGTCCTTTGTGCTGTAGGAAGATTCTATAAGAACTGCTGACTAGGAAGTTCTTCGCATCATCTTGAGTATTGATCACGGACATCCCAGAGGCTGGATCTTTATAGTCACAATATTATCATCTCCTTTCAAACTTCTGAATGTACTGATCTAGAGATATATTTCCTTTTTTTTCTGTAGAAAAATATAGATCTAAAATATATATCTACACTATATACTACATATACAAAATAAAATATAAATTATATATATTAAAATATAAAATATTATACACTATTTTAGGCTAATACTTTCTAATTGTTCCAAACAGTAAGATATGAGATTCTTTCATATTTGTTTATGCTTATTTACAAAGTCTCACATGTATTTTTACAGTACCCAGTTTATTGAGGGGAGGGGGACTCACCTATCATTTTGGACCTAGGGGCTCAGTGTGAACAAAATGACAATTCATTATTGTCTCTCTCACAGTTTTTTATATTGTGTAGCTCCTCTCTCTCTATCCCATTCATTGTATTTGGTGGCTTGCTGGTATAATAAAATTTAACATTCACAAAACAAAACAAAGATGAAGTATGCAAGAGCCCTTGGAAGTCAAACAAACCAGCGCTGTGAGGGATCTCCCAGAGGAGCCGCACGAGAAGGAGGTACAGTTCAGAGCTGAGAGGTGAACGGCATGAGTAATGAGGCTGGTGTGATCTGTCTTAAATATATTTACACATTTATGAAATGTAAGCTTGGATCACGTAGTGTCCATAAATTAAACAGCCAACGAGATTCCAAGATGAAGTCATTTTATTACATAGGAAAGTTTAATTTATCAACTTCAAGAACCCAGAACACTAACACTGTCTTTTGAGCTTTCTGAATCCATTTGCTTGTTTTGGTGTTTGGCCCAATGAAAGATATCTCAGGAGATCATATTTTATAAGTGAACACAAACAGATGAAGCAACTTGATGGTCTGGAGTTTATATTTAAACAAGTTGGTGTTATTCTGGTTTAATTCTGTCCCCCATAATGCAGACAAGTCATATTTTTATTAAAGAAAACAGACAAAAGCCTGTCTCAGAAGTGCCGAAACGGCAAGTGGGGAGTTGCTTGAATCTATAGAATCAGCGCCCTTAATTCCACACAGATGTCTCGGTGCATTCCTGTAAATTTTCAGACTGAAAAGGAAATGTTAGTTACACCCTTCTCCTAACAGCCTAGGCGAAAATATTTCACATATTCTACGTATGTTTTGCTAACAGCAAAAAGAGACAAAAATGAAGTAATTGTCACTTCGAGTTTAGTATTTTGCCATTAGCAAAAACCAACACGTGCACTTAACAGGCAGCGCATCACCTCTTTCCAGTGTCGGTCTCCACGCTTTAAAGCATAAAAATGCGATTCATGCTCTCAAATGGTGATTGGAAAAAACAATGTGTTGACAAAATTTATATTTATTTCTAGTGCGCTGCATAGTGTAAATGCTGTGTTTCTGCTTACTTTTAAGCACAAGGAGAAGGATGTAATTGTTCTTTATAAACACTGAGAAGGGTAAAGACATCGTCTGAAGGAATTCAATAACGGCTAGTGTTGGATGGTGTGGATCATGCTTAGTGTCCCTGTATTCTCCAGATCATCTTTGGATGGATCACCAGGTCAGCAGCTCTAGTTGGATACTGAAGAAACCGTTATCATTTCTTGGTAGAGATGAATATATAGCATGGAAGCCAATATTTCCCTTCTCCAATCCAAGCCCCAACCAGGCCCAACCCTACTTAGCTTCCTAGACTGGATGTGTTCAGAGTGGTATAGCCATTGGTCTTTCTCTTTTATCATCCTTCTCACAAATTACAACTTCACTTTCAAATCTTTCCTAATGGGTAACTGTTATTAGGAGTATGGCTATGCCTCAGGTTATGAAAAATGCTCATCTTTCTAGACTCAATTTGTGCCTTTTGGTTTCCCGATTTAAAATAAAAAGTCTTGGTTCAGGAAAGCTAAAAAGCTAAGCAGAAGTCACTTGGCTAGAGAGCGTAAACAACAGATTTATTACTGATAATTTATGTGCCAATGATTAGGATGTGGGATTTTCCTAATATTCACTTGTTAATCAGCTAGCATCTAAAGGCAATTGAAAGTTGGCATTTCTTGCTAGGAAGAAAAACATCAAGTTAATTTGGACCTAAAGGACCAGGAAATGCTTTTCACAGCATTCAGTGATAGTGAGGCCTGATGACTGTGTGCTGTGAAATGTTTTCAGGCAAATGTAGCATGCAAGTGTTCAAAGATAAGCAATGAGCTTACAAGGTCCCATTTAGGATGTTCTCAGTGGCCTATGTTATATACTAATGTATCAAATAATGGCCGAGGTGCTGGGAAAGATGCATATTTCTGTGGTGGAGTTTCTATAGGTGCTTCTCAAAAGGAAGGGCAGATTTGTTAAGCACATGTGTTTAGACTGAGGAAACACAAGCAGTAAACTTTCTTACAAGATGCTGAGAACATAGCTTCAGAAGTTGAGATCAGTTAGAGCTAGTGAGTATGGGGTTGATTTGTGGCTTGTAAACCCCATCCAGATGTGACCTGCCAACAGAAGTCAAAGTTATTACTAGCCCCCCTGGCTGACTCTAAAGGCCTGAGGTGTATGGATCAACATCTTATTTGGGGACTCCTGCAGAGAAAGATGGTGGAGGAGACTTGGAATTTCTCGTACCTTGCAGCCAACCTGGGGACCTTGGCACTCACCACACCTTTGACTTGATATCGCTGTGCTCTTGGTCTTCTTAAAGAAGATACACACAGAAGAAGCGGTGTGACTAAGACACATGTGGAATCAAACGAGGCTTCCTGTGTACCTTGAAAGGTTGAAATGTCCTATCATTTCTTCTTGTTTTCTCAAGAAGATAGAGTGAGCACACACAATGTATTTCACGACAGGATGCAGTGGCCTGTTTACATCTTCCGTCATTCTACATTAGCGGGAGTCAGGAATTTGAAGGAAAAGGTGCTTCTTGTTGCTGTGTATAGGTATGAGCGGAAAGTGCAGAAGGTAGGTTTTTGCTAAAGTGTCATGGAGAAGGCTGAAACAAAGAATCTGATGCCAGACTTTGCCTCTTCCTCTAGCTCAGGTTCTCAACCTATGAGCCATGACCTCTTTGAGGGTCAAACAACCCTTTCGTGGGGTCACATCTCAGCTATCTTGCATATTATCTATTTATGTTATGACTCACAACAGTAGCAAAATTTCAGTGATAGAGTAGCAAGAAAAATAATTTTATGGCTGGAGGTCACCCCAGTGAGTTACAAGGTCACAGCATTAGGAATGAACGGTAAGAGGCACTGTTGTAAATGCTGTCTGTCATCTCCTTGTTGACAGCAGGTACGTTTATCCAAACTTCTCATCTCCAAAGGCTAACAGGGTTGAGCAGTTCACAGTCACATAGGCTGGTGTGGCCCGAGATCAGGAAGAATGGTGAGCAAGCGAGTCAATGGGGTGTCATGAGAAAATAGTGTAGTCTCCATAAACAGAAACAAACTATTGAATCCTCCAGAATTAGATTTGGGGGAGAAAGAATGGTAATGGTTCATCCTTAAGTTGGCGACTAGCCCTTATTCAACTAAGTCTTCTAGCTGGGTTTTTGGTGAGCAAGTTAGAGCCAGCACCTAGAGTATCCTGTGAGAAAGGTATATGTGGAAGGAGCCAGAATGGCTGAGAGGTATGGAGAAGTGGCATGGACCTTGGGCAGCAGGGCTTTGGGAGACATGGCATCAGCCAGAGGTTCTGACTGGAAACAGCTGGCACATTGACCGTGGAGCAATTTTAGAAGTTCAAAAACAGGAGGATTTGGTCCTGAGAAGATGACTCAGTCATCTTGCTTTGCAAATCATTCAGACCTGTGTTCAGACCCATAGTGCTCACATATAAACCAGGGGTGGTGACACACATCTGTAACTTCAGTGCTGGGAGGAGAGAAACCATTGATGACAGCCAGATCCCTTCTCATTGGTTGCTAGGTAGCCAGTTTAGCTGAATCAGTGGATTCCAGGTTTGGCGAGAAAAAGCCTTTCTTAAGTAATAATGTAGAAAGAGACTAAGACCCTTGATGTCAACCTCTGGCACATGCACAATACCAACTCATATACGTGCCTACAACATATACAGCACACATGCACAAAAAAGTTATTAATTGTGGTACAGATGGCATATAATGAAATTACAATGGATCAGGTAGGCATCGTATTTTAGTAAGGAAAAAAAATCATTATCCCATCTCTAAATCGTGAGAAAGGCCTGTTTTTTAAAAGCCAAAGCCAAAAAGACTTCAATGGAGGGATTGCTCTTTCAAAACAGAAAAAAACTCTGTAGTGGGATAAAGGCAGCCAAGAACCACCATGAAGAGCAGGGGCTGAGGGAAGTCAGCCTCTGACCCTGCTGTACTATCCCACGAGAACTTAACATTGACTGTGTGTCAAACAAGTCATGAAGGTGGTTAATATGGGCCAACCTGCCAAGACTCAGGTTGGGGAGGGGGCAGAATAAGGATGGATATTGGGAAGAGGGGAATAGAAGGTGGATGTTTGAAGTGCTCTGAAGCACGGATGCTTGAAGATGTTTAGAATGTAGAATGTTTAGCTATGTAATAAGGATGTAAGCCACTGTTTTATATCCTCGTAAACATGTCAGTGGAACATCTCCATTGAGGAGTAGTGTTCATTAACCCTGTGTGTGTGTGTGTGTGTGTGTGTGTGTGTGTGTGTGTGTGATGGCTGATGAAGTGTTTATGAATTTAAGGGTAAGGCACGTGCCATAGGATGCTTTGTCAATAGAAATCAGGTAAATTTAGTTATCTATATTTGGAAGGTATTAGTTAGGCAACAGTGTTTTATTTACTTTTTAAAAAATGGAGTCAGTGAGATGGCTCAGAAGTTGAAGAAGAACATGCTGTGCAATCTCGCTAACCTCAGTTCCATTCCCCACAACCACTAAAACATGAATTTGCCACGGTGTGCTCATGTATTCATGCTGTGTGAGCGAGCAGGCATGCGAGTCTCACACACACACACACACACACACACACACACACTGATAACTATATATTTAAAAGTTTAAAGGAAACCAGTCTCCATTTTGTTTTATTCTTGGGGCTTAATAGAATAAAAACGCTCAAAGTCACTTTTTATCACTAGGAAAATGAAGGCAACGTACTGGGTTCAACAGAGGTTTGCACATAGTAGAAATAGATTGTTAAAGGAAAGCGAACTCATCAGTGATCATGTAGACAAAGTGCAGCACTTACTTCTTCCCCAAGAAGCCAAGGGTAGCACACACCTCTCTGGAAGCCGCTTTCACACTCTGTGTCTCCTCCCAATCTACACAGCAGTTGAGCAGTCGTTAACACCTGTCATAGTCACTATAACCCTGTCCAAAAGCAGGCAGGAGAGGTCTTCCCTTTTATACCTACAGAGAGCCAAGAAAATGGGTCTAACCACTTGGAACCGAGTCTGTCTCATCCCTCCTACACCAGTGACAATCCCAGCCGTTTATTATCCATTATCCCATTGATAAACAGGGCCCCTGAAATGTCACTAGGCATGTGAAAAGGATGGAATTCCTTCATTGCACACAAGAGTGAGCTAGACAGGGAAGTCTTCATGACAATTTTGTTACAGAGTATCATTTTACTGCCTTGTAAAAAAATATGATGAATTGAACAATTCAGACTATACTTCACTAGGGAGGCAGTTGGTTCTTATTTGTTAAATATCATACCATCTGACATTACATCACTTTTTAAAAGTTAATGGTCTCATGCATGCCACTCTGACCTTGCACTTCTGATCTTATTGCCTCCACTTCTGAGTTCTGGGATTATAGGCAAGAACCACCATACTTAGCTTTGAAGTTATGTTTTATTAATGGCAAGTGATGGTCTGTGAACTGTAGCAAGGCTTTGAGTATACTTTGGCAAGAGTTTTTCACCTTTTCTCTATGTGTGTGTGTGTGTGGGGGGGGGGTTCTCTCACCATCTCTTTTTCATCATCTACATTTGTCTCTGTATTTCTGCCAATTTGTTTGATGCTGTGTTTGAGACTGACCTACACACTTATGAATCCATTCTCCTGTTGTCTCTGTGTCAAATGCTTTATGAAGCAATAAATCAACCTATGGAACACATTATACAATCTACAAACATCTTAACGTTTTTCCCTGATAATCACAAAGATTTCATATATCACTGCCTAAGGACTAATTTTTCATGTATGCTTAGAGTATATTCTTCTCGGGTCTGACCCACCCCCCAGCTGACCTTAGTAACTGTATTTTTGTAAACTTATTCATTCTTTGAGATTGCTTTATTGAGTTTTGGTGTTCAACTTAATCCCCTCTGTAGGGAAGTACATTATTCATGTTAGATCAAAAGCTAAGTCAAATTTTTGTTTTCATAACTATCTTTTGATTTCATTAAGCTGTCTCTGGTGACAAACCTTATTGGACTTACCTGTAAGTGATCTTGTTCCCCTGCCCAAATTATGCTCTATTTTCATTTGAAACAATGTCTTCTTTGACAGCAAAAATATCATTAGCTTCTTCTGACAGTGAGACTCAGTGTTGGGTTTCTCCCATCTTATATATAATGCCATTTTATCCATAGAAAATATCAAATAATTCTCCTGATCTACATCACAAGTAGCTGAACCTCAAAGTGGCTAACTTAATTCTTAAAGTCCACGGAGTCTGGAAACCCAGAGAAACATGAAAGACCACAGAAAGCTAAAGAAAGTTTAATCAAAACGCAGCTAGATATATCATATTGTCTGACCTCAAAGTATACCACAGAGCCATATGAAAAAGCCAACATGGCACCAGTACAAAACAAAGGTAAGATTCTAGTCTACTTCTGTTACTGTGAATAAGATATCATGGCAAAAGGCAACCTTGGGAACAAAGTGTTTATTTGTCTTGCAATTCTAGGTTAGAGTCTGTCATAACAAGGACATCCAGGTAGTTCTCAAGCAGCTAACTCATCACTTCCCTAGTCAAGAGAAACCAAATAGAATCTTACTTGCCTTCTCTTCTCTCACACTGCATTGTTTAGTAAGTAGTGGCAGCCATAAAAGGCTGTGTGTCGGCATAAATTTTTTGCAGCCTATTTTGATAAACATTCAACCCCTACTCTTGCTCACCACCCACCAGAGGTAGTGGAAGAAAAATGTTACTAGGATATAGGGGAGGTGGACCTGTTTAGCAACAGTTCTTTGGGGGCAAGCTCAATCTTCTTTGTCAGCAGTTGAGTCCCATCAGCAAACACCAAATACAAAACAGTAGCTACAGTCCAGTCTTCTTGGCCCTAAGCAAGAACCAGCAGCTGTAGTTCAATCCTGAGGAAAAAAACCACAAGGCTGGACAATAGCAAGAAGCCACAGGAACTTCATGAGAAGTTCTTTGGCGAGTTTCTCTCAATGGCCACATTACAATAAGCAGAGCTCAACCACACTACGTAAGGCAAACCAATGTGTGCATGTCTTTAGTGAAGAATAGCGAGGCAGGGCAAACCAAACGAACTCAGTGCTCGTTTCCCACTGTCTGTGAGGTCATATTTATATTCCTTCATCACATGTCCTTTCATGTGTCTGCTATAGCAAAACATCCTTTTACCTGGTTCTGCTTCAGGAAAACATTCTTTTCTGTGTCTGCTTTAGCAAAACATCCTTTCACCTGTGTGCCCCAGCAAAACATCATTTGACATAACTGACTTTCCAGAGGAACTAGAAGTTTCCATTTCAGTTGGGTCTTCTTATATCAAACAACAATTAAGGTAATCTCTGTAGACATGTCCATGCCAATCTAATCTAGAAAACTCCTCATGAGACTCTTTCTATGTGATTTTAGGTTCTGTCAGGTTGGCACTTAAAACTAACCAGCACAGTGTCAAACGCATACAGTGGGAAAAGTAGTTTATTCAATAAATGGTGCTGGAAGGCCTGGATGGTCAACTGAACAAAAATAAAACTAGCTCCTATCTTCTATCTCACTCAAAAATCAATTTAAAGTCCATGAATGGTTGTGATTTTTAAAAACCTGAAATTCTGAAATGGCTATTAGAAAATGTAGTGTAAGCATTCCAGAATATGGATATGGACAAGAATTTTCTGAATAGAACTCCAACAGTACAGCAAATAACTCCAAGAATTGAAAAATGAGATTACATGAAATTAAAAGGGTTCTGGACGGCAAAATAAATGATTACATTAATAGAATCAACAAAGAGCACAGTGTAAGAGAAAAATCCTTGCCAGCTCCCACAGATAAGGACCAAAGAACTACAACAATGAAACGATCATGCACATAAGTGGGTCAGTCATCTGAACAGGCTGCTCAAAAGAAGAAATACAAATACCCAATAAATATCTTTGAATTTGTTGAATGGCATTGACCATCAGGAAAATGCAAATCAAAACTACGAAGAAATTCCAACTCACCTCAGTCAGAATGCTAGAGTGGATATGGGGAAAGATAAATATTTATTCACACCGTGATAAATATAAAACGGACAGTGTGTTTGGGAGTCAGTCTGGGGGTTTCTCAAAAGACCTAAAACTAGAACCAACATATGGCCTAGCTATCTCAATCTAGAGTCGAAGGGACTCTGTATTCTCTCACAGAGATATTTGTATATTCATGTTTATTCCTACTCTGTTCCCAGTCATATGACATGCACCTAGATGCCCACCAACAGATGACTGGATAATAAAACTTGTGGTAAATACACACAATGAAATTTTATACAGATGGAAAGAAAACTGAAATTATGAAGTGTGCAGGAAAACGAATGGAACTGGAAAAATAGTGAATTGAATGAGGCAATCCAAGACTAGAAAGACAGATACTACATATATATATACTCTCTTGAAGCAGAAACTTAAGTGTTCTTTGGAAAGTCAGTTGTGTCAGATGGTGTTTTGCTGGGGCAAACATGTGAAGGAGTGTTTCCCTGAAGTGGACACAAGTGAAAGGATGCTCTGCTAAAGCAGACATGTGAAGGAACATTTCGATGAAGTGGACACAGGGGAAAGGTTGAGGCAGACTCATGAAGGAATGTTTCGCTGAAGCAAACACAGGTGAAAGGATGTTCTGCTAAAGCAAGCACATGAAAGGACACGGGATGAAGGATTCTCTGCTAACAGTACGCATGTATTGGTTCTCTTACTTTGCGTATTTGAGCTCTTTTTGTCTGGACTCCATAGAAACACACCAAAAATCTTCTGGTCATATGCCCAGGCTTCTTGCTGCTTCTGGGCACTCAGGCTGATTGGCAGAATGATGTCAGCTAAGAGAAGACACACATGCTAAGGCAAGACACATGGTGAAGCAAGACCTGTGGAGATCATATGATGCTTGGAGAGACTATAAAAAGGACTCATCAGACAGTGGTAAGAGCTTGCTTGGCACGCTTGCATAGCTACATGCTTCTTGGTCTTCCTTATATGCTGATCTTTGCTTCGCTGCTGTTGCCGACTTGTGAACTGAACTGCTGATTTACTGACAATGCCAATGGGATCTGTTCCAAAGAACCATTTCTAAACTGGTGCACTTCCCCCATACCCTTTCTTTCCCACTACCTCTGGTGGGTGGTGGGCTTGAAGGGAGGTTAAATCATTTAAGAACCACCATTAAAAGTGGGTTTTACCAAATGGATGGACCTGGAGGGCATCATCCTGAGTGAGGTAACCCAATCACAAAGGAACTTTCACAATATGTACTCACTGATAAGTGGATATTAGCCCAGAAACTTAGGATACCCAAGATATAAGATACAATTTGCTAAATGCATTAAACTCAAGAGAACGAAGACCAAAGTGTGGACACTTTGCCCCTTCTTAGAATAGGAAACAAAACACCCATGGAAGGAGTTACAGAGACAAAATTTGGAAGTGTGACGAAAGGATGGACCATCTAGTGACTGCCATATCCAGAGATCCATCCCATGATCAGCTTCCAAATGCTGACACCATTGCATACACTAGCAAGATTTTGCTGAAAGGACCCAGATATAGCTGTCTCTTGTGAGACTATGCCAGGGACTAGCAAACACAGAAGTGGATGATCACAGTCAGCCATTGAATGGACCACAGGGCCCCCAATGGAGGAACTAGAGAAAGCACCCAAGGAACTAAAGGGAACTGCAACCCTATAGGTGGAACAACAATATGAACTAAGCAGTACCCCGGAGCTCTTGTCTCTAGCTGCATATGTATCAAAAGATGGCCTAGTCGGCCATCACTGCAAAGAGAGGCCCATTGGACTTGCAAACTTTATATGCCCCAGTACAGGGGAATGCCAGGGCCAAAAAGGGGTTGTGGGTGGGTAGGGGAGTGGAGGGGTATGGGGGGCTTTTGGTATAGCATTGGAAATGTAAATGAGCTAAATACCTAATAAAAAATGGAAAAAAAAGAAAAAAAAAGTGGGTTTTGAAAAAAATTAAAGTTACTTTCTCTTAGGTGAGTCATAGCTCTATTTTTTTCTATGTATATTTATGTGGGACTGAGTAGGATAGAGGCCAGAAAACTATAAAGAGAAGCAGAAGAGAGGGAAAGAAGAGGCTCTAAGGAAGGAAGGGAGTAGCAACAGAGTTCACATAAATATGGAAATGGAAAGGGAGACAATGGAGGTGTGAAGGGGAGGGAGGTAGGGAAAGGAATGGGGAGGTATCTAGAAAATATAGGAAAATGCCCTAAAGAAATCTGATGCTCTGTATGTTAACTAAAACAAAGAAGCAGTTGTAAGTTGAGATAGGACCTTTCAGAACTGACCTATAAAGCCTTAGAAACGGTCAGTCCATCCTTACATGAATAAAAATCCTTGATAAATTGAAAATAGGAGTTTCCTTGGACCCACTACAGTTACAGAGAAAAATTGTCATTGTGAAATCAAGTTGAATACAAAGGGTCACAGTTGAGATGAGCTTCCCCAGAGCAGAAGCCACTGTAGTCGTAAACTGAGTACAACACTGTGGAGGTTACCTTGAATAGAAGGTGGCTAAGTGTGACTAATTTAAGAACAGAAACTTTCTGGGCTTTAGTCCTTAGGCATTCCCATATTGTTACAAAATCTTCCTCTGCCAACTCTGGTTGTCATGGTGTAGAGTTGAGAAGTCTTTTCATGTTTGTGGCAAAGCACAACCATATTGAAATATGGTTCCATAGATCCCTGTCCGGGGAAATTTGTTTCAGTGGGGCCGTATCTGACCTTTGTAAGACAGTCAAGCCCACAGCTCAAGGAATAGACCAGTTCAAAATGTAAGAATCAATCTTGTGATTATAGAATACTTCCCCTTCCACACCTTGCAGTCACATCATCAGGGATTAATAGAGTCAAAATATATGATGCAAAACCTGATAGGGTTACAAAGAAAAATAGACAAATCTGCTAATATAGTTGGATATGTCAACACTTCTTTTCTTTCCAGGATGCTAAACATTCATGTGGATATAGTTGAACATAATAGCACCATTAATCAACTTTATCTAATGGGCAATTGTAGAATACATCACTCAGGAACAGACGATTTCCTAATTTTCCCTTAAACTTGGACATTCAACTTGAAACACTCAGCAATATAGATAATATTCTGGGTCGGATGCCATTACTTCACAAATTTAGATAGTAGACATCATGGAAAGTTAATTAACATCTCAATGGAGTTAAAACAGAAATCCATAACTAAGGGTTGAAAAATGTTAGGCTACTGGGAAATTAGATGACACAATCCTAAGTAACATGCACAGATGAAGTCCCAAAACTGACAGTAAATATATTGAAATAACTAAAAAAGAAAAAGCAGATCTTCAAATTTAAGAGTCACTGTGAAGACAGTCTATAATTGAGGAAGTTGACCATATTGAATGCATAAAAGAAAAGAAATTAAATCAATAATTTATTATTTTGTCTTTGGAAGTTATCCCTGTTTTCTATTATATTATTTGTTATCTTTAAAAAAGAGCCGATACTGCCTGATACACAAGATGGGTCTGAAACTTGTTGTAGTCTCAAAATTAATGACGTGTTCAGACAAATAAATAACTTCCAAACAAACTCATATCCATTGATGGCATTTCCTAAAAGATACAGGAGTCTGTGATGTTTAGCTCTTATGCCAATTTGGTACTGAGTAGAGTCATTTGGGAAGCGAGAACTTGAATGTGTCCAGGCTTATACCACAGGTGGAGGTGACACTGGGTAGGTTGTTCTGGAAGATGTAAGAAAGCTGATCAAGCAAGCGATAAGGAACAAGACAGTAAGCCGTACATCTTTATGTCTTCTACATCAGTTCTTTCTTGTAGGTTTCTATCTAGAGTTCCTGCCTTCACTTCCCTGATAAAGGACTATAAGGTGTGAGCTGAAACATGACATGGTTATTTCTTACCTGAGTTGATTTGCACTGATTTTACTCTTTTGGGGGGCAGTGGAGGGGAGTTTCCATGAATAAATCAATAGAGGAGATAATGTAATTATTACATGTATAAAGTTTTTTGTTTTGTTTTTTGTTTTTTTTTTTTTGTTTTTTTGGTTTTTTTTGTTTTTTTGTTTTTTTTTAGCAAATTGTGAGGTTATTCCAAGTGAAAGGAAGGGAGAGAGAAATACCTGCTCCCTTGGAGTTTGCTGTTCAACGTGATGTCCTTGGGAAGAGTGAACTGAGGAAAGTTGAAGAGCAAAAAAGAGTAACTAACTTAACCGACTCGCCAGCAAGAACGATGCCACAATAGGATCCTTCTGCACACGTTTATTGGGAGAGCATTGACTGCGTAGGCGAAAGACCCTGAGCCCAGAAATGGTGCTGCTTATATAGGCCTAGGAGTGACGTGTCCATACCTGATTGGTTATGCTACCAGTACCTCATTAATATGCATCAGGCAAGGCAGTGACTCGGCAAAAAAACTCTTATGCACATGTGCACATTGGTTGTTTACCCATATTCATGGGCGGTGGCCAGTGGTAGCCAGCGCCATCTTGTAATGGCGTTTGCAGCTTCCCACAGTTAAGAAACTTCACAAACAGTACCTCTCTCTTAATTTTCCCCTTATAGTCTTTAACACAATAAAAATATCTCTTAAGTGTAAAAAAAAAAAAAAGAAGCTTCACAAGCACTTTTAAGCCAGATGACGAAGATCAGTATCAATAGTTACAACTAGTTTTTAAATTTCTTTAATTTTGATAAAATATGACAAGTCCTATACTTTTTCTCTTTGAATTTACCTCTGCATCCATTAGCTTCCAGTTTAATGATAAAAACAGCAGATTCCTATGAAGGGCATCCTATGGTATGATTGTTTAGTATGCCAGAAAACTGTCAGTCAGTCATGAAGGCTGCCACAGATCTATGGTCATTCATACTTTATTATTAACGTCTTCGTGGCTGGTATGACTGATACACCAGGCAATGAGATTCATGTAGAAGTGATGTTAAATATCCACTGAAATATTGACACTCTGTGGTAATTTTAGAATTATGTTTGACTTACCATCAAAGCCCACAGGGACCACTGAGTGGGACTAATATAAAGCCCCTGTTTTAGTTTTCAGAAATAATGCTAGTTATCACAAAGATGAAATGACTGCTACAGTCAGAGGTGTTTATTATAGCTTATACTGATTGTCTACTTGACTGGATCTACAGTCAACTAAGATATATTTCTGGGCAGGAATTTTAGGGTATTCCATGTGGACTTCCAATATGAACTGAAGACTTTTCTTAGAGTCCTTCTGCACTCTGACTATCAACTTCCACAAGATTCCCTGAGCTTTGTGTATAGTGATCTAGAGGTACAAAAGAGAACTATTAAACTCCTGGTCACATGATATCTTAATTTTAACCATTGGTGGGTTTTCATAACAGTCTGTCTACTACCGAAAGAAACTTCTTAGGTAAGGGGTGAGAGCTAGCTATCCCACCATGATAGACCAAGGATAAACATTAATAATACAATTGGAAGCTATATTGATTATTTTCCAAGATGGCAGAATGTCAGAATCTTGACATTCTGATTATTGTTGTTTGCATAGATGTCACAGCTTGGTAGGACTATTAATGGCTTTCCTCTCTTGGCAGCTTGCATAGTATTTTCTGGTACTATGGAAGCTAGACCATAGGAAGGAGGTTTTCAGGTTAGATCCAGCTCAAATCACATGAGTCCTATGTTCTAGGTGTATGGTGTCTTCAACAACCTCTGAGAGGCAACCAAGGGCTATAATACACTTTATTATTTTGGAAGTTACTTGGGCTATGCTGTCCAACCACAGGAAAGGAGGTTTCTCATGCCTAATACTAGAGAATTTTAGTCTGTGGTTCTTGTGGTGACAAGTGTCAACCCAAGTAGCTTAACTTCCAAAAGGATGTGTGTGTGCATGCTCATTTTTATGTATCACATATATTTATATGCATTGTATATAATTTTGGGTAAATGTGTAATGATATGATTCCTTGAGGTTTTATCAAACAACTTTGGTGCTATTCGTTCCTCATCCCTCCTTCTCCTGTATTTTATTTCTGCTTTTGAGAACTCTGTTAAAATTCATATGCCCATCCCCCAGAGCTCCACCAATAGTCTGTTTTCTTGATTCTTTGTTTTTTTAATCTTCCTTATATAGTAATCTTTTCTCAGGCGTGTAGCTGGTAGACTTTTTCAGCCTGTAGTCTTCCTCTTTACTTGGTTTTTGTGATTTTGTTTTATATGTTTGTTTCTTACTGTACTGACATCTGATTTGTCAGTTTTGTCCTTAGTTCCTGAGCTAACAGAATCCCACTCAGAAAATCCTTTCCTGAGACTATGAATTGCAGGGGACTGCAATGCACTTGTTGAGTATTTTCAACATTTTAGGTTTTGCATTGTGATCTTTGATCCACTTGAAATTGATTTTGATAACGAATTATAGTTATGGGTCTAAGTTCATTATATATATATGGACATCTGGTTTTCTGAACACCATTTGTTGAATGCTATCTTTGCTCCAGTGTGTATTCATTGTGTATCTTTGTCATCTTTGTCAAATATCAAATGCCTATTGTTCTGTGCACTTGTGTTTTGGGTCTTCTATTTTGTTCCATTGACCTACATGTCTTTTTGTGTGCCAGTGCCATGTTGCTTTTATAATTTGGCTCTGTAACAGAGCATGAATCCTTCCAGTATGTTTTTAGAAATTGGTTTGTTATCCTAGGTGTTTTGTGATTCCATGTGGGTTCTAGAACATTTTCTGTGATAGTGAAGAACATCACGGAGATTTTTGTTGAGACTAAATTGAATCTGTAGAAAGATTTTGATAGAACAGCCATTTTGTAATATCAATTTTACTAATTGATATTGCATGATGGGAAGTCTTTCCATAGTCTAGTGTCTCCTTCAATCTCATTCTTCAGAATTTTATAGTTTTCATTGTAGATATCTTTCACTTCTTTGTTTGTGTTTATTCTTAGATATTTTTTGAGGTGGTTGGGACTGGAAGTGTTCCCATGGTCTCTTTCTCAGCTTGATTGGTATTGGTATACAGAAAGTCTACAGAGTTTTGTTGCTTGAGTCTGAAGCCTTCCACTTTCTTATCTCCCTTACTCTTGTCCATCCCCATTTCTAATGCCAATCCCAAGCTGAGATATCTATTAGACACGTTCTGAGTTGTTCTCATACTTTAGTGACTACTAGCAACAGGAGTCAGTTTCTCTAAACATAGTGATTTTTCTTAGCCATAAAGATAAGGAAAGCACTTTATGTAGAAACAAAACAAAACAAAACAAAACAAAACAAAACAAAACAAACAACAGATGCCCACAAAATTCTATCAATAACATGCTGGCATGTTCTGTCTGTCCCTCTGTCTGTCTCTATGTTTCTCTGTCTCTTTCATAGAAATGAAAAATAGCCTCCACTAACATAAGGACTCACACACACATAAAAATGATCTCAGCAACATAAAGTAGAGCAATAAAAGTGATGCTTTGGCGTGCCCAGCTTCCAGCCAGGAAAGTCTATGCTGTACCAACCTTGTTCCTGCAGCTCTTCTCCAAGTTTTACAACCTTGTCCCTGAAGCTCTTCTCTTCCCAAGTTTTAGAAGCTCCCTTTGCATCTCCCTCCCAGCCCTTTATGAGACACTGCCATTATTTTCACTCTTGTTTTTCTAAACATCTCTTGGGCAGAGTTAATCTGGGGATTATTTACATAGGACACAACTGTTACAGGCGCTTATCAATTCTGAGAGATCTATTGAGCAGACTGTTAGCCAGCACAGAGGCAGAAGAGCAGAAACTCTTCTCTGGCTCCTTTATTCTGTCAAGAGCTAGGCGATAAGGAGAGAGAACAGTGACTCACAATTCTTCCCACTGAAAGAACTATCCTTTAGTGTGACATCTTGGTAGGAATATAACTCAGTGGCAGCCTGTATTAGCATTAGCTGCTAGAGAAAACCACATGAAAGCCAGACCAGTTACATTCTCCCTTGTGGCAGACTCATCTGAAATTACTTTCAAAGTTTGTATACCAGATTCTTTTGTATCTAGATGTGATTCTCTGACTGTGACATGACAAACTGAACAGAAATAGTTTCAAAGGCTAGGACTTTTCAGTAATATTTCTGTTTAATTTTCAATCTCTTTATTCTCAGTGCTACCCATGGAGTCAGAGAATGATGATGACCTATGGGTGGAAAAGACACAAAGAGGAGAGATTACAGATCTTTGGGCTCTATGGGAATGAATGCCTTTATCCACGAGTCCCCATACTGTACTGTCATGTGAACAAAAATCTGCTTCTATTCTGTTAAATTCACAGACCTTTGGTGGTTTATGTGTTGTGTGGGCGAGCTTCAGAACACACAGCTCTGAGACCTTCTATTTGGCCTTCCCTTCCATAGTGGCTTTGACATCATAGGTCACTGAGCCATTATAAAAGTTCTGCCAGTGTCCTTTTAAGAATACAGTGCTACTTTATAAAAATAACAGTCGAGTCAACTTGTTCCTTTGGCCCTGGGCATGGTCTTCCTTTTATCATGCCAGGAATCTGATTCCATCAGGACACACTGATGTTGTAGATTACTGGAATTAAAATTACTGAGAACTCAGTATCCCAAACTACCTAAAAGGTTTCGGTGTTCCATGTCCTTAGTCTTCACAGTGTTCTGTACCTTGTGTTCTTCTGGGGATGGATGGAGGGAAGCATTAGAGAAGCTCTATGTTGAGTTACAGCGGAGCTTTCCTCTCTCTTCATTCTCAGGCTTCTAAGGATGGAGAACTGATTCAGAGGCCACGACAGTTTTGTGAATGTGTGAAATTATGTGTTCAGAGTGTTGTAGGCTACACATATCTACTATGTTGTTATCACTCAGTAGTTATACTTTAGCAGCTGTATAAGTAGTAAACCTTAGCTAGAGGTCTCTGCTTCTCAAAGATAGAGACCCAGGAGAGACCTTCTTGACTTTGATGACCTGCAGTTCGTTGGCATGGCAACCATGTTTGTTACTCTGTTGGTACATGCTAGCACTTTCCAGCAGCTGCTGTGATACTACATTCCATGGAGTCTGTATTCTGCTGGTCCTTAATTATTTTGACTTAGTTACTTGATAATAAAGGAGGATTTTTGCATATTTTTTTAAATCTAGATCTGGCTATCTCAGAGTTCCTTTCACTACTCCTGCTATCAGAAAGTGCTATTATGAAGACTGAGTACCTATCTCAGAGGATAGGCATTTGTAGCTGATGTAATTAGAAATATAGTTATAATCTTTTAATGATCTAAGCAAAATTATTCAACTAACTAGTACAATGAAAACTTCTACACCCCAGGCTTCCAGAAACACAAAAAAAGCATCATTTGTTTAGTTTGCACAGTTTTTAAAACTTAAACATTTCAGATTCTACTTTCTGTAAGAATTTGAGCAGACTAGTATGTCAAGAGGTCATGAACAGAACATTCTGTTGGTCTCCTCCATGCTCATACATACCCACTATGAGATGCACACAGAACAAGAGGGGGCACTGCTAAAACCTGAGTAAAGTCTGAGATAAACCTGAATGCCTATATTTTCCTCTCCATGGAGTAAGGACATTGCCATGTGTTGAGAGTCAAAGGTTAGGGAAAGAATGATGGCCTTGGAGACACGGTAAATGATTAAAACAGTTGCTTTGGGAATTGGAAATGTATTGGAATGGGTAAAGTGACCACAGGGCAGCAGTGACCTTTCCTTCTCATGGAGCAGAAGCAATAAATGGGCTTCACAGAGGGCTCAGATGTTAAGAACACATATTGTTCTTCTAAAAGACCCAAGATCAGTTCCAAGCACCCATGTGGGGTGGCTCATAACTCAACTGCAATGTTACTCCGGTTCCAGGGATCTGACAATTCCTTTGGGTTTCTGAAGGTACTGAATTCACACACACACACACACACACACACACACACACACACACACACACACACACACACCATGTACATATTTACACATAAATAAAAATAAAACCTTTTAAAAAGGTAGTTAATAAACTCAATCGGAATCGAAGCCAAAGAGGCATAAGGTTTTTGTTCCTTCTGGCAGTTTCACACTGCCTGCCATGGGTAAATTTAAATTACTGTGGAGATATTTAGTAAAGAAATTGATTTTTTGCTTTGGGTACTAGGTGGGTATGCAATTGTGTAATTTGGATCCCTTGTACATAGAATAATCAGAGAAAAGAGGGGCTGGCAGCAGGAAATTGTTGACATATTGAAGGTGAACTATGGAATTCGTATATAAATCTCAGACTGAATAGCTTGTACCTGAGCAGTGTATAAAACCACACATAGTTTTATCTGGTCAGAACAGTGAAATTGAAATAATTATTGGTGCATTTTATTACTTATTTTTTATTTTATTTTATTGTTTTTATTTACTTTTATTTTCTTTTAAAAAAGTTTATCCAATGAATCAAATATGGCTCAGGTCATTGAATAGTCTTTTTATACTTAGTCTCAGGCAGCTTGGCAATTTTTAAAATCTTCAGCTTCCACCAAGTCACATGATAGAGGTCAGCCTAAGATGCTTAGCAAGAAATTAATGTATAGACCGCTAACTTCACCCACATGGGGCAAATCACCGTGTTCCTTAATGCACTGAAGGTATCAAAATGCATACATATCACAGGAAACCTCCTTCTCCTGTTGAATAACCATCTAGCATCAGAATAAAGGAGTCACACAGGAGGCATGAGGGAAATAATGGCACGCCTTCACATCCTGCTTCCCACTGCTGTGGGATTTCAGAAAGGGTTTTTCAATCAAAGTTTCCTTCCTAGGTTTAAATAATAAGATCATAACAGAGAGATAAAGCCAAACTTAGAGTTTAGGGCTCTAAAATACCAACAACTAATGGATTTCCCATTTCCCATCAAGCACTTTAAAACCATTGCTTGGGGGCTCATGGGGAATATTACTTTCTGTCTAGTCGCACATGAAATATAAATAATAGAAATGACTTAGGAAACTTCTCTCTAGAATCTGCTCTCAAATCATCATAATATTCACTAAAATTATGTAACTATGGGACTTTGAAGGACAAGTGGAGCTTTTAAGCATTTTTTATATTTAAAAAATAAAAGTTCTAATTTTAAAGTTGGGGTATAAAAAGAACATGGTAATATGAAGATTGAAATACTTGTGCTCACAATTTCCTAACTTTCACCAATGTTTTATAGTAAATTTGAGAAGGAATGTCATGCGGTTGTTCTAGGAGCATATTCTGTTTTAAAAATACACTTAAAAGAATTGTAATATAAGACTTAGTTGGTCTATATCATATACAACCTTCTGGGATACCTAGAGTTCTTATTCGTGTCTTTATAGTTCTCAAAATTTGAGAATAGAAACATATACTGCTATAAAATCTATATGTTTATGAAATTCCTGTTGTTACAATGCTTCTGTAATTCTAAGAGGGAATTGTTCCCATCTTATGCCTGTAACAAAAAGAAATCAGTCCAGAATTCCAGCAGCCTCACTGTACCTTAAAACTTCTACCATGTATATTTTTTTAAGCAGGAATATTAGCAACGTTAATAAATAGCATCAAAAAGTTAATTCTTTTACATCCATATCTTAGCAGTTTGTATACAAAATTCTTGTTAAGCATCCATAAGTGTGGAAAGAATAGACACTTTTAATGTGTGTGTATGTGTGTAGATATAGATATAGATATAGATATAGATATAGATATAGATATAGATATAGATAGATATAAAAATAAATACACTTGCTTGTAAGAAACACCAATAATGCCAGTGAAAGTAGCTATCTTATAAGCGGGGATCTGGTAATGTAGTTGCAAATGTCCCATGTTCTTTAATTGTATGATGTCTTAGTCAGAGTTTCTATTCCTGCCCAAAACATCACGACCAAGAATTAAGTTTGAGAGGAAAGGGTTTATTCAGCTTACACTTCCACACTGCTTTCATCACCAAAGAAAGTCAGGATTGGAACTCTAGCAGGTAAGGAAGCAGGAGCTGATGCAGAGGCCATGGAAGGATGTTGCTTACTGGCTTGCTTCCCCGGCTTGCTCAGCTTGCTCTCTGGTAACTCCAGACTACCAGCCCAGGGATGGCACCACCCACAATGTCCCCAACCCTACTCTTGATCACCAATTCAGAAAATGCCTTACAGCTGGATCCCATGGAGGCATTTCCTCAAGGGAGGCTCCTTTCTCTGTGATAACTCAAACTTGTGTCAAGGTGACACACAAAACCAGCCAGTACAAATGATTTATCTATGTAGAACTCATTGAAAACATACAGAATCACCACAGCTTTTCATTTCTACTTGATTTCCAGAAAACTATTAAGGAGATAGACTTGGAGGACTCACATTTTAGAATTAACTGTACTTTCTCTTTAAGAACAATAGGTGCTTGTGCATTTTCATTGTAATCAGAATTATAATACAAAGTTGACATGTCTGGTCACTTAGGAGCAAAGAAATATGAATGTTCAAGTTCCAAATAACAAAAGGAGGAAAAGAAGACAAACTATGCCACAGCCACTAGGGAGATGGCTCTTTCAGAACATTTCTACACAAGCATGAGGATTTGAGTCAGGACTTCACATTTAAAAACCAGATACATTGGCACAATTATTGCTATCAATGCTATGGAAGCAGGGATGGAGGATATTGGACTTTGCTGGCCAAATAGTAGAGATGAATTGGTGAGACCAAGGTTCAGCAAAAGACCAGGTCTTAGTTAATTTTCCTGTTGTTGTGATAAATTAAATCCAGGGTTTGCTGGGTTTTATAGCTCAAGTGAGGCAATCAAGGCAGCAGGACATGAAGCAGCTTGTTATATTGCCATATCAGTCAGGAAGGCATCAATGGTGAAGATATGTGCTCACCTCCTTTCCTTTTGCTTGAAGTCTCAGAAACAAACCTGGGGAGTACTCCTGCTCTGCTCTAAGGTGGGTTTTCCCATCCCAATCCATCCAATCAGCACAGTTCCTCATAAGCATTCCCAGAGGCCTATTTAATTAAGAAATCTCTCATAGGTGAACCTGGAGGCATGTCTCCTAGGTGATTGTAGGTTCTATCAAGTGAACAGTCAACAATAGCCATTACAGACTCCAATTCACAGTTTAATGTGAAGAATAATAGAAGAGGACACTAGACATTGGCCTAATGTGTGTGTGTGTGTGTGTGTCTGTCTTTGTGTGTGCTCAGATGTACATACATATGTACTCATATTCAAATATATATAAGCACGCACAGCCCAACACAATAATTAATTCATTGAAAAGACAACTTCAGGAGTAATTATTTAACCATAAAAGAATATTATAATAGGAGAAGGAACTAAGAAAAATTATTCAACTAGTTATATAGTGGCCTTCATAAGAACTTACATGCTAATAAATACCTTTAATAAAAATAGATTAAACTCTGAAGTTAAAAGATATGCATAAGTATATATAAAACAAGGCCCAACTGTGCATTCCTGCAAGAAACTCACTTGAGCTCTAAGTATATACTTGAAATGGAAGATGAGATAGTCCATTCCATGTACATAGAATCTAAAATAAAACAGGGTCATTCTTAGATCTTAAGTAAAATAGACTGTAAATCCAAAGACAAAAAGAGACAAAGGAGATTTTTATTTAATTCTCTTCATCCAATAAGAGGAAATAAAAGTTATGAACATACAAGTACCCAATAATAAAGAAAATACTCATAGACTGAATAGGCAAAATAGATAATAACAACCCACACTTATCATTGAATATATCCTTGAGACATAATGTTAACAAAACAAATATAATTAATATAAGTATCCAATAATAAAGAAAATATTGATAGACTGAATGGGCAAAATAGATAATAACAACCCACACTTATCACTGAATATATCCTTGAGACATAATGTTGACAAACAAATATAATTATCTGTTTCCTAGACTAAATGGAACTAGCAGAAATTTACAGAAAAATTCCACCCAACAGCTGCAAGATACACATTTTTCTCTCATTAGCCCATGGAAGATTCTTCAAAGCAGACCATATGATGGTCACAAAGAAAGTCTCAACAAATTTAACAATAATTGAAGTCATGTTAAATATCCTTTTGATCACAATGGAATACAGCTAGAAAACAACCAAAACTTTGGAAACAATAAGACCACATGGAAATTAAACAGCTAATTCTTGAACAGGCAGAGTATCTCAGAAGAATTCAAGAAATACATTTTAAAAATTCTTTAAGCAGAGACCCAACATATCAGAATCTGTGTGATAGAACAAATAAATAAATAAAAAGTAGCAAGACTGAATCATTACTAGAAGGTTCTCACTTAGAAAATCTCATAGATGGATTCACTGTTAAATTCTTCTGAATATTCTTTTAAAGTTTATTCTAATTATCCTTCAAGGTACTCTAAACAAAGTAAAGTAGAAAAAGGGATTCTTTTTAAAAACTTTCTTAGAGAACAGTGTTTCTCTGACACCAAAAGAATGTAAGGAAATGATGGAAAGTGGGAGAGGGAGTGGGCATGCACATAAGACAGACTATAGATGTAAAAATCTTCAATAAGATGCTAGCAAAACAGAGTCTTATGTAGATTATTTAGGGCTGGGATAATGTCTAGCAGGATTTTCCCTGTCCAATTAATTTAATTATTAATACAAGAAGCCTGTGATTGAACACAGAAAAGGGTGGCAGAGCAAAGCATTGCAGAGAAGGATATGGAGGAGACAGAAAGAGGAAGGAGGAAAGATGGATCAAGAGGAAGATGATCCAGATTTTGTGTGGCTTAAATAGCCACAGGTAGCTATAAATATCATAAAGGATAGAATAAATGGGATAACTTGTCTAATCTAAGTGAGCAGCTTGTATCATTATCAATTGGCTCTGAAATTATTGTCTGTGAATCTTGTGAATTGCGTATTTATTGATATATAAATCTGACTCATTAATTATAAGCTTCTAGAGTTTTGATTTTACTGGGTTACTGGGAATTGTGATAGCTAATGGTGAGGTGGGCGGTCATTGCATGGGACTGGCATAGCACCGACCTGCCAAGGGAACTTAGATATTGGGTAGAGGCATCTCGGAGCTCTGGGCCAGAGAGTCTGCCAAGATGAGAACACCCTGCTAGAGCCATATGGTCCGCTGTTGCCTGGCCAATCCTGGCCAAGGGAACTTGTCAATCTTTTAAAATATTTTCTACAACAATAACATTCTACTGCACACACATGAGGACCTAATTTAGTTCCCTAGAAGTTATGGAAAGCCTAATATAGTAGTACATGCTTGTAATCTCAGAACTTCTACAGACAAATGGGAAGTAGTGATAGGACACTTTGGAAACTCATGGTTCAGCTATCCTATAATACACAGTAGTGAACAAGAGGCCCTGCCTTAAACAAGGTAGAAGTTAAACACCAAAATATAAGGTTGTCCTCTGACCTTTACTCTTGTGCTGGGACATGTCTATGTCTCCCCAAACTCACACACATATACATGCATATACAGGTAATTGCTATACACAAACATGAACACCATGTTTAAAAATATTTGCATGATCAAGTGAGATTCATCTTAGAGATGGATTCAATATGTGCAACTCATTTACTATATCCAAGGATGGTTCAATATATGTTAATCAATAAATATGATATGCCACATCAACAGAATAAAGGAGAAAATCATACTTTCATCTAAACAGTTATAGGAAGGCATCTGATAAAAATATACTATTTCTTTTGTATTAGTAATAAGCAAATTAGATATAGAGGAACACTCCTCATCATAACAAAGCCTGTCTAACTAACTAACTAACAATCTAACTGCTAATGTTCAATTAATTCATGAAAAGTTAAAGCTTTCTTGGTTTAAAAACCAGACAAGGGAATGAATGATGATCATTCTTTCTGAATTCAGTTTTCTAGACCTAAGTCCCCAAACTCAGTTAGTAAAGAGAAGTATGGTCAAAGCATTCAAATTGTTAATGTTTGCAGATGGTGTCATCCTACATATAGCTTAAAGATACTTTATTAATGTTTAAAAATACCCTATTAGAATCAATGAAGGAACTCCAGCACCAGGGTGCCTTGCCCGCGGAGTCTCCGGACACCCACAAGGAACCACACAGGATTCGCCATGGGATCCTAAGTCCTCTGGTGAGTGGAACACAGCATCTGCTCCAATCCAATTGTGCGGGACCTGACACTGCATTAATTAAGGAAGCAGATAACCGGGCCTGATCAGGGGTACAAGTCCCTTCCGGTTCACTCCAGCAGCGAACTTCCTTGTGCGCAGAGTTTCTGGACACCCCCAAGGTCTTCACAGGACCCTCCACGGGATCTTAAGACCTCTGGGGAGCAGCACACAACTTCTGCCAGGAGGCAGGTTCAAACACCAGATATCTGGGCACCTTCCCTGCAAGAGGAGAGCTTGCCTGCAGAGAGTACTCTGACCACTGAAACTAAGGATAGAGCTAGTCTCCCAGGTCTGCTGATAGAGGCTAACATAATCACCTGAGGAACAAGCTCTAACCAGAGACAACTATAACAACTAGCTCCAGAGAATACCAGATGGCGAAAGGCAAATGTAAGAATCCTACTAACAGAAATCAAGACCACTCACCATCATCAGAACTCAGTACTCCCACCCCACCTAGTCCTGGGCCCCCCAGCACAACCGAAAAGCTAGACACAGATTTAAAAGCATATCTCATGATGTTGGTAGAGGACATCAAAAAAAACTTTAATAACTCACTTAAAGAAATACAGGAGAACACTGCTAAAGAGTTACAAGTCCTTAAAGAAAAACAGGAAAACACAACCAAACAGGTAGAAGTCCTTAAAGAAAAACAAGAAAACACATACAAACAGGTGATGGAAATGAACAAAACCATACTAGACCTAAAAATGGAAGTAGACACAATAAAGAAAACCCAAAGTGAGGCAACGCTGGAGATAGAAACCCTAGGAAAGAAATCTGGAACCATAGATGCAAGCATCAGCAACAGAATACAAGAGATGGAAGAGAGAATCTCAGGTGCAGAAGATTCCATAAAGAACATCGGCACAACAATCAAAGAAAATACAAAATGCAAAAGGATCCTAACTCAAAACATCCAGGAAATCCAGTACACAATGAGAAGACCAAAACTACTGATAATAGGAGTTGATGAGAATGAAGATTTTCAACTCAAAGGGCCAGCAAACATCTTCAACAAAATTATAGAAGAAAACTTCCCAAACCTAAAGAAAGACATGGCCATGATCATTCAAGAAGCCTACAGAACTCCAAATAGACTGGACCAGAAAAGAAATTCCTCCCAACACATAACAATCAGAACAACAAATGCACTAAATAAAGATAGAATATTAAAAGCAGTAAGGGAGAAAGGTCAAGTAACATATAAAGGCAGGCCTATCAGAATTACACCAAAGTTTTCACCAGAGACTATGAAAGCCAGAAGAGCCTGGACAGATGTTATACAGACACTAAGAGAACACAAATGCCAGCCCAGGCTACTATACCCGGCCAAACTCTCAATTACCATAGATGGAGAAACCAAAGTATTCCAAGACAAAATGAAATTCACCCATTATCTCTCCACGAATCCAGCCCTTCAAAGGATAATAACAGAAAAAAACGAATACAAGGACGGGAACCACGCCCTAGAAAATACAAGAAGATAATCCCTCAACAAAACTAAAAGAAGACAGCCACAAGAACAGAATGCCAACTTTAACAACAAAAATAACAGGAAGCAACAATTACTTTTCCTTAATATCTCTTAATATCAATGGACTCAATTCCCCAATAAAAAGACATAGACTAACAGACTGGCTACACAAACAGGACCCAACATTTTGCTGCTTACAGGAAACTCATCTCAGAGAAAAAGATAGACACTACCTCAGAATGAAAGGCTGGAAAACAATTTTCCAAGCAAATGGTATGAAGAAACAAGCTGGAGTAGCCATTCTAATATTGAATAAAATCGACTTCCAACCCAAAGTTATCAAAAAGACAAGGAGGGACACTTCATACTCATCACAGGTAAAATCCTCCAAGAGGAACTCTCAATTCTGAATATCTATGGTCCAAATGCAAGGGCAGCCACATTCATTAAAGACACTTTAGTAAAGCTCAAAGCACACATTGCACCTCACACAATAATAGTGGGAGACTTCAACACACCACTTTCATCAATGGACAGATCGTGGAAACAGAAACTAAACAGGGACACAGTGAAACTAACAGAAGTTATGAAACAAATGGACTTAATAGGTATCTACAGAACATTTTATCCTAAAACAAAAGGATATACCTTCTTCTCAGCACCTCACAGTACCTTCTCCAAAATTGACCATATAATTGGTCACAAAACAGGCCTCAACAGATACAAAAATATTGAAATTGTCCCATGCATCCTATCAGACCACCATGGACTAAGGCTGATCTTCAATAACAACATAAATAATGGAAAGCCAACATTCAGGTGGAAACTGAACAACACTCTTCTCAAGGATACCTTGGTCAAGGAAGGAATAAAGGAAGAAATTAAAGACTTATTAGAGTTTAATGAAAATGAAGCCACAACATACCCAAACCTATGGGACACAATGAAAGCATTTCTAAGAGGGAAACTCATAGCTCTGAGTGCCTCCAAGAAGAAACGGGAGACAGCACACACTAGCAGCATGACAACACATCTAAATGCTCTTGAAAAAAAGGAAGAAAATTCACTCAAGAGGAGTAGAAGGCAGGAAATAATCAAACTCAAGGGCAAAATCAAACAAGTGGAAACAAGAAGAACTATTCAAAGAATTAACCAAACGAAGAGTTGGTTCTTTGAGAAAATCAACAAGATAGATAAACCCTTAGCTAGACTCACTAGAGGGCACAGGGACAAAATCCTAATTAACAAAATCAGAAATGAAAAGGGAGACATAACAACAGATCCTGAAGAAATCCAAAACACCATCAAATCCTACAAAAGGCTATACTCAACAAAACTGGAAAACCTGGACGAAATGGACAAATTTCTGGACAGATACCAGGTACCAAAGTTGAATCAGGATCAAGTTGACCTTCTAAACAGTCCCATATCCCCTAAAGAAATAGAAGCAGTTATTAATAGTCTCCCAGCCAAAAAAAGCCCAGGACCAGACGGGTTTAGTGCAGAGTTCTATCAGACCTTCAAAGAAGATCTAACTCCAGTTCTGCACAAACTTTTTCACAAGATAGAAGTAGAAGGTATTCTACCCAACTCATTTTATGAAGCCACTATTACTCTGATACCTAAACCACAGAAAGATCCAACAAAGATAGAGAACTTCAGATCAATTTCTCTTATGAATATCGATGCTAAAATACTCAATAAATTTCTCGCTAATGGAATCCAAGAAGACATTAAAGCAATCATCCATCCTGACCAAGTAGGTTTTATTCCAGGGATGCAGGGATGGTTTAATATACGGAAATCCATCAACATAACCCATTACATAAACAAACTCAAAGACAAAAACTACATGATCATTTCGTTAGATGCGGAGAAAGCATTTGACAAGATCCAACACCCATTCATGATGAAAGTCTTGGAAAGATCAGGAATTCAAGGCCCATACCTAAACATAATAAAAGCAATCTACAGCAAACCAGTAGCCAACATCAAAGTAAATGGTGAGAAGCTGGAAGCAATCCCACTAAAATCAGGGACTAGACAAGGCTGCCCACTTTCTCCCCACCTCTTCAACATAGTACTTGAAGTCCTAGCCAGAGCAATTCGACAACAAAAGGAGATCAAGGGGATAAAAATTGGAAAAGATGAAGTCAAAATATCACTTTTTGTAGATGATATGATAGTATATATAAGTGACCCTAAAAATTCCACCAGAGAACTCCTAAACCTGATAAACAGCTTCAGTGAAGTAGCTGGATATAAAATTATTTCAAACAAGTCAATGGCCTTTCTGTACACAAAGAATAAACAGGCTGAGGAAAAAATTTAGGTAAACAACACCCTTCTCAATAGTCACAAATAATATAAAATATCTTGGCATGACTCTAACTAAGGAAGTGAAAGATCTGTATGATAAGAACTTCAAGTCTCTGAAGAAAGAAAATAAAGAAGATCTCAGAAGATGGAAAGATCTCCCATGTTCATGGATCAACATTGTAAAAATGGCTATCTTGCCAAAAGCAATCTACAGATTCAATGCAATCCCCATCAAAATTCCAACTCAATTCTTCAACGAATTAGAAAGAGCAATCTGTAAATTCTTCTGGAATAACAAAAAACCTAGGATAGCTAAAACTCTTCTCAAGGATAAAAGAACCTCTGGTGGAATCACCATGCCTGACCTAAAGCTTTACTACAGAGCAATTGTGATAAAAACTGCAGGGTTCTTGTATAATGGCAGACAAGTAGACCAATGGAATAGAATTGAAGATGCAGAAATGAAACCACACACCTATGGTCACTTGATCTTCGAGAAGGGAGCTAAAACCATCAAGTGGAAGAAGGACAGCATTTTCAACAAATGGTGCTGGCACAACTGGTTGTTTATATGCAGAAGAATGCAAATCGATCCATTCCTATCTCCTTGTACTAAGGTCAAATCTAAGTGGATCAAGAAACTTCACATAAAACCAGAGACACTGAAACTTATGGAGGAGAAAGTGGGGAAAAGCCTCGAAGATATGGGCATAGGGGAAAAATTCCTGAATAGAACATCAATGGCTTGTGCTGTAAGATCGAGAATGGACAAATGGGACCTCATGAAACTGCAAAGCTTCTGTAAGGCAAAAGACACTGTCAATAAGACAAAAAGGCCACCAACAGATTGGGAAAGGATCCTTACCTATCCTAAATCAGATAGGGGACTAATATCCAATATATATAAAGAAATCAAGAAGGTGGACTCCAGAAAATCAAATAACCCCATTAAAAAATGGGGCTCAGAGCTGAACAAAGAATTCTCACCTGAGGAATACCGAATGGCTGAGAAGCACCTGAAAAAATGCTCAGCATCCTTAATCATCAGAGAAATGCAAATCAAAACAACCCTGAGATTCCATCTCACACCAGTCAGAATGGTTAAGATTAAAAATTCCGGTGACAGTAGATGCTGGCGAGGATGTGGAGAAAGAGGAACACTCCTCCATTGTTGGTGGGATTGCAGTTTTGTACAACCACTCTGGAAATCAGTCTGGCGGTTCCTCAGAAAATTGGACATAGTACTACCAGAGGATCCCACAATACCTCTCCTGGGCATATATCCAGAAGCTGTCCCAACCGGTAAGAAGGACACATGCTCCACTATGTTCATAGCAACCTTATTTATAATAGCCAGAAGCTGGAAAGAACCCAGATGCCCCTCAACAGAGGAATGGATATAAAAAATGTGGTATATTTACACAATGGAGTACTACTCAGCTATTAAAAAGAATGAATTTATGAAATTCCTAGCCAAATGGATGGACCTGGAGGGCATCATCCTGAGTGAGGTAACCCAATCATAAAAGAACTCAAATGATATGTACTCACTGATAAGTGGATATTAGCCCAGAAACTTAGTATACCCGAGATACAAGATACAATTTGCAAAACACATGAAACTGAAAAAGAAGGAAGACCAAAGTGTGGACACTTTGCCCCTTCTTAGAACTGGAAAGAATCACCCATGCAAGGAGTTACAGAGACAAAGTTTGGAGCTGAGACAAAAGGATGGACCATCTAGAGACTGCCATATCCAGAGATCCATCCCATAAATAGCCTCCAAAGGATGACACCATGGCATACACTAGTAAGATTTTGCTGAAAGGACCCAGATATAGTTGTCTCTTGTGAGACTAGGCCAGGGCCTAGCAAACACAGAAGTGGATGCTCATAGTCAGCTATTGGATGGATCACAGGGCCCCCAATGGAGGAGCTAGAGAAAGTAACCAAGGAGCTAAAGGGATCTGCAACCCTATAGGTAGAACAACATTATGAACTAACCAGTACCCTGGAACTCTTGACTCTAGCTACATATGTATCAAAAGATGGCCTAGTTGGCCATCACTGGAAAGAGAGGCCCATTGGACACGCAAACTTTATATGCCCCACTACAGGGGAATGCCAAGGCCAAAAAAAAAAAAAAAAAAATGGGAATGGGTGGGTAGGGAAGTGGGTGGAGGGTATGAGGGACTTTTGGGATAGCATTCTAAATGCAATTGAGGAAAATACATAATAATAAAAATATTAAAAAAAAGAATCAATGAATGAATCCAACAAAGTTTCAGAATGCAAATTCAACATTAAAAAAATCACTGGTATAGTATGCCAATAGTGAATTATCTAAAAGAAAAGTCAGGAACAAAAATTCCAGTTACGGAAATTATAAAAATAAAATAAAAACACAGGAATAAATTGAATCATAAAGACAAAGGCACTATACAGTGGAAACTATAAGATATTTGTGTAAGAAACCAAAGAAGGCGTGTCTTATGGGAATCCACTTCATAGACTGGAAGAGCAATTCTCACAAAAACATCCACACTCACCAAGGTTACTTACAGATTCAGTGCAATCACTATTAGCATACGAATGGCACCCTTGAGAGAACTACAAGGGGAAAATGAGGAAATGAAGTACATTCCTGAAATTTTGATAGAACCATAAAGAAGAGCAAATGGCCAAAGCCATCTTTGAAGATAGAGAAAAGCTTGAGGTTCATTGCTTGTCTTTAACACATGCCGTGAAGCTGTAGTTATAGAAACAGTGTCATGTGACAGGACAGGAAAAGTCAATAAACAAAAATCCAGAGACATGAACGAATGTAACAGGACTGAGAATGGGCACAAGCCTACACACTCATAGGCAGCTGATCTTTGACAGTAGGTGATAATAATGTGCATTCACTCAAAAAGTTTTAAAAATTTTTTGAAAAAAATTTTTTAAATTAATTTTTTACACTCCATATTTTATATGCCCCTCCCCCTGTCTACCTTCCTACTGTTCCACATCCCATACCTCCTCCCCACACCCCTGTCTGCACAAGGATGTCCCCACTCCACTCCCACCCCACCTGACCTCTAAACTCCCTGGGGCCTCCAGTCTCTTGAGGGTTAGATGTATCATCTCTGAATGAACACAGACCTGGAAGTCCTCTACTGTGTATGTGTTGGAGGCCTCATATCAGCTGGTTTATGCTGTCTGTTTGGTGGTCCAGTGTTTGAGAGATCTCAGGGGTCCAAATTAATTGAGACTGCTGGTCCTCTGACAGGATTGCCCTTCTCCTCAGCTTCTTTCAGCCTTTCCCTAATTCAACAACAGGGGTCAGCTGCTTCTGTCCATTGTTTTGGTGCAAACATCTGCATCTGACTCTTTCAGCTGCTTGTTGGGTCTTTCGGAGGAGTCATGATGGGTCCCTTTTTGTGAGCATTTCATAGCCTCAGTAATAGTGTCAGGCCTTGTGACCTCCCCTTGAGCTGGATCCCACTTTAGGCCTGTCGCTGGGCCTTCTTTTCCTTATTTCCATCTCTGTGATTCTTTCAGACAGGTACAATTATGGGTCAGAGTTGTGACTGTGGGCTGGCAACCCCATCCCTCCCTTGATGTCCTGTCTTCCTGATGGAGGTAGAAGTTCCCTCTCTCTACTGTCTAGTATTTCATCTAAGATCCCTCCCTTTGAGTCCTGAGAGTCTCTCACCTCCCAGATCTCTTGTACATTCTGGAGGGTTCCCCCAACCTCCTATCTCCCGAGGTTGCCTGTTTCCATTCTTTCTGCTGGCCCTCAGGGCTTCAGATCTCACCTAATATCTTTCCCCTTTCCTACCCACTCCCCTGCCCAGTCCACTTTCCCTCCCCAGATCCCTCCCTCCCTCCCCACTTGTGATTGCTTTCTTCTCTCCCAAGTGGGACTGAGGCATCTTTGCTTGGGCACTTCAGCTTGCTGACCTTTTTGAGTTCTGTAAAATAAAGAAATGACAAGTGTTTGAAGTCATACATGTTTAAATCAATTTAAACATGCCATGATTATATGTATAAAAATATTACAAGGTATCACATTATTATATGGAAATTTATAATGTTATTTCTTAGTTCAAAAAAAAATGGAGAAAAAAAACAAAGCCCCCTCCATTTAACTCCCTAGTATGGCAGGATGTCACAAATCTTATGCATCAAGCAAACTTCATGATTTTCTAATATGAAAATCATGAAGTTTATACATATATATATATATATTTGCTTCTTAGTATCAGGTGACAAACTGCAGCTTCAAAATATAATCTTGTGCATCTTTCACAATATTTTATCCTTGTCAGTTTGCTTGGTTATTTCTGTTTTGCATTTTAAAATTGTGGTGATTATTGCTTTACTACAAAATCTAAACCATGAGAAGGGGAAGCTTTAGATACAAGACAGAAGGACATCTGCCACCCATGAGTGAGTATGCACATGGAGGACACACACCCATTTATAAACCACTTATTCAGTGGCTTTTAATTGCTTTCAGGGTGCTAGTGTTTACCTTGTAGAAGCACACAGTTGCTGGTGTTGGGGAGACTGGCTTAAAGAAAATAGAACATAACAGTCTTTACTGAGCAGCACAAGAGGGCTATGATCTGGGTCATCAGAGGGGTTCTAGAAGAAGGAGGCAAATTTTCCTAGGGAAAGAATGGCTGAAGAAAGCAGCATTCAAGGCAGTCCCTTGCAGAGCCTTAGGGGGAAGAAAGAACTATGTCTCTGAGAAAACATAAGAAGAAATGAATGGCAAGAAATGCCTAAAAGTAGTCTCTTTTGACTGGAGGAGATTAGACTGCCCATGCTCTTACAGGTGTGTGGAGTTTGGACAGTGGGTAGTCACTTAATCATTAAACAGAATGTCTTGGGTTTGAAAAGTCATTTGGTGACTTAAAATCTTCTAGAGGTATGAAGGGGAAGGTCAAATTTCAGGGAGCTGTGATTGCAAGTCACTGTTGTAATCTCTGGGATAGGGTCTATCTAGAAGCATGGAGACAAGTACCCGACAATGGCAGGCACAGGCTCCTGAGTGCTTCCTATGTTTCACACGGGGACTTGGATAGTTAGACTGAGGAAAGGAGCATCGTAGAAGGAAGGCAGCGCTTTGGGAAGTATGCCCAAGACCGAGATTACTTTTAGGTACTTTGTTATCATGCTCCAATAATGTAACTTCAAATAAACTCATTTGGATCTGACTCGGAGGGAATGGCTGGCCAGGGACAAAGCTCCATTTCCGGTGTTAGATTTAGATATCCAAAGGGAGCTTGCATTATCAGCTCTGTGGAAGCCGCTAAGTGTTGAGGAGAAACGGGCCCTTCAGCAATGCTGGGCATGAGTCCATTTGGAACCGAAAAAGGCTGAAGAAAGAAAAGACAAAAACTTCATTTGGCTATTGTAAAAGGAAAATGGGGGATGTTTTAAACCCGACTAAATAAAGAGGAGTTAACCCTCCACGGCAAGGACAAAATCCCTTTATATATACTTACTGAATACTAAAGAAAGGATGCTTGTGTGGACCGTCTGTGTAGTTCTTGACTTTGGGCCTTGCTTCACAAAGTGCACTCTGTGGATATTTTTCTCCATTGTCTCACTGAATGGAAGGCTTGTTTCTGTGTTCTTTGCAAAATTGAATGAAGTTTCCTCTGAAGCAGGTAATTTGAGATTTCTATTAGAGTCCCTGTGTAATCTGCTGGGGGGCAGAAAGGAGTCGGGCTTGCCTGAGATTTCAGAGGCAGGGCTCTGCACCGATCATTCTCTTTGAATGGTTATTCAGAGACACCTAAAGCAGGGACAGACTTTGGGGTTTCATGGACCCCTGAAATAGAATGCAAAGCCGATACCTTTGTCAACCAGAGCTTTGTCCATGGTACTTGGTGGTATTTGGTACAGGGCCATGGTACTTGGTGGGGTTGGAGGCTCAGTCATATATCCCTTGATGTCTTCCCTGTTCTTTTCTCACACTTATGACAGTTTGTAGGTGGAAACTTTGACATCTGTTTTAGTCACAGCCCGCTACAGGAACTAATAAGTTAAAGATATACATAAAATACACTGGATATCTTAAGTCTGATTTTAAATATTAATAACAGCAGAATCAGACCTGAGAATAGTTACTTGGTACTTGGGGTCCTCATCAGTTCAAATAGTTCCAAATAGCTGCCTCTCACTAGGGAGGAGGCCAACCGCAAGCAGTTCATTGCTCAAGTCCCCAAGGCTTGGGCCTTAGTGGTCCAAGTCTGATGCTGGAAGTTCTGGTATTTTCTACATAGCTGCTTGTCTCTGGTCTGTGATGAAGGCGTGGTGACATGGTTTCTGGTTTCTATTGTTGGAGAAACAGGGAGCAGCAGCAAGCACTGGGCAGATTAACATGGCAGCAAAGAGAGGTCCAAATTAGCAAAGGGGGATGTAGGTTATCCTATCTATATTGCTGAGACAGTGCCCACCTCAGTATGGTGGATTCCTCCATAACTACCAAAGCAATCAGAACACTTCTTCTGGTACTGTTCCCACTCAGGTGGTGCCAAATGCATAGTAAGTTGCCCTTAAGGCATATGAATGTCTGGCTTTTTGACATAACTGACTCCTGGTCCGTAGGCAGAAAGGGCCGAGAGAGCTACCTATTTCCTTTTCCCACGTTCCTTCTCATGGGCTGTCTCCCACAGAGGGGCTGTCTTTCTTCTGCAGGACTGGAAACAATTATACTTTAGTTGGCATTGCATGACAAACAATGGAAATCACCTCTACTAGAAGGGTGGGAACTGAGAACTGAGAGGCTGTGGGAACACAGCCCAGGTGTACATACTGTCTCAGGACTGACCTCCACTGATGACTCTGGAACAGGAATGTCCCTTAGGTCTTTAAGCCTGCCACCTCTGTTTCTCTGTATTTTAAAGGAAACTCAGAAAGATGAATCAATCATGGAAAACAAATTTATTTTCAGCATGGCCAAACTGATAAGGAATCACCCCAACATGACACCTGCAGCATGTTAGAATTCCCAGAAAGTCACAAAACATAGTGGACCACATACAAATTTAACTATAAAACAGGACACCTTCTTTGTTGATGGAGTAGGAGACCTGGACTATAGATTCCCTCCATTCTGTTATAGAGGCACTTCCTTCCTTCTTTCCTTCTTTCCTTCTTTCCTTCTTTCCTTCTTTCCTTCTTTCCTTCTTTCCTTCTTTCCTTCTTTCCTTCCTTCCTTCCTTCCTTCCTTCCTTCCCCTCCCTTCTTCCCTCCATCCCTTCCTCCCTCCCTCCCTCCGTTCCTTCCTTCCTTCCTTCCTTCCTTCCCTCCCTCCCTCCCTCCCTTCTTCCCTTCTTCCCTTCTTCCCTTCTTCCCCCATCCCTTCCTCCCTCTTTCCCTCCCTCTCTTCCTCCCTCCCTTCCTTCCTTCCCTCCCTCTTTTCCTCCCTCCTTCCTTCCTTCTCTCCCTGCCTCCCTCCCTCCCTCATCCCACCTTCCTTCCTCTCTCCCTCCCTTCTTCCTTCCAACCTCCCTCCCTTCTTCCCCCCACCCCTTCCTCCCTCCTTCCCTCCCTCTCTTCCTCCCTCCCTTCCTTCCTTTCTTCCTTCCCTCCCTCCTTTCCTCCCTCCTTCCTTCCTTCTCTCCCGCACTCCCTCCCTCATCCCACCTTCCTTCCTTCCTTCTTTCTTCCCTTCCTTCCTTCTTTCTTCCCTTCCTTCCTTCCTTCCTTCCTTCCTTCCTTCCTTCCTTCCTTCCTTCCTTCCTTCCTTCCTTCCTTCCTTGTATTAAAATCCAGTCCAGAGAAGATGGAGTCTTGACGACTCCAGATATTTGAAAGAGACTAGAATAGGGCTTTGTAGGATGTAAGGTTTCCAGCTCTTCTAGGTCTGGCAGGGGTCCTTGGTCTTTGCTCAATTCCTTTCTCAGGTGGAGAGTGGAGCCTTTTGTTTCTTCCTTTCCCAGACTTAGAAAGCCATAGGGGAGCCCAGTCCAATATCTCTGGTTCTGTTTATCACTTTACTTCTGTGCAATGCCACTTCAGAACTTATTCACTCAGCATGCATTGTATCATCAACAATCAGCAACCAGCAATCTCCTTCAGAAAATGAAACATAATTAGAAATGTATAGGCATCACCCTGATTTACCAAAGCCTCAGAACCAGGCAGAATCTTCAGTTTGGTCTTTATCTGGCCAGCAGGTCACCACTGGCCCTGGAGGCTTTCTCTCTCCCTGTGTCTTTCCAGGCACTTTGTTCTCTGCCAGCATCTTAGCTGGCTGGGATCCTCTGTCCAACGAGATTCCCCCGGGAGCTAAGGTTTTACTGGTTCTGCCTGCACGATTGCCAGAGCCTTTGCCTAACTTTTACCAGTGGACACCAGAAATGTGAGAAAGTGTTCTGTGTGTTCTGTTCTTTGCCCTATCGTGGCAATTTGGTTTTTCCTTGAGAATAAAAACCAGTCAAGCCAGTTGACAGCCCTCCTCTCTGCTTGCATTTTCAGAGTTCTGAAAAGGGGAAGTGATCTACCTTGGGTTTCATTTCCATTCGATGCTGGAAACACTCTGATTTTTCCCCCTATTCTTAACACAGAATGGGCAACAGGTGGGTGGTACCAACTTCCTAGCCCTTTATTTTCATATTGATATAATTTAGTTGGGGAAAACCCAGAATCATTTACTGTTTGCTTGTTCAGAACAGTTAGTATATTACACAGCTTACCATTCATGTTGGAGGTTCTTCTCTGAACATGATGACTTCAATCTAGAATTTTTTGCCCTCTCCATCTCTTTGTAGGGCCAGTAGACTCTAGACCATGAGTACATGACAAAACCATTATAAATGGAAATGTCTAGTGTAATTGTTTTGGTAGGGGCAACAGGATTCCATGACTAGACTCACATTGGAGTAGGAAGTGTGTAATTTACACAGATGTTATATATTCGGTACTAGTATGCTACATTTTCAAGGATTAGTATTGACTCCTGGCCATGGCTTCACGTTTCTCTAAATACTTGGCTTTTTTTTTAATTCATTAAAATACAATTAACTTGGTAAATGCACAAAGTCAGTTAGTTGGTGTGCTGGCTAGTTTTGTGTTAACCTCACACAAAATAGAGACATTTTGAAAAAGGGAATCTCAGTTGAGAAAATGTACTTCCCAGACTGGACAAGCCTGCGGTATATTTTCTTGATTAATGACTGATGTAAGACGATTCAGCCTTTGGGGACAATGTCATCCCTGAATTGGTGGTCTTGGGTACTATAAGAAAACAGGGGGAAGGTAGGGTAAAAACAAACAAACAAACAAACAAACAAACAAAAGAAAGCAGGCTGAGCAAGCCATGAGGAACAAGCACATAAGCAGCATCCACTCTGTAGTTTTCCATCAATTCCTGCCCTGATGCCCCCGATGATGGATTACAAGCTACAAGCTAAAACAAACCCTATACTTCCTAAATTGTTTTTGGCCATGGTGTTTTATCATAGCAATAGAATCTATCACTAAGACAGTCACAGTCAGAATTTGAATTTTAGAACACAAGCTTGCATCCACCATGTACTTCATCTCTACCTCTATTTGACATTTATTATGTTATTGTTCCTCTTTTGGCCATTAGGATCTTCTAAGATGAGGGACTTTCTTGACTCTTTTTAAATGACTTTGTTCTAGAAACTGGATAAAATACTAGAGATTTTAATTTCTCTACCTATGATACTCTTCACTAGGTACACTTTTATTTTTATTTTTTATTTTTATTATTTTGCTCTTACAAGTACAACTTTGATGGATTGCTCACCCATTTCAATCACACAAACCATAGTTGATGAGCCATTTTTTAAAGTGTCTAGGTCAGAGACTGATGAGATGTCTGATAGCTAAAGACACTTGTACAAGCTTATAACCTGTGTCCAACCTCTTGAAACCCACATAAATGTGGAAGAGGAGAACAGGTTCTCGAAAGTTGTCCTCTGACTTCTACATATTCCCTATGGCACATACAATCCCCCATTGTGAACCCATGAATGCTAATAATAATAAATAAAACTATAAAACCACATTCGAACAACTGAGTCACCCAAACCTTCTCTCCCTTTGTGGATTACATGCCACATCACAGACATATTACAGCAGCACAGAAGCCAATCCATCAATTGCCAATGCTTCTCCTACTAGCATTTCTACTGTGGTTTAAATTTGAAACATTCCCCTCATGTGCTCATGTGCGTAATGCCGGTTGTACCACTTTTGGTACTACGTTGGGACGTGGTAGAGTTGTTAGAATGTGGGGCCACATAGCAGCTCACTGATGGTTTGCCATGGCAGGGTAATCTGGTTTGGGGACACTTCCTGTCTCTGTTCTCTGCTACCAGGAGATGAGCAAGTTGCTTTGCAGTGCAACCCTCTGACCCTGCCCTCCTCCTTCTATCTCACCAGAGGCTCAAAGCAGTAGAGCTATCTGGTTTTAGATTGAAAACCTGAGAACAATAACTGGAGTTATATCCTCAAATTGTACGTCTTAGGGAAATATCTGTCCAATGAAGACTAAATAACATAGAATAACAGTAGCAGGAGGGATCATTGTGACTATTCTGTATTATGTGTTTCATAAGCTTTTAGAATTGGCTTCTAGGAGAAGTTTGGAGGAATTTGGACATAAAGACTAGAATCCCTTGAATGGTATAAGCAGGGCTTAATGAGCAACTCTTTCTTAAACTTAAGAGATTAAAATGGCCACAGCAGTACAGACTCAATACACTCATGAGGATTCTGGTTGGAACCAAAGACTCTACTAGAAATCGAACTCCAGATTATTCACATTACAGTCTGACAAATAGCTTAAATACATAACATGTATGCCCTTTGCCTTAAAGACTCTGAACTAATTATCCTCATAGAGGAAGTTTCAAGAAAGCCAAACAGTTGGCTATTACATGGATGGACGTTGTAGTTAATTGTAGCCAGTGAAGAGGGCAACAGAAAAGTTTATTGGAAAGACTTTACTTTTCTCAGGTATTTCATCATAGTGTGACAAAGAAACTAATGTAATATATAGATGTTTTGACATGCATATATCTAGAACTGAATATTTGTTTATAGCCCTTGAATTTTACTTAATTTTCAGTCTATCAGTGAGTTTTGTTCAATTACACTCTAGAAACATAGGGTATTATCTTCCTGACAGATAGTTCTGTTATTTATCTTTCCAGTCATGGCAAAAGACCCCTGAACTCTGGAGTTAGATTTTGTTCTGGTTGTTTTCTTCTCACATACTGTACGTAAATAGAATTGTACAATATTTATTCCTTTGAGACTATGTTTTTCAAGTTACACAATACTTTTGAGATTCATCCATGAATGTCTCACTCCAGGTCCTTTGTGAAATACATGTAAAGGCAAGATAAGATGTGCAAAGAATTTGTGAAGGGAGATGTTTGTTCCGAAAAGGGGCAGAATTCTGAGATCTACCGAGGATGTCCCCTCCTTGCCAGGGCATTAATCCTCTTCAGGAGGCTCCACCTGCATGGTTTAATTTACTTTCAAACTTTCTACCATTCCATGACATCACTCTGGGGCTTAGATGTTAGCATACGCCATAGGGAGACTCTTAAGGCTAATACTTGTGAATGGAAAGAAGACTGAGTCTGGAGAGCCCAGTATTACACACATTAGCTGAGAAAGTCCTAGGCAGACCAACGTGGAGTCCTCTGCAAGAGTTGCCATTTTGAGTCACCCCTGAAGAGAAGCCCACAGAGTACATTGTGGATCTAGAAGAGTGGTACTAGGAAATCTTGTTTTTATAAGATGTTTACTGATTTTTTTCTCACCCTGGTTGGATGATATTTTTCTTCTGTCAGTAATGTGGAGAAACTCCAGTCACTCCACACATTGACTAGCATTTATGTTTTTAATACCTATCATCCTGAAGGTTTTGTAGTGTATGCATCATTATAATTTGCATTTCTATGATGTTTATTTTTCTTGTCTGAAGATAATTCATTCCTTAGCCTACCATAAGCCAATCAATCTGTATGAGGACTCTTCCCCCAAAATCTACTTCAAAATCTCTACTACAGTCACAAAATGTTTCATAATTTTATAACAATGGGGAGGTATCTTGGCTTCTTATACGGTCAACTGGGAACACTGACAGGGGAAAAGATCTATAGTGTCCCCATCCATCTAACTGGTAGTTGGTGCTGTCCTGGCTGAGAGGCTTAACAGGGATCCTTCTCCAGTGGTTCTCCATGTCGGCCTCCTTTCATGGCCTCTTAGGCAACCAGAGTTGAATTTCAAGGAGGAGCATTCCAAAAGGTAAGTCCTATAGGGCAAGCTCTTCTCAAGCCTATGTAGATGGAGTGGGTGTAAATGTCCCATTCACCAAGGCTTGTTACACAGCCAGTACTAGAGATATGTTGTGTGTGTGTGTGTGTGTGTGTGTGTGTGTGTGTGTGTGTGTGTATGTGTGTGTGTGTGTGTGTGTGTGTGTGTGTGTGTGTGTTACATGAACGACTCCTAGGACAGTTTGTGGGGGGGGGGGGGGATACTTTGAACTTTATCACAGTTTTCCTTAAATGCTTTTTTTTTTTTTTAAATTTCAGTATGCTGAAATAGTGTTTTTGTCTTGTCAGCCAGTGAGCCCTTTTAATGCTTGTTCAATTTTGTCAGCTGACACAAACTAGAGTCACCTAGAGAGAAAGAATCCAAATAGCCAACATCAGATTGTCCTGTGGGGCAAGCCTGTGTGAGACTTTTTTTTTTTTTTTTGACTAATGATTAATGTGTTTCTTCATAATCTATCCCCATTTTCTCTCATAGTATTCAAGAAGACAAAGCAAGAGCAAAGGTTAAAAGAGAATTTGCAAAGGTCATTTTCTCAGCGCTCCCGTGTTCTACCTCTTCGGCTCCACAATGGCATGATGTTCTACTTGTCTCACGAACACAAGTGTTTGTTTTCTATACTTCATGCTTGATGACATAAAACAGAGCTGTGTTAATACACAGCCCAGCTTAGCTTCTCAGAAGGCTAATCTGAGCACAGAAATTGAAGACTAGCCTGTGAAACAGGGAAGACCCATGGCTAGTGGAAGGGAGTGGGAGAATGCATGTGTATGTGTGTATGTATGAGAGAGCTCTTAATGTAAAAATGATCCTGATTAGATTCTTTCAATGTAACAATTTTATTTCATGATTGTTCAAATGTTGAGGCTCATTTAGTGAAATACCGGAAGATCCACTCTCGGTCAGAATTTTTTCCATGCATTTGTATTTCATTAGAGTTAGTTTGTTAGGCACAGATCGTTTATACAGAAGATGTGATTTCCACTCTGACTAATTTACATCACTTATGCCTTTAAAGCATATCAAGTGGATGGGGCAAGATTCTAATGATCACCATTTACAATATTATACATTTGTGTTATCATATTGGTCATGGGGAAGTACTAGCAATCTTGACTCCTATTGTCATTATTTAGTTTGACTTCATAATCTTTCTTAGACTACATCCTTGATTTTCCAATTTTACTATATAGCAGAAAACAGTATTTTATTATATATCATATAGTTATATAATATTCTATAATATATTACATAATCTCTATTATAATTATATATTTTATATATTTGTTCATATTAAAATCATATCTAAGGTAATTATATATAATGCAAATGTATTTTATTATATAGTTATTAATATTATTTTACTACATAATAGGTTATATACAATGTTATATAGTTATAGTTGTATAATATAAATAGAAGATATTTTCTATTATATAGAAAGACAAAGTTGTCTCTGTGTATATGACCAGTTTCACTTAATAGCCACTTAAAAGATTGGCCTAGTGTGTATTTCTAACATTCCTGAATTATGAACTTAATCATTATTTGGGGAAAGTTGTATAGTTTAAATGTTTTTTTATTAGATATTTTCTTTATTTACATTTCAAATGTTATCACCTTTCCTCATTTCCCTTCCAAAAACCCCCTCTCCTACCCTCCCAGTGCTCACCAACCCGCCCACTCCCACTTCCTGGCCCTGGCACTCCCCTACACTGGGGTATAGAGCCTTCACAGGACTAAGGGCCTCTCTTCCCATTGATGACTGACTAAGCCATCCTCTGCTACACATGCAGCTGGAGCCATGAGTCCCACCATGTGTACTCTTTGGTTGGTGATTTAACCCCTGGGAACTCTGGGGGTACTGGTTAGTTCATATTGTTGTTCCTCCTATGGGGCTGCAAACCCCTTCAGCTCCTTGGGTCCTTTCTCTAGCTCCTTCATTGGGCACCCTGTACTCAGTCCAATGGTGGGCTGCAAGCATCCTCTGTATTTGTCCAGCACTGGTGGAGCCTCTCAGGAGACATCTATATCAGGCTTGGGAGGGCCAAGCCCAGGTGGGTGGGGCTACGCCTGAATAGGCAATCCACAGTGGTAGAAGAAACCAGCAGCTTTCTGATAGGCTTCCTGCCTCTACTCCTGATTGAGTTCTTTCTCTGAATTCTCAGTGATTGGCTACGATGGAGGGCATGAAAGCCAAACAAACCCTGCCCTCTCAAACTTTCTTTTAGACGTGATGGTTGTCACAGCAATAGAAAGCCCCTTCTGTTTTTAAATTTTTTTCATAAACAACAACAAAAAACACTCCATAATGTCAACTTCAATCTTTTAAAAGTCTCACTTCTTAATTTTTGTTCTTTAACATTGGAAGAGAGTTTCTAAAACAAACAAGGATATTGCACACATTTTAAGCAAACACAATTTTGATGACAAGCGAAATGACACAAACCTAAAGGTCAGAGGTCAGAATTCTCTCTTTTTTTCTTTTCTTTTGGGGGCAGGGGTTTGAGACAGGGTTTCTCTGTATCACCCTGGCTGTCCTGGAACTCACGCTGTAGACCAGGCTGGCCTTGATCTACCTGCCTCTGCCTCCTAAGTGCTGGGATTAAAGGCGTGGGCCACCACTGCCAGGTTCTCTTTTGTTTTACTAATTCCTTCAGATTAAAAGCAATGTTTTATTTATTTATTTATTTTTTTTAGCATTTAACATTTTTACTTCTAAAACACTTAAGATACCTAGAAGATGTTATTTTGCGATAATAATGCCATTTTCTGCTCTTCTAATCAATGAGATTTCTTCATGTTTAAAATTTTATCATTGGGTCAGTTGTTTGAACCACTATAAAAAAATACTCAGTATGTGACTTGTAAATGATTGAAGTTTCTGCTCCAAATTCTACAAAACTGAGGCAGGGTGCTGGTATTCTTATTTCCAGGTGAAGGTTTTTCTCCAGGCTGAGAGCAAATGGCTTGTAGCTGCACAGAAGAAATGAGGTCAGAGAACTATCTGGACTCCCCCTTCCCTGTAATCACTAATTCTGCTCACGAGGCACCACCCACATGACCTGATTTCTTGGCAAAGGTCCTACCACCTACTGGGCATTCGTTGTTAGCATACAAATTTGGGTTAAAACAAAATATTTATTTCATAACCATGTTGGTATCAACTCAATTATTTCTCTGGAAACTTTTAGCACATAAAAGTCACATATTTGTACTATAAAGATCAAAAGCACGTGTGTTGAAAGCACAACCTCTTGGCTGGCTCCAAGTTTCAACCTCAAAAGAAAAATGGACTCAAACACGAGTCACCACAGTCTTTAAGAAACTAATTAGATAGTGTGAAAATTATCAGTAAATTATAGTTGGAGATCCAGGGTTGATGCGGTTGTTTACTCTGGCCAACCTAAAGCCCGTATCAAGGATGTACTGTTAAACCATCATTCTCCTCCATGTGTGAGCATTTTAATTAGTGTTTTACTGCTCAGTGGCATATGGAATCCAGCTGATTCAATACTTTCTTAGGAATGCAACATAATTCTTACAAACCTTGTTTTTCTGTTATTTTTGGAAAACCATTAGAATATGGACAATTTTAGCCCTTACTATTATAATTTTTATTCTCCAACTTTTGGAGAAACTACCTGTGCCCAAAATATATATTAGAAATATCCTAACTCCCAGGGTGGCCAGCTTTCCTTTTCTGCAAAAATATAAGCACTTTAAAAACTGTGTAACCTTCACTGTCAGGAGGGTTAGCCCACATCAGGAAACTACATCTAAAACCCCAAGTGTGTTAGTGTCTAATAGCCACAAGATAAATTTTAATCTTATGAGTCAAACCATGGCTTGTCAATGGTATCCTTGGAAGTGATACAGTATCCTAGATCTACCACAAAACCATGTTGATTTTTTTTTCTGAATTCCACTAACTTTGGATTCTGATAAAAGAAAAACCCTTTGCCCTCACACTGGTTGAGCAGTAGGGTTGTGACTATTTGAATGAGGTCCAAGCAGCTGAGACTTCTGCCTTAAGTCATCTCCATGAGTAGCTGGTCATTTCCCTCTCCTCCTTTCTCTGGTGTTTCTAACTCTATGTCAATTTGACACAAGCAAGAGTTATCTGAAGGGAGGAAACCCCAATTGAGAAAATGCCTCCATAAAATCCAGCTATAAGGCATTTTCTTAATTAGTGATTGTTGGGGAAGGGCCCAGCCCATTGTGGTGGTGCCACTTGGGGTTGGTGGTCCTGGGTTCCAGAAGAAAGCAGGCTGAGCAAGCTATGAGGAGCAAACCAGTAAGTAGCATCCTCCATGGCTTCTGCATCAGTTCCTGCCTCCAGGTTTCTGTCCTGATTTCCTTTGATGATGGACAACTATATGGAAGTGTAAGCCAAATAAACTTGTTCCTCTCCTCAAAGACTTTTTTTTTTTTTGGTTATAGTGCTTTCTTGTAGCAATAGAGACTCTAATTGTCTTTCTGTCTTCTAAAGGAATTTTTAATGTTAAAACAGAGCTGGTATATGTAGTCACCAGTGTGAAATCATGTTCTGCTTATAGCACAGGGATCTGTGCCACTGATTTCCAACTGCAAGGTCTTCTTGGTGTTGTTAAAGAAGAGAAAATAATTTTGAGATTAGTTTACAAAATTTCACATAGTGAACACTTCACTATTAGGATCAATTTAAAAATTGCCCCAAATCTAAACTCATGAATTTTGACACACATGATTAACATTTCCACAGACACATAGGATTATTTTTAACAATTATATATAATATATAAAGTTATACACACACACACACACACACACACACACACTATTATGGGGTAGGGAGTTTATTGGGAGACTATTTTGTCTTTTATTTTATTAGGGTAGGTGCTGGAGTTCAGGTCTCACCTCACAAATCACACGAACACCAATGTCTGTCAGAGAGGGCTGGTTTATTGAGCATATGCCCCAGGACTGGCTAACCAGGGCCATGGTCAGGGCTATGGTTCAAATTCAAGAACTGAACCATGACATTGAGTTAAGATTCCCACAGAGCTTTTAAGCCTAAAATCCACACACATCTGTGCAAAGTTATTTTACCAATCAGGATTTAGGGACAGGAGATTTCCTTAGGAATATGTCTTTGTGGCACACTTATCCTGCTCCCATTGGTTGGGGTAGTCAACTGTGGCAGGGGACTTGCCTTGTCTATATTCATGTCCTAACGTGTCTACCAGGATGGACTTGTCTACCCTTCATGTCTTAACTTGGGATGTCAGTAACCCACATACATGTACTTGTCTTTCTGCCAAGTAGGATGTCAGGTCCCAGTAAGTTCTTAGGAACTTAAAGTTTATTAGGCCACTTATCAAAACGGAAGTCTTATTCCAAATAATTTCTTATATTGGTGCAGGTATCTCTCTTATGCTGAGGTCAATCCCAGGGGCAGCCTATAAAGGCAAATACCATAAAAGCTTATACATAGCAAGAAGTGCTGTTGGGTGGTTGGTTGATTCAGGTCTAAGCTTATTTTGTTAACTCTACAAAACAGTTCTACTGACTTCTATCACGATTGGTTTCCAAAGGCACAGAGCAAAATAGAGTGTGTAATTGATCTTGGCACTAGAAAGTTTCTTAGAGACAGCAGAAACATATGAGAAAGTATTCTTATAATGGCAGGCTAGATAGGTAACAGTTATCTAAGCTTGAACATTTTACCTGGGCCTTAACAAGATTCTGTCTAGGCTTTAATATTTTACCTAGGTCGCAATAGTAGGTAATTTCCCCTTCAATGTTCTAAGATCACGACCACGTGAATTTTTTTCTTTTCTAAAGGACATGACATATTACCAGTGACTTGCATGTGGCAAACCTGGAAGAAAAGGTTGCCAAAGAAATGATGACAACGTCCACTGTGAATCTTCAGTAAAAGGAAATTCATGAAGGAATAGTAGTATCAGATTGCCAAAGGAGGGACAGGCTTTGAAGAAGCTGGTGAGCTTTTTTGAGTGGAAAGCTTTTGAATAGTCCAGCATTAGAGACTGAAGAGAGTCTAGAGATGGTTTTTCCACCCTGCAGTCTCCATGATGTGAGGCTGTCAGGACTTCCAGGTAATTGTGCCTGGGTACAGGGCTCTGTCCTGGTACTAACGCTTGCACTTGAACTTGACATATAGTGGAGACTCCAAGCCATGAGGGCCGGGCAGGACTGGTTATGCTTACATCCACAGTTAGCAGTTTGGACTAGAGACAAAGATATTGAGAAGCCAAGGGGGTTGGGGAGATGCATAGACGATACAGATAACAAGTCAGAAACCAGAAATGCCGTACACGTAGGCTTTTCTCTTTAAAGGAAAAGACAACTGTTTCAAGGGAGAGCCGGGAGTGAATGTTGCAGGGACCACCCCTACAGGGATGTCTCCAAATTTTCTTAATTACTAGTTCCTAGGTAAGAAAACTTTGAAGATTACTAAAAGCTCCTCCCCAGTTTTTTGTTATGTTATGTTTTGTTTTTTTGAGACAGGGTTTCTCTGTGTTGCCCTGGCTGTCTTAGAACTCACTCTGTAGACCAGGCTGGCCTCGAACTCAGAAATCTGCCTGCCTCTGCCTCCCAAGTGCTGGGATTAAAGGTGTGAGCCACCACTGCTCCACACCTTCCCAGTTGTATATAAGGAAAACAAAACAAAACAAAACAAAACAAAACAAAACAAAACAAAACAAAACAAAACAAAACTTCGGGAGGAGGAGACTCATATAGTCAAGCTGCAAAGAAGAGATTTCTCAGAGCTTTTGAACTGCATACAAATTGTGCAGACAGCACCAAGTGTACAGCTCCCATGCATGTTCACCTATGTTCAGATGGGCTTTACAGTGATACAGCTTTTGGGTCATCCCTAATTTTGTAAATAATTACTGATCTGTACTCGGGTTGCTAGCTCTGGTAAAAACATAGGGATTCACCATCACATTGATCTTTGATAGAATCATTGCTTTAGTCTGCCTTGTGTTTTATTTTCTGGGGCAGTAGACTCGTGTGTGTGTGTGTGTGTGTGTGTGTGTGTGTGTGTGTGTGTGTGTGTGTCTGTCTGTCTGTCTGCCTGTCTGTCTGTCTGTCTGTCTGTGGGATGGTGTGCATTCATGGTGTGTGTTCAGGGGGTAGGGTTGTCTTTGTGTATATTGAAGCTCCCCAGGAAAAGTTTCCTGCACAACAATGGTTCCTCTGGGCTTCCTATGAAGCTGTAGAAGAAAGCCCTACAAACTGGACTAAAATGAAATTTCTATGTTCAAGTAGGTGGTCTCTGGAGAAATACAATGTTTAAGAGACACATGTTAATGTGATATTTTAGGGTAAACCTCTGAGCAAGTAAGGACTCACCTATGATTGCATTCCAGTTGGTTTCTAACCCAAAGAACTGCAACTATTTGATTTGGTGCCCCAATAATCAGGGAGATGGAATTTCTTTCCATCTGTGGGCTTAGGGAGCGATTGGAATTTATTTAAAGAAAACAAAGAAACTGTGTTATTTCTTGAAACTTATTGCCATGGTTCTGAGAGTGAACTCTAAACTACCTCATGGGTTCAAGCCACATCTCTGCCATTACTGACCATATATGACTTTACCCATAGGGTGTTATGCCTCTGTGGTTCATCTGTTAGGGTCAGAGGTGCTACCTGCAGCTTAGAGCTGCTGCGAGGGACGAGGGAACTAGAGCACACCATTGTATGGTGCTTTGCTTTTCAGTGTCAAAGCACTAAGAAGCTGAAGAATTTCTCTCTTGCTTCTAGTTGGGCATGGGTATTATTCTGAGTAGAGACTGTATCTTATTAATAAATACGGCTTCTGTATGTGCTAGAATGATCATGTGACCTCTTTATGTAGCAGTGAACTAGAATAGTAAATTTTATAATATCAAGTCAGGTTTACATTACAGTTCATGAACCTTACTTGGTTGCAATATATAACTTGGTTTATTTTGTTGGAATTAATTTTCTAATATTTTTGTTAGGGTCTTGTTGATATGCTTAATTACATTACATATATATATATATATATATATATATATATGCACTTAATTTTTTTTTCTTTTTCTGATTTTGTCAGGTTTGATATGTATGTTTGTATTCATTTCAGAAATAATTTTGGGAGCACTTTCCTGGGTTTTAGTTCTCTGAAACAGTAACTATAAGAAAAAAATTACCTTTTCTTAAATATAAGTTACAATATGCTTCTCCACCTGGTCCTAGTAAAGATTTCTTTTTTATTTTTGAAAAATTTTAGGTTGCAAATTTTATTTATCTAATGGTTGAAGACCAACTCAGGCAATCACAGTTATTCCATTGTTCATTTGTTTTTGCAATGTAAACTATTTGACTGACTCATTGTTTGCCTTTGTAGTATGTTTTATAAAGCTTTTATTTATTGTTTATTTTGTCTATGAGTGTTTTGCCTGCATGTATGTGCCTGGTGTCAACAGAGGTCAGAAGAGGGTGCCAGATTCCCTGAAACTCGTGTTAAGGAGAGTTATGAGATATCTTTTGGGCCCTGGGAACTAACCCAGCGTCCTCTGCAGGAGCAGCCAGTGCTCTTAAACTGCTGAGACAGCTTTCCATTCCTCAGGTCATTTACTGTTTAAAGCCCCCTTTCTTAGCTGTTCTCCATCCTAACTATTGTTTGGGGATTTCAGTTTACTTATCACTCATCAATGCTTTGAGTTTCTTTCTGTTTAGATGGTGTTGGCTGTGGCTTATTTTAAATTGCCTCTATTATGTTGAACTATGTCCTTCATATCCTTAGATTCTCCAGGGATCTGGAGAATTAGAGCAATCTAAGGAATTGATCTAATTCCTCCTCATTCCATACACTTCCACTTCCCTTCTCCACTTCATGCTATCCTTTAGAATTGTTTTATTAACCACAGTCTTAGGGTAAACAGAGACCATAATCAAAGCAACTCTTATAAAGGACAACATTTAATTGGGGCTGGTTTATAGGTTCAGAGTTTCAGTCCATTATCATCAAGGTGGTAGCATGGCAGCATCCGGGCAGGAATGGGGCTGGAGGAGCTGAGAGTTCCACCTCTTGTTCCAAAGGCAGCTAGGAGAAAACTGACTTCCAGGCAGCTAGGATGATGATCTTAAAGCCCATGCCCACAGTGACACACCTACTCCAACAAGACCACACCTCCTAATAGTGCTAGTCCCTGGGCCAAGCATATACAAACCACCACAACCACAGAGTCCAGTTTGTGCTGCCTATACACATATGGGTATAGGACCATTCACTGGAGCATAAAACATGTTCTGCATCTAATGATAGCAGGCGGCTTCTGTGTACGTGGTGTTTGCATTTACTGATTTATATACAACAACCCATCCTATATCTCTAAGATGAAGCTGCTTTGATCATGGTACATAAATTTTTTGATGTGTTCTTAAATCGGGTTTGCAAGTATTTTATTGAGAATTTCTGCATCGATATTCAACAGAGAGATTAGCCAATACTTGTTTTCACTTCATCCCCATCTGATATGATCAAAGGAATATGGGACTGCCTCTTCCTTTTCTACTTTGTGAAATCATTTGAGGAGTATTGGAATTAGTTATTTCTTCTTTGAAGTTATGATATTCTGCATTGTGCCAATCTGGTCCTTGATCTTTTTTTTCATTAGAAGATTTTAAATTACTGCTTCTCTCTTGTTGGCCGATTTATTTAAATTATTTACTTCATCTCTTATTAATTTTGATAGAATGCATACATATTTATATAAATATACACATACATATATACTTCTTTTAGAATTCTAATTTAGCAAAATATGGATTTTTATACTTAGTCATTATGGTTTATTGAATCTCCTCAGTGTCTATCACAATTTTTTTTTCATTTCTGAATTTACTAGTTTGAGCTCCCTCTCCCTCCCCCTCTCCCCCCCTCTCCCCCTCCCTCTCCCCTCCCCCTCCCCTTCCCTTTCCCTCTCTGTCTCTCTCCTCTCTCAGTTAATTTGGTAAAAGGTTTGTCACATTTGTTAATCTTTGCAAAGAATCAAGTTAGCCACAAATGAGACACCAATATTACAGCTCCCTCTCCCCAACCTGCAGGGATCAGTACAGGAGAAGAAAAGTCTTAAGAGCCCGGAGTTAGGGTGAATTAGAGCAAACAGTGTCTTTTGGGCTAACACACTTGAAAACTCTCAGCCGCTGTGTTGGCCCACAGAAGACCTGCACAAAATCAGGGCAATTGACATTCCAGCATAGATTTAAGAGGGGCTCACAAGTACCCCCACCCCTTGCTGAGGAGCTATTGAGAATCCATGGCTTCTGAAGAGTGGAGAGTTGGTTTCTGTTTTCTTTAAGGGTGTGCTCCCTAGGAGGCCAACCATGATCCAGTGAATGACCCCATACCTATATGTATATAGGCAGCACAGACTGGACTCTGTCACTAATAAATGAACAGTCTTAAATGATATGAAGCTGGGAAGGGGAGTGGGGGTGTATGGAACTGGGAGAGACAGTCCGTAGGTGCTTGTGTGTCTGCCTGCCATACAGTCATTCAACCACCACCACCACCAAAAAAACAAAGTAAGGATGAATACATGAGGGTGTCTGCTGACTTCCACATGTGTGCTTTCATGTGCATATGCAATACTCAAACATGCACACACACACACACACACACACACACAAACTCGAATGCGCGGGATGAAGCAGGAAAGAAGAGAGAGACGGAGACAGAGGAAGACAGATTAAATGTTGTAGAATGAGACCAGAATGCTCACATCTAACAGAAACACAAATTTCTAGACTTCAAAACATTCACTGAGGGTCATGCAATGACGAATGATAAAAGGTGGCACCGAACTGCACGAGGGAGCTTCTAGAAGGTCAATGGCCCCTCCAACTACATGATAAACCCACAAGGCTGAAGCTATTGATAGGGACATCAGTTTGCCCGTGCACTGGGGATACCTTCATCTAGGCAGGTGTACCACAGCTGCCTTAGAGTTACCCAGTATAACCAGAGTACAGTTTAGAATAGGACGTTCAGGTCAAGAACACCACACACATTTATCAGTGCATGCCGTGGCGGGCGGGCCAAATATGTCCAAAGACATTTCTGAACAGTGTTGTGGCATGAGAACAGACAGTAGGTCTTCAGCTTGCTCTGGCTACAAGGTCCACCTATAAGTAATTGGAAGCTCAGAAACAGCTTTGATAGAAACGATCTGTAAGTGAAAGATTATTTGTAGCTAGCAGGTAAAGCCTCAAAGGGAACAGGTATGACATTCAGACTAAATTAAGGATGTTTTATTTATTAAAGGGACTAGAGAAGTGTGTGAAAGGAGTGGGAGGGTGTTTGTTGGTGAGACACAGAGATAATTCAGAAAGCCAGAGCTGGCAGAAACCATCTCTCAACAATCTGCCAGTTGAAGGAACAATACAAAGGAGCCAATCCCTGAGCCTAGAAGGAAGGGATGTCTCAGAAAGTATCCTCCAGTGTGAAAAACTGACCATCTGTTAAGGGACACAGGATGCTCATCTGCGTTCTTTATCTACCCACTCACTTCCTGCTAGCCGGACACACAGAATGTCAGAGCATACAGGAGCCCATTGATGCTGCCCAGGCAAGTCAGCAGCCCTGGGTAGTGAACAGAGCAAAAGGAGAGATTTTCTGGGAGAATAAAGTGAGGAATCTCTAGCGTAGGAGAACTGACTTGTAAATTCAGACTCCAGACTAGTAAGTAACAATCCTGTTGCTCTTGTGAGTCAGGCCCACCTGTTTAGTCACCAGGAAAATTTCTCCAGCCTTTTCTTTTCTTTTCTTTTCTTTTCTTTTCTTTTCTTTTCTTTTCTTTTCTTTTCTTTTCTTTTCTTTTCTTTTCTTTTCTTTTCTTTTCTTTTTTCTTCTCCTCTCCTCTCCCCTCCCCTCCCCCCTCCCCTCTTCTCTTTAAAATTCATTCTGGTATGCCAATCACATTGATTTTTTAAAACATATTTTACTTCACTCTCTCTCCTCTAACCTACTTTACTCTTTTTAGATGTTATTCTGATTGTAGGTCTTCCAAAACTTTCCCAAAATATTTGAGTTTTCTAGGATCTCTGCCACTGGTCTATTTTTTTTCCTCCTCAGAGTTTTTAACTGCCTTGGACAAAACCCACGCGGACAGAGTTTTATTGGTATTGGGTCATGCTAACTCATTTATCACTTCTGTCTTACTGACACTGTAGTGAGCACAGCGGGGGTGTGAGGCCAGGTCATAAGAATGTCCTCTGGGGATTTCTGCTTTTTATAAATCATGGTGGTCATGGTTATTTGACAACTTTTATTATTGTGCACACCCGTGTGTTTGAATAGACAATAGGTAAAGGTGTCCTTTGGAAAACTTGACAATGCAATTATGAGAACTTGGGATATTTGCATATTGAACTGTTTTTGGTTCTTAAAGAAAAACAATGATAGTTTAAACAAATTGTATTAGTATGATGTCATGAAGTATTATAAAAAGAATCCTATAAAAAATAGACAAGGAGGAACTTTCCTTATCAGTTGTCCATATTGATAGGGTAGGCATTATAGATATGATATTTGAGTCATGTGTATGCTATGAACCACAGAACACAGAGTGTGTGGGTCTGCATTTTGATTCCCTCAAGCATAACTAGGGTACCTGCAATATCGTTCTATCCAAAGAAAGCAAATGTTTGACATAATTCCTTTTGTTTAGTGAAAATCACTAAGTCCAGTGTTAGAAGAGTTCATTGTGTCTGTGTTACTCTTTACTGAAAACTGTCAATATCAGTAGCTAAGAGAAATTCAGCATCCTTCACATGTCCCCTTAGGGCCCAGTGACCTTCTTCTCCTCTAGCCTCACTGCCCATTGCTACTCCCCTTACAGCATTCCTGCCTGAATTATTCTTATTTGTGTCTATTTCTGAAAAGCATTTGTCTTTAAGGTTTCTGAGGGAATGTCACTGTCAGAAGCCACCACTTGCCCTTCTCTTCAGTACTGTCCCCCTGAGGCAGTATTATTGTTCTCTTTATAGCCTTTTCCATTTTCCCTTCAGATTCCTTACTGCGCATTCCAATGTTACACACTTGATGTTTATCCCAATGTCATTCTTCTCCATCAGATGGTGTGTTCCATAAAAACCAATTTTTTCTGCTATTATAGGTCAAGCAATATAGCTAAAGGGAACGTCTGTCAACTACCCCTGCACTTAAGACTTGTGCTGAAACTTGAGAATCAATGTGAATGTTATTTGGGGCTAGATGGGAGTAGAGCCTTGGGAGGTGGTTGAGTCATGAAGGCAGAGCCCTAATAAATGGAATCTGAATATGTATAAAAGAGGCTGGGAAGAGCTTCCTTCTACATGGCCCTTCCTTCTCATTCTTCCCTCCTACTCTATCTTCCCTTCCCATATCTAGATCACTTCCTCATTCCAGTCTTCCATACCTGTGTCTATATGTCTCTATTTCCCCTTTATCTCTCTTTGTATGTGTGTGTGTGTGTCTTCTCTCTCTCTCTCTCTCTCTCTGTCTGTCTTTTCTATCTCTTTGTCTCTGTCTGTCTCTGTCTCGGTCTCTGTCTCTGTCTCTCTCACTCCCACACAATGGAATTACCCTGTATTGCTCTTTTTGTCAAGTGAAGATCCCATGGAAAAGTTACCTCTACAAATCTAGAAGCCCGTCCTTCCTTCCCAGCTCCAGATCCCTGCAAAATACCTTGGTCTTGGCCACGTAGCCTCCGGTTCTGTGAGCACTAAGTAGTGTTACTTATCAGCCATGCATCAATGGGATCTTGTTATGAAGATACAAGGGCTAGGAGTTACTTAGTAGACATGCCACATAAGTGAGCAGATGGTCAATGCCCGGTCCCTATCTTGTGGGTATTCAGTACTTTTCTAGATGGCTACATACAAAAGTCAGCATCATCACAGCAGTACGAGGTTCTCATGTGGGGAGCGGGTGTGGCGGCAGTCCTAAAGGCGCCAGAGACTGCAGCTAAGTCATATGACTTGCACCTGACTTCCTCATATAAGACACAAACATCTTGAGTGCTGCGCAGGTGTACCAGGATACAGGTGAATCCAATTTGGTGGAGATATGCCCCTGCTGCCCTGATTAGCTGAAGCTGCGTGCCTGGTGAGGTGGCGTGGCCTGCGGTGCGTGGATGAGAGAGAGTATAAAAGAGTGAGAGGCCCAGGGTTCGGGGGAGATATAAAAACAAGGGAGATATAAACAAGGGAGATATAAACAAGGGAGATATAAACAAGGGAGATATAAACAAGAAGAATCAGGACTGAATAAACGTGTGCAGAAGGATCCTGTAGCAAGATCCCCCTTTTCTTTTAATAAGAGCAATAGGCCACCCATATTAATGAGAGTGGAGATAGAGGTCAAATCCCCAGTGTGCAGGTAAAGGAGCCGTACACATAACCTCCTCCCAGGCTCATCACCCAGAGGGGTCCTGGTCTGGTCCCGTGTTGTTTTTCCTGGGGGAAGGACACTTGAACACTCAACCTTCTTGAAAGATGACATGTCTCCCTAGAATAGGCTCATATATGCCGCAGAGCCCTTCTACTGCAGTGCTTAGCCTTGCAACTCTCTCGGGCTGCTGAAGCACACTCACTCTATCCCGTGCAATGAGACTAGCCTCATGGGATATAAGAGCTGAGTGGCCAGCGACCTATTGCCTAAGCATAGATATATCAGGGGAAGCTCCATGTTCTAGTCCTGCAAGCGCCTGGGCAATAACCACCTTGTCTCTCCTAGTTTGGGCCTTAAGCTTACAGACCAATCAAAGAAGCAACACTAATCCACAGCAAAGTGTATCTCCAAATAATATTAATCCCACCCATTTTTTAAAGAAGGAAAATGCTGAGGAGATCCAATTGGGTAATCCTTTGGTCAGGAACAGGTCCAAGCGCTTGGAGTTGACCTGAATGATGGCAAGTCTCAATTCCCGAAGGGTCTGTTCAAATTCAGCCGTCCAATTCTGTAACATATACTGAAAAAGACTTTTTGACAAATTAGCTGCCCTAGTAAATTTAACATACTGAATGGAAATAACACACAATCCCGGAAACTTTTGTTCACATCCCTGCTGAGTTATTTGTCATAATACATCTAGTTGTATCTGGACAAGATCTATGAGTTGATTAACCAGCATGAGACCTCTCTGTACTGGGCCAAATAAGTTCATTTGCTCATTAATGGCTCTGAGGTCATGGAGCAGTCTCCACTTTCCTGACTTTTTCTTAATTACAAAAATTGGAGTATTCCAAGGTGAGGTAGAGGGTTCAATATGGCCTAATTTTAATTGTTCCTCTACCAGTTGAATCACAGCTTCTAGTTTTTCAGAGGATAGGTGCCATTGAGGAACCCACACTGGGTCCCCTGTTTTCCATGGTATGGGTCGTGCTGCCCCAATGGCCGCTATGGAAAACCCAGACCCTGTCTGTCTTGGTTTCCATTAGGTAAGATAGGCTCTATCCTTCCCTGTTCTTGATGTCCTAACCCTTTTCCTTCTTTATAACCCATCTTTGCCATGATATTTTTTGCTTTAGTTGAATACCCTCCCGATGGGGCGTTTTCATTGGACAAAATAAGGCCCAAATGCTGCATAATATCCCTTCCCCAGAGGTTAACCGGGAGTGGGAGCACATAAGGTATGAATTTCCCTTGCTGTCCTTCAGAGGATTCCCACGTCAAGGCAATGGAGCTTATAGTGGGACATGATTGATATCCTAGGCCCTGTAATGAATGAGATGACTCTGTGGTGGGCCATGCTTTGGGCCACCAATGTGTAGAGATTATACTTTTATCTGCTCCGGTATCAAGGATGCCTTCAAACTCTTTTCCATTAATCTTAAGGCGGAGCTTAGGTCTATCATTTAAAGATACAACCAAATAGGCAGAATCATTTCCTGAGGAGCCCATTTTCTTTATCTCAGGTCCTGCAAATTTCTCCCTGGTATTATCAGGGAGGAGCAGCAGCTGAGCTATCCTATCTCCTTTACTAATAGAAAAAACGCCCTTAGGGCTTGAGCACAGGACCTGTATTTCAGGGGAATGTTGACAATCCATAACTCCAGGGTGGACTACTAAGCCCTGCAAGGTGAGTGAACCCCGGCCGAGAATAAGGCCCATGGTTCCAGGGGGCAAGGATGGTATAGGCTCCACCCTTGTGGGTCTTCCTGGGTCGCCTCTCTGACTGCGGAGGAAGGAGTCTGCCCTTTATATCCCTCACAGAGCGACACTGGTCGGCTCTATGATAACCCTTGCCACACTTAGAGCAAAGAGTGAGAGTCCCTCCCTGTTTACCTGGAGCTCTGCAATCTTTCTTAAGATGCCCAGGCTTCCTGCAGTTAAAACATGTCCTCTGATTATTTCTGCTCATGGAGCGGTTCTGAGATTGGAGGATGGCGGCCGCTAAGCCTGCATTGGTGAGAGGTCCCCCAAGCTCTCGACAGACCCTGAGCCAGTCTTGTAAGCCTTTGTTCTTTCTTGGGGCTATGGCCGCTCGGCACTCCTTTGTGGCTTGCTCATAGATTAGCTGTTCTATCAGAGGCGCAGCTTGCTCTGACTCTCCAAAAATACGCTCTGCTGCCTCTGTCATTCTGGCCACAAAATCTGAGAAGGATTCCTGAGGTCCCTGGATTATCTTTGTTAACTGACCAGTGGTTTCACCTGCTCGAGAGAGCGCCTTCCAGGCCCTAATAGCCGTGGAAGAAATCTGGGCATAAGCTCCCCAATGGTAGTTTGTTTGATCAGCAGAATAAGCTCCCTGACCCGTTAACAAGTCAAAAGTCCAATCTCTCTGCTCTGGAGTCAAAGCAGCTGCGTTTGCTCGGGCCTGCGCTTGTGCAGCTTCGTGCCAAAGCGCTCTCCATTCCATATATTTGCCCATACTAGGGAGAGCGGCTTTTACAACCGTTTGCCAATCACCAGGAGTCATAGCGTGATTCGCAAGCCTTTCCACTTGTGCTATAGTGAAATTAGCACTGACTCCATAGTTACGGACCGACTCGGCAAGCTCTTTAATCTGTATATACGCTACCGGAGCGTGGACACGCCCACCCTCGGCTCCTTCAAAGACCGGAAATGCCTGTTGTATTTTCCTTTGTTCCTCCTTTGGAATGAACGAGTCTGTGCATTGCCTCTCTGTCCATTGCCTCTCTGCGCAGGGCTGATGCACTACGCAGGGCGGGGGCTCAGCATAGGGTGGAGGTGCACTATGACCTTGAAGCCGACTGCCAAGAGGCCAAGCAGCAAGCTGGCCTTTGCCAGCCGCTTTTGGCTTTTTCCTTGACCGATTAGCTCGCATTTTATCTGGCTGGTACTTTTCTCTCTCATAACGAGCTGTTTCCTCCTCCAAGTCTGTTTCTTCAGAGAAGCTAAATTTTTTATCTGATTCAGAGCTACTAAGAACTAGCTCCTTAAACTCATCTAGTGATGGGTATAGGCTCCTTCTCCTAGAAACCTCCGCTAATTGATCTTTCTTCTTTCTCTTCATCAGTACCGTTCCCCAGCTGAAGAGTTCTGAATCCATGCTGGATCCTTCTCAACAGTCTGTTTTACGGGAACACTTTATTAACCGCTCCTTCCCAGTGATGCAGTTCTGAATCCTCCCTGTAGCAGGGGGTCTTCGCTCTTGCCTGAAGATGTTTCTTTTCACGGGTTTCAGCACCAATTGTTATTAGACGCGTTCTCACGACCGGCCAGGAAAGACGCAACAAACCAGAATCTTCTGCGGCAAAGCTTTATTGCTTACATCTTCAGGAGCCAGAGTGCAAGAGAGCAAGCCCGCAAATAGCGAAACCCCATCCCTTTTTAAGGAGAATTATCCTCCACCTAGGATGTATTACTCCCTGATTGGCTGCAGCCCATCGGCCCAGTTGTCATCACGGGAAAGGCAGAACACATGGTGGGAAAACTGCCCCTGCATGTGTGCAGACTATGTTTACCACTTAGAACACAGCTGTCAGTGCCATCTTATAATGGCAAATGTGAGGGCGGCTCCTCACATTCTCAAACAATGGACATCTCAGAAGCCCTCACCAAGGAATTCATGAAGGCTCTATAAGCAATTTCAAGTTGCTTACCCCCTGAAGGCAAGGATTTAATGTTGTTTTTTAAGTGATAATACCTAGTACACTTAAGTTCAATTGATAGCAAGGGATTCAATGATGAAAACATCTTGACCCTCATTATGTTACTCAGCTATCAATTCTACAAAAAGCTGCAGAGACTGAGAACTGTGGCATCTGTTAGCCTCTTGACTTCAGACAAGTCATTATTCTCAGAGATAAAGAAATAACAAGAGTTGACTCAAATGGTTTCTCCACGACCTTTCAGGATCACTTGATGATGGCAGTAAATTGTACATGAAGATGGAAAACTGTAAATAAAGTTAAGGGAAGTTTTGAGGCTTTGGGAAAAAAAAATCTTCCTACCTTGCATTAGAGGTCATATTCCTTGTATCATTTCATCTCCTTGTTCTTATCTTATTGACAGCCTTTGAGGTCAGAGAAGGAGGTCTTATGTATGCATGAATGAACCACCCTCTTGAATCTCTCTGATTGTGTTTCTCAAAACTATGGTTTAATCCATGGCTTGTGTAAACTTGTAAAGAATTGTTGTCACACATAATTCCAGATGGAGTAAATATGCTTAGTAAGGACATACCCAAGAGAGGGAATTCTGAAAAGCATATTTGCAATCTGTGAAAAATTAGCAAACAAATGAGCTCAGGTCTGTGTTCTGTGCACATAGTTCTGTCCAGGGGAGGATCTCCACAATGACAAAAACCTACATGTATGGGCTATGCATGGACACTAACAGAATCAGACTGATCCAAAAATATTAGCCAGAAACTAATCAGACACTGAGTGCCTTCGTAATTATAACTGTGTTAAAAGTTCAAGCAGGGTTATTGTTCAATGGCTTTCCTGGAAACCTTTTCATTTTGTGGTAACCAAAAATCAGGTTCTACCTGCATAATTCTTTACCTGGGCATAAATGAATGTGATTGACTGACCCTTCCACTTGAAGATGCTTTTGTTTTCTTTGTCTTGTTTTCTTTTGAAAGACAAGGTCATACTACGTAACCCTAGCTGGCCTGAAGCTCACTATGTACACCAAGCTAACCTTGAACTCATGGAAATCTGCCTTTGTCTGCCTCCCAAGTGCTAGGATTAAATATATGTGCCACCTTGTCTGGCCACACCATAGCTTCTTAATGGCTCTCTTCCAAGATTTCATTTATGCCAGCTGGTGTCCAAAAGAGGAAGATTACAATTACAACATTACAGCTAATTATTAATATTGCCTATTAATTAATACTATGGATATTTACATCAAGGACGTTACGATAGAAAAATAGATTGGGACATTAAATGTAAGCCAGGATATTACCTGGCCTGAGACATATGGTCACTAAGATGTCAGTTCCCACACTTTTTAACTTAGAGTTGTCAATTTCCTAATGCTGAAACTTTGACCTCTACCTCAAATAGCAGCTCAGTATCTTTGTGCATCGTGCAAAGTTTCTCATGTTTGACATGAGCTTCCTTCTCTTTGTGTTATTGATTTCTGACACTAGGATGCTCCTTTTTTGGTCCTAGTATGTCTTATGCTGAAAAAGTCATGTTTTGGATAAGTGGATTAATGGGTATGATGGTTTGTGTGAACTGTCAACCAGATATCTAGAATCACTTGGACAACAGGTCTTCGGTGATGGCCATGCCTGTGAGGGGTTATCTTGATTGTATAAAGTGAGGTGGAAAGACCTGCTTACTACGGTTGAGTGGCATTATTTCTTGGCTAGGGCCTGAACTGTCTAAGTAGAGAACAGGAGATAAGCTGCATCGAGCATTCATTGTTTTCTGTTTCTGATTGTGGACAGAATGTGGCAGATGCTGTAGCCTTAACATCACTACCATATATATGAAGGGCTAACTCTAGTCTTGACCTGTGAGCTAGAATAAACCCTTCCTCCCTTAAGTTACTTTGTCAGAGGATTTTATCATAGCAGAAAAGAAAGCAAGACTCTGGGTCAGGTTGAGAGCCAAAAGAGGCTGTGAAACAGGAAAGTACAGAAGAGGATATGCAACAGGAACTGTGTTCTTTCCTGACCAACCAACTTGTGTGGGAGGAAGATGGGCCAGGGGATGATAATTTCCATGAGGCCAGGGATCTGCATTTGTTTGGTTTGTTGCTTTACCTGAGTAGAACTCTTTGTAGGTTGTAGGCTAGCGATAAATATTTCTCAAACAAACACATGATAATGTTAAATTTGACTAAAGGACTCTGCCCAACCCAGGGGTTCATCCCAATTTGTGGCTGAAATGAGAAGAGAACAGTAAAGATGCCTGTTTTCTGCAGCACACACTTAAGGAAACTCCAGGCCCTCATAATCTTGTTTCTAACTTGCTTAGGCAGAGGAGATCTGTGGTACCCCAGCTTATGAATCATATTATTGAGAAATCTCCAAAGGACCCTCGTATTAAAGATGATTTGATTCCTTGGGTGCATTACTGGAAGTTCAAAGGAGGGAGGGGGCACATGTATTGCCTTACTGAAGATGTCATCCTATTATTATTATCCTGTTACTGTTTTCTGGGGACAACTGAGCTTAGACCTAAAAACATGAAGATTAGTCCAAATTCTAACATTTTATAATAAATGCTATATTCTTTTAAAGAAGAATTTGTCTGAACATGATCCAATATGTGACCATTGAAAGTATATTACATAGTCTTGCGTTCTATAACAGTGTGTCCTAATTTATTTGTGACTAGGATGCTCACAGTCAGCTATTGGATGGAACACAGGGCCCCTAATGAAGGAGCTAGAGAATGTACCCAAGGAGCTAAAGGGGTCTGCAACCTTATAGGAGGAACAACAATATGAACTAACCAGTACCCCCCAGAGTTGAGTCTCTAGTTGCATATGTAGCAGAGGATGGCCTAGTCGGCCATCAATGGGAGGAGAGGTCCTTGGTCTTGCAAAGATCATATGTACCAGTACAGGGGAATGCCAGGGCCAGGAAGCGGGAGTGGGTGGGTTGGGGAGCAGGTAGGGGGCAGGGTATATGTGACTTTGGGGATAGCATTTGAAATGTAAATGAAGAAAATGTCTAATAAAAATTATTTTAAAAAACAACTTGTTACAAATAAAATAAATATAATGGAATATTTGTAGAATTAACATGCATTTTTGTCGTACAATAATGCCACAGCATTGCAATAGAAGTTATCTAAGAAGCAGTCAATTTTTGTACCTTTGTTATCATAAACTTGGGAAAAAACAGTGTGTGGGCCAGTAGAGGCTAAAGGATTGACTTGCTGTACACTATTCTTCAAAGAAGGCATTCTAAGTGTCACTGTAACTCAAAGACACAACACAGTCACAGTGCTCTAGGCATCTGCCATTAAAGAGGTCCTACAAAGAAAGGGCATTGCATAAAATGAAAAGTGCAACAGAACTATTTTGGTAGCACATTTTGTCCCTGTGATCAATATGTGAGGGAAATACCCTAAAAGGAAGAGACAGTTGTTTTGGCTCAAGTTTTTATAGATTTCTGCCCAACATCATTTGTACCCATTGCCTTGGGCCTGAGATGACTCAGAATATCACAGTGGTGTGAGCAGACTATCAAGGCTACTTATGGCATTGTAGCCAGGAAACAAAAATACTAGGTCAAGAAACACTATTCTGAGGCATGCCCCAAATGAAGCTAACTTGACTACCTCTGTAATCATCTAAGACCCAAGCACGTAGGCACTGATATGGAGGTTGTTTTTTTTTTTTTTAGATCACTTGATGGCAGAAGACCCACCCTAAATCCACACCACAGATTCTATGCTAGCTCACATAAAAGCATGTAGAAAAGCAAGGTTTTGGGTTTTGCCTACTTACCCTCATTCCCATAGCAAGTTCATCTCTCCTTCTCGGAGTCACTCCTTCACTAGTATTTGGACCTACTTCTTCAGAATTCCATGGTAACCTGAGACCACTAACTTGCTTGGACTCCCCAGGACTCCAGACTGTATCGGGTCTGCTGAGGAATCCAGCCTTATATACTGAACAGCCACTGGGTTCTCAGCCTTTTCATCCTGAGACAGGTATTTGTTGGATTATGTGGACCATATCTTGTAAGCCATTCTAATAAATCTGCTTAATAACAACCATGGCTGTAAATATTAGTACTTATCACTTGGAAATGGTCTTATCAGTCAGTATACTGCTATATTTGTTGTCTTAGAACCATACTAATCATGCTGAAAAGGTTATTTCTTGATACTAGGAACAGTGTTTATTTAATAGCAAAATTAGCATGATAAAACAACAAGAAAAGCAATTAAAATTCTATGACTTCATGACCTATTTACTTTATATATGGTTTTGTTACTTCAAGTATTTATTTTTTTAATGGTGTGTGTAGGTGTGTGTGTGTGTGTTTGTACGTTTGTGTGTTTGTGTGTGTCTTTCTGCATGCATGTGTGACATGTATGTACTATTGTCTGTGGAGGCTAGAAGTGGGTTTAGTATTTTTCAGAACTGTAGTTTCAGGTGTTTGTGAGCCTTTTGCCAGGGTGTTAGGAGCCAAATTAGATCCTCTGGAAGAGCGACAAATATTTTTAAGTGATGAGCCATCTATCCATTTCTGTAGTTTAAGTATGGCATATTACTCTTTACTAATAAGCTCCACTATCTTAATTATGGATGAGTTTGCTCTATCTGCCTTCTCAGGAGCCAGATGAGTAGGGCCTCCCTTATCTCTGTCAGAATATTAAGTCATGCATCCAAAGTGAAAAGCCCAAAGCCTACATTTATTTATTCTTTTCCTTTTAGGGCTCCCATCTCTTACTGTAGATGTGTGACTTTTTTCTCTGTACAGCACATACTGCAAAGACATCTCATTTAACACTAAAGAGGAAATGAAACCTACAAATCACACATGAATACACATCATATTTGAAGCTATAGAGCAATCCTTTGTATTAAAAGGTCTTTTGGTTACCAGAAGAGAAATGAAAACTTTCACGTCTCATAGGTCTGTTAAAGTACTCCAGTACACAGAAGGAGTAATACATTGAAGCCTTGATGTATGTAACATATCACTGATGATCATTAACTATGTCAATCTATGCCATTTGAGATGAAGAGAGGATGATGGAAAAGAAATCCTAGATGAACGTATGAGGGGAAGGGAAGCCCGGTGCACAGTGCACACACAGTAAGCCCTGCACCATGGACTTGAGAAACTGGTAAGAGCAAAGTGCTCAGGAATGCTGAATGCAAGCCTCACCTTCTACACGGTCTTGCTGACACTCAGCTCTGCTTCTCAGGTCTTTCCAATTTGCTCCTCAGACACTCTGGTTAAATAAATTATTATCCCACCAGTGATGCTAACTGTTCCAAAAAGCCAAACTGTCAGAACCACCCATCGAGTCCTTGGGCTCTAAAACATGCCTGGATAGTCTTGGCCCATGATCAGATGAAGAAATGGAAAGGAGCGTTAGGTCCGGAGGACTGGAAAATGAGTTTTTAAATGTGGCTAAGGAGACATCATTTTCTTTTTATCCCACGAGATCATTCAAAGAAAACAGAAAGACAGACAGATTATGTTTCTCCTAAAGTGACCACAGAAGGAGAGTTTTATAAATTAATCCATTAAAGCAATGACATATAATCCCTTAATTCTGGATATTAATCTAAAACACCAGAAAAACTAACCAAGATATTTCTGTCACAGTTCAATGTTTTCTGGATTACAGTAGAAGAACGTTATGTTCCCTTGGAACAGCTAAAGAATTTTTTAGTTCAACATTTCAAATTAACTATTTTGAATATGTTATATAAATTGGATTTGGTCATTTTGACTTTTAAATTAAGAAGAATGTTTTTAGAGCTAGAATCTATGCTTTTTGAGGTTGGTTTTCCATAGAATAAACTTCCATGGAGTATATTATCCAGATTTTTAATAAATTATCATTCTATTACATTCATGTCACATTTGGTTTTCATACAGTGCCCTGGAGTACATGGTGACTATGGATTAAGTTTCTGTAATCTGTACCTACATTGGCATTAGTAAAACCTTTTGGCCATCATTTTAAAATATCAGAAAAGGGCCTATGGGATGGTTCAATGGTTAAGACACTTTCTGACATGCCTCATGCTTCAAGTTTAATCTCCAGGACAAGGAAAAGGAAAGGATTGGTTCCCACAGTCTATCCCTGTGCCAAAGCACAAGAGTGCATGCATGCACACACACACACACACACACACACACACACACACACACACACACACACACACATGCAAAACACTTAAACATAATAGAGTTAGACTACAGAAGACAAATAATGACATATCTTCAGTTGAGTATCAATAATTAATCATAAAATTTACTTTTCAACCCCTTCAGTTCCTAAAAAGTCACACTTCATGAACATCTCTTTTATTTATTATACAGTTAGTACATACATAATATGTAATGTAATAGTTCTCATTTATACCATACCGGGTAGAGCAACTTCTTCCACGTCCTTCAGTAATATATCTTGTTCCTTGCTAACAGTGATTTGGGATATGAAAGTCCATGAGGGAATAAGTTCAGCTCAGTTCTGATTCCTTATGCTAACTCTTTTCATGTTTACACTTGAATGTCCCTTCTAGAACCCAAGATAAATGTATTGGTTTGTGTTGAAAAGAAGGCATGCAGTAAGGCCTAGTGTGGATAAGGGTGTTGGGTGCTCATTCACTCTTCTTGCAGGAACCAGTGACAGTATGTATCCCAGTGTTCTTTGTACTTCGGTTTGCCTTATGCATTATGGACAAAGATCAATGTATCGCTCTGTCAAGCCTAGTACTGAAAAAACCTTCTGCTCCTGTTTCCACATTGATTTGCTTGCTTCCTGGTGAAATTCCAACAAGACTCAGAGACAGTTGAACCTCGTAATGGAGAGATCTTGGTTTCTCAATGATCCTTGTCAGGAACTCAGATTTCAGCTTCAGGTGAATGAGAGATGAGCTGTGTTATATGTATAGACACAAGTTCACTTGCGAGGAAGCAGGTTAAATATGCCATCAGATGGAATTGAAACCAAGGGTCAGAAGGGAAGCCCGCAACTTTGAAGTTATGAATCTCATTTTCTCAGTACCACTACCAAAGTTAGAGAAATAAAATTTCTGTATAAGTATGGTAGGTTCCTGTCGACCAGAATCATAGCCTGTCTGCAATAGAGTCAGCAGCACTGGACTTTCAAAGGCTCCCAGAACAGAGCCAGGGGAGGAAAGCTGGTCTTGGATGTGCATTCCCTAAATGTACCAGGGACATTTTCCCCTGCAATGTAAGATCCGTACATGCTTCTTTTTTTTTTTTTAAATATTTTTTATTAGGTATTTTCCTCATTTATATTTCCAATGCTATCCCAAAAGTCCCTCATACCCTGCCCCCACTCCCCTACCCACCCACTCCCACTTTTTGGCCCTGGCGTTCCCCTGTACTGGGGCATATAAAGTTTGCAAGTCCAATGGGCCTCTCTTTCCAGTGATGGCCGACTAGGCCATCTTTTGATACATGTGCAGTTAGAGTCAAGAGCTCCGGGGTTAATGAACAACAAGAACGTTAAGAGACATTTGAAGGACTAACTGCAGCATCTCTTTACATTTCTGCTCCAGTCTGTTATCACTTTCTCATCTGGCTAACAGGTTTTAGATTGCCTAGTCTTCATCAAAAGATAACCAGTTTTCAGAAAAACAGTATTATGCTGCATATTTTTACTGTTTTGTAATTATTTAACAGAATCTTGGGTTTGCAGTAATTGACATACTGTTGCATTTGTTGGAATAATGCGGTTGATTCTGAGTCATTATCTATGTCCTAATGGCTGAGTTGTGTGGTTACAGCCAGACTAACTATATTTGAGAGGGTGTTCAGTATTCAATGGGCATTTTCAAATTGTTCAAAAGAAGAATCCTAAATGTTCATGAATGAAGAGAAGCTGGCTTAAGAAAAGGAAATCTAACTCAGTTTTGACAGATCTCACAACTCTTGCATGGTCTCAGCTCTCTGACATAGTTCCTCCAATGCTCAGTGCCCCAGCGAGTTCACTCCACCCACTCCCATGTGATGATCTTGTGAATCTCCTGTCCTGATCTCTCTTCTTTGGCTGATTCTTAAGCCAATGACAGATGCAGCATCTGTTCGGGTCTCCGGTCCTGAGAGATGCAGCTGCTCCTTTGTCTGGGATGTCCTCGTGGTCTCTCACTTGTGCTGAAGTGTTAGAGGTTAGATGCTATCTATGCTCTGCAGCAGATGCTATACATAGGACGCATATGACCTGCATCTTAGAGACGCTTAACTGCTTCAGACTTTGATTGCAGTTATTTTTCAGAAATGCCCTCAGCTTTAAGTGAAGATGTACTTAAGCAGATTTGCCTGCTTTCAGAAAGAAAAAAAAAAAGCAAATTTAAGATCATGGTGAGGTATGCAAACCTAAATGGAAACCTAATTCTATCATAACTGTATCCTACCTGAGACTTATTCTAAGTAAAGAGGGTGTCAATTATGCTTTTTTTTAATCCAAAGAATTACCCCCAATTTTAGTGGCTTAAATGCCAACACTTTTATTGTGTCATGATTTTGTGTCTCAGAGATGTGAGAAGGGATCAGGTAGGCAATATTCTACTTCTCTGTATGATATGGCCTGGTTTGACTTGGTGGTATTTAGTTGAATACTAGGATCCAACATCATGTGCCTTGATGAGGTTATCAGAGCTGTTTTGAGTTGATCTGCTTCTTTAGGTGGCCTCATTGACTGTGGACTTAGTCTCTGAAGCGTCTAATTAGACTTCTCCATGGAAGTGACTGTCTTGAGTGTGAGGCTGAATCTTGTGAAGTGAGTTTGGCAAGGCTACAGACACAGATATTCAAACACCAGGCAAGATATCACTTTGATGGTTTTTTTTTTTTTATTTTCAAAGGTAACCATATTTATGCTAATGAACTTTGAAGAAAGAACACAGCACACAGTACAAGGAGTTGTCATCCACAGTGCAGGGCAAAGGGGAAAGGCTGAGGGTTACAAAGAATTCTCCATGCAGATTGGAATCTCTAGATTCCAGACTGCATTAGCAGCACTTCCTTGTTATTCTGTTCTAATAATTTCAAATTATCAAGTCCCAGTAACAGTGAAAGACAATTATTTAAAATAGCTATCTACCTAAATCTACAAATACATGTTTGAGCCAGTGTTCTCCAAGAGAACAGAGAATTATTAGAATGAATATAAACTACATTGGAGACTTTTTAGAACGCCATACACAACCTGATGGAGGCTGGCCAACAATGTCTGCCTGTACACTGGCAAGGTTGAGAACCCAGAAGTGGCTTTATTTCGGGAGGCTGGATATTTCAGAAGTTGCATTATGTTGCTGAAGCCTGAAGGATTCCTGAATAATCGCTGATCTTTAGTTCACGCTGGAAGGCCAAAGCTTGGTTCCAAAATCAACAACGGCTGGCAGCAGCAGTGGTGGCAGAGGCAGCAGCAGCAGAGTGGAAGCATGAACCAGCAAGGCGGGAAGGTACACAGGCAAGCATCACTCCTTTTCCTTCAGATTTCTTTATGCTTGAGCTGCCTCAGGAAAGAATAGCTTATGCTAAGGGAGGGAATCTTCCCTCTCCTTTAATCCGTCCAGTATAAATTCTCTCAGACCTACCTAGAAATGTCTCTTCGTTGACACAAGAAGAGTGAAAATCAATCTTAACAATCACACATCTATCCTTTGCCAACTCTATGGCCAATCTCGGCTCCTCAATTCATGACTGATTTCCAAATGAAGACAATGACAAATGTATACTCCCACCTAATATGATATAGCTATTCATATGTAAGGGGAGTCACACTTTTATTTCCCCAGAATAGATGATAAAATTCCTTGAGGACTGCTTAGTATATCAGCATCCTATAATTTGGGTATAACAATGGAGATTTATAATACTTAGTTATTGATACTATCTCAACAACATGATATGGTAAACAAATCGAGAAAAACTACAAATGTATCTTTTTAATATGTGTGTGTGTGTGTGTACAAACATATTTTTGACAAATGTGACACAGACACTTATTTCCACTACAACATGGCCTTAGTTGTGTCATCAAGGAGTATTTTCTTTTTGATCTCTTATTCTGTAATTCCTTACCCGCAGCAAACACCTGTAGGAACTAGTTCTCTGTCTGTCTGTCTGTCTGTCTGTCTTTCTTTGTGTGTGTGTGTGTGTGTGTGTGTAATGTACACCCTCATTTCTAAAGGGTCTGAGCCATTTATCATCCTTCCTGGTTGAGATTGTCATTGTTTTCCACTGACCCCAATCAAAGGCCATGGTACCTGGAAGAGCTGCACTCAAGCAGTGGCTCTCAACCTGTAGGTCATGGCCACTTTGGGACTTGAATGACCCTTTCACAGTGGTCACCCAAGGTATACTGCATATCAGATTTTACATGGCTGGTTCAGTCACACTTGATGCAGGTTCAGTGCACCTACAACCTTCTGGAATCCCTGCTCCAGTGTTCCAGGTTATTGCTACCTGAGTTATAGCCAAACCATGTCTTTAAAAGACCAGTCCACTGTTCTGCCAGGTTAGCTGCTTCTGGGTGGTGGGAAATACGGTAAATGAGAGAATGTAGTGAGAAGGAACTCATGGCTGTGCTTCAACTGTGGAGTTAGTTCCTTGGCCAGAAGCAACACTGTGTGAAATACCACGATGAGAGTGTTCTGAAGTCTATGGGTAGTAGTTTTGGCAGAAGTTTTACAGGCAGGAAAGTCAATTCCATAACAGGAATAAGTATCTATCCAAATAAAAACAAAGCAGTACCTTTTCTATGGTAGAACCTGTCCAATGTAGGCAACTTGCCATCAAGGAATGGCACTGTACCTGTGGTTCAGTGTTAATCTCTGTTGCCATCATCAGATCTGTTATTCAGCAGCAGCTAGTGCCAGGTCAGCCTTTTTGAGTGAAAGTCTATGCTCTTGTGTTTCTAGATGACTTCCATCTCTGTCACCAAGCGTACTTTGCACATGGACTCACTGGGTAATGACAGGGATGGATAGGCAAAAAGGTAAATGATTAACCACAGAATAGGTCATCCTATTTGGTTATTGAACTTCCTTTCTGCTGAGGTCACAGGGTTATCTGGGTTCTGATTATTGCCACTGTGTTTCTGATAATATCAACCCTGTTGATCCATATCTTGGTTCAGGCTGGCTTCTAGCTTGTTAGCTAGAATTCGGTTGACTTCTTCCAGCCATCATTTGGTATCTGTTCAGTAAAGACTATCAGGGTTTTATTATCATCCCAAAGAAAATGTAAATAAAGTAAAATTGATGTTATCTCTCTACCCCATCTGTTGGAACACCCCAAATGATACATCTCATCTTTGTAATATTTAATTCTCTTCAGAATATGAATCATGGTTGTCTCCTCCATGGAGAATGTGTCTAAACGACTCATATTTGTTTTTCAAATGCCAGTTATTCTATTGTTACACTAAACTGTCACTTATCATGATGTTATTTATCAGGAAATGACAAAAGGACCTTAAATCAATTCTCTTACAATGAAAGAAGAGAGAAGTGATGATACCACACATTCTTGGCTGCCTTCCCCAAAGTATTTTGACTAAATACCAATCTTTGCAATTATCAGACTCTTCCCAATATAACTCTGGTAAACGTTTGCTATTCTGCCTGTCTGTATAAACATTCTTGGCACTATCTGCTTTTGTTTGGAAAGGTGCATGAAATTTTAGCCTCACAACTGAAACCACGAGCATGACTCAAGTCTTCTAGGTGGCTTCAGCTTTCAACTTGACACAACCCAAAGTTATCTGAGGCAGTCTCAATTATCTTGATCAAGTTGGTCTGTGGGAATGCCCGTGGAATATTTTCTTGATTGCTAGTTAATGTAGTAGGGCCCAGCTCACTGTGGGCAGTGTCATCCCTGGGCAGATAGATTTAGATGAATAAGAAACATAGCTCGTTTTGTCTAATGAAAAGTGGTTAGCCCTGAAATCATATAACACACACTATTTCTCTCTCTCCATCCCTTCCTCCAGCCATCTCAACAATTATTAACTAAAAAGATGCTATTATTTTGAGAGGAAATGTAGGGGTTTCATGGAAGAAGTTTGGAGGTGGGAAGTGAAGGGGGGCATGGTATAATTGTATTCGGTTAAAAACAATTTTAATAAAATTCATTTTTTAATACAAAAACTATGCAAAAAGAAAAGAGCTAAGAACAAACTTGAATACAAACCAGTAAACATTTCCCCATTCCCTGCTACATACTCCCACCTTGAGTGACTTTTAAAACAACTTCTAAGAATTGCAGGTAGTTTTTGAACCGTTTACACTGTCATTATTTTTTTCACTTTTTTTTTTATGTTTTTGCTGAGTGTTTACCTTGGATAAAATGGTTGAAGTTTCAATGATACATTGTACTACAGGTTTAGAAAATAATTTAGTAGAGTAGTTTAAGCTCTGACACACCCTAAATGTAAGGAGGATAGCCTTCTGCCTAGGCCTCCCAGCAGTGATACTTTCTTAACAAAAATAGGTACTTTGGGTGACAAAAGTCTCACTACAAAACAGTTTTTTCCCTCCCAAGCAGCATCCTTACACCAATACGTCTTTTCTGTAAAATGTTGAGAGAAGCTTGACAAGTACAGATGTTGTACGTAAACATCCAAACTGCGAAGTGACCACAGCACTGTTCCACCCTTTTCCATAGTCCAGAGTTGGAGCTGCTCTAAAACTCCAGTGATGTTTCTGGTCCTCGGGATGTCAAGATGGTGAAGAAAGCCAACACTACGATGAAGAAATCTCAGAAGATGAATCGCTTGGGGGAAGAAAGGGGAACTGGATAGGCATGTGTTCAATATGAAGCCCAAGCACTTGCCGTTTGGGAAGAGGAAAGCTGGTAAAAAGGACAGGACATATGTCTTCTTTGGCTGGAATAGTTTAACTAGACTCTTGGTTATTTTGGGGTGTGGTATGGTGTGTTTATAGAATCTAGGATCACTTTTACTTTTAATGTTTATTCTTAGCTCATAAAATATTGACAGTTGACACTGCCAATAGGTGAGTTGGTAGCTTGCTAGGAGTCACCAAGAGGTGATAGAAGTGCCACACCAAGCACAGTTACTGAAGGAGAAGAATAAGGCTTGACACAGTGTTCTCAGGTGCTTCCTCTAACTCCACAGCACAGAGAGATGCACTATATGTGTGTGGGGGCCATAGGGAGAATCTGGAAAGAAAAGCTGGAGAAAATCTTGGAGAAATCTGCTAATGAGAAGGTGATTTCCCCTACTATTAAGCAAGGGAAGTCAAGGAGAATCCTTAGGAGGGAAATGTACCTAGGGACAGTTCTCTCTCCCCTCAAAGATGTAGGATTAGGCCAGAGTACTTCTTATTCAGTGTATAGAAATGAGGCCACTTAAGGAATGGGATGGCCCTCTTAAAGATCTCTGAGATGAAAGAGTTCAGATTATATTGGGGTTGGGTGATGCATAAATGTTGTGCCTGTGAGTAGACCTGGGGGGATACATGGCTGAGAGGGAACGTTCAACTGAGGTATGAAGGGAGATAGGAGCCTCCTCTTATCATGTTTCTGTGAGCTGAGGAGGGGAGGAGCTTCACTGGGGGGGTGGTGGAATTATCTCAGCTGGGGATGATGTTTGCTGTCCATTGCATGGTTCTGGATGGTTCACTCTATATCAAGCCCTGTGAAACACGAGGCAGATGCAATGCTGTGGTCAGGGCACATAGGAGCCACCCTAGGCTCAGTGCTCAATGCTGGTCCTAAGCTGAGGTCCTCTTTTTGACAGTTGTAGTGCAAATTGTAGTCCAGAGCCCTTTGGTCTGTTCCCTCTTCCCCTCTGCCAGGAGGAGAGTGGCCGCTCCACATTCTCTGTGTCACAACCTCACAAAACAGGGAGCCCAAGAATCCCCTTCTTCTTTTGTTTGTTGCAGACAGTCTGTCACAGAGATGGGAAAACACACATACTCATCAAGCAATCTGACAGGCTACGGATAAAGATTTCAATTAGAGGATGAGAGGGACCTTGGCCAGTATGACTATTTCATGGTGATAACCCCATTTTCATCAGTGCCCAGCCTGTCTGTCTTGTGTGCTTTTTGGATTTAAACAATGATTGCAACATTGAAGCAAAGATCTCCTTCTGGGAAGCAGCTGCATTTTCTCATTTGTAGTTACTTGCTGGATCCTTGACTATTTATCATTTTGAATTTTCCCAGAGGATACCAAGGCAGTTCCTTTTGTTTTTCTAATGATAAAGCCTAATGCTTCAGCAGCCTCTTATTTGTGGACATTAACTGTGTCTTTGATTAATAGGCTACTTATCACAGAATATATCTAATGTTTATTCAGATAATATTTGCTTAATTCAGAAAAAAAAAAACAGGAAACAACTTATGTTGCTGATACGATTCCGTATTTTTTTTTTTAACTGCCTTGAAAGAACATCGTCTGTGAATTATCTTCTCCAAAAAGATTAGGATCTCAGGATATACACGGAGGAAATGAAGTATATAAGTTTTCCAAAGAAAAGCATTATCATTGGTAGATACTTGATAGACTCCTAAGAGTGAGATTTCTTCAAAATAAGAGTCCTCTAGAGACATAAGAGCCCCTGACCTACAAGGAAGACATGGAGAGAGAATGCAAGCTCGGGCCTGGGCAGAAAAAAAAAAAGAAGCATGACTTTTAAGAAAAACAGATGAGAGCAAAGATAAAAGGATGGGGATCTCTAAGGAATACTTATGGAGAGTACAGGTTTCAAAAGTTAAAGGAAATTAATAAAAACCTGTGAAAGTATTCTATGCATAGATCTGTATATTAAAAAAGAAACAGGGTCTTTAGGAAACAGAAGGTAATAGGGCAAATCCAATAGCTCACTTGAGGTAAACACACAGACTTTGTAGCAGGAAAGAACTGATTGTCAGATCAGTTCTTGGGATATATGCCACAAGTGAAATGGAAAGTAAAAGGGGGGGGGGTTCTCAAGACTGTCATCTGAAAGGATCCCAAACAGGACAGGGACACATTGCTTAGTCCTTCTCAGCCTCAGCTGCCTCAAGGAGGTGTTAGGTTTACTTAAGCCATCTTTACAATCATTCTGTGCATTTGAAAACTTAAGAAAATGTTTATTTTAAGTTTAATGAATAGATTGACTTAAAAAAATATTCATTCACCCCAGATAGAGAGCATTAACAGGCCAAATAAAGGTTTCCATTTGATTCCAGCTTTGAATCAATAAGTTCATTGAATCAATAAATCCATTTGAATCAGTAAGTTCATTGGAGCATCTTACAGAAGTCTGAGTGAGGAGTTACATACATGAATATGGGTGATCCAAGGGCAGTTTTACCACCAAGAAGTCACAGTTCAGGATAAAGGTTAATTCATGAAAGCTGAAGCACTCATGTCCTGGTCAGTCAGATGTCTAGTTCTGATGTGCTGTAGCACACATCACCACTTGTAGCTGAGGAGTGAAATACAGAATAGAGGAGTAGCAGGAATCTCAGGTGAGGGTTTAATGGTAAAACATACCCCTGACCTCTTTCTTTCTATACTTTAGACCCATATAGCACCTCTCTGTTGTGTTTATTTTATTGCCATGACTTTAGGAGGGTGGCAGAGTATTCTAAAGGTATTTACTCAAGTGATTTGGTACTCTGAACACCCCCTAACACACACATACACACACACACACACACACACACACACACACACACACAGTGATAACACAGGCTTTGTTGATAATGTCAGGTCTTGGAAACAACCAAGGGATCAAGAGGTGAATAGATCCATGAATAGTGACACATGTACACAAGGACATATTACTCATTACTCAAGCGAAAGGACATTTCAGACTATAGCCCGAGGAGAAAAAAGATCATACTTATATTTACCAGAAGCAAATTAAAACAAAATTAAGAAAACAATACACTCTGCCTAGATCACAAGAAATTTCAGCTGAGAAAGCTCCCAGTGAGCTGACTTCTTACTCAACAAGACATTCCAATGAGCTCATGCTACCAAGATATCTATCTGTCCTCCCCTTCTCCCATAACCCCTCCTGTTTTCCTTGCTTCAGGCTTACTGGCATCTTCTGATCCTCAGCATTGTCAGGTACACTCTTGAAACCCTAGTCCTGGAGGTCTGCAGCGTGGTCTGCCACTCACGCTCTGCTCATTCACTCCACGGTCAACAGCATGCACTAAACGAGGTCCTCTCTCATCTAAGTAAAGCCATGTTCTTTCACCACTGTTATTCTCTTCTCTTTACATTCACACACACACACACACACACACACACACACACACACACACACACACACACACACACACACACAAAACTTTTATGTGCTCTGTAACTTTTCATTTTGAAAATGTTCCAAAGAGAAAAAGCAAGATTGGCCAATGGAAACCTTCTACTGTTCACCTGCCTTTACCTACTTTTGTTCTCATTTGCCAAGGATGTGGCCACTCGTTAAAAAGTAATCACAACCAAATGTTCACTTTAGGAAGTGTTACATTGGTCCCACTCTATTATCTAATCTTTGGTTCAGACTTGAATTATTTAATTATTCCCAATCTATTTTATAGTTGTGTTTCCCTATCCAGATTCCTGTCGACGGTCACTCGTGGCACACCATTAATCTTTCTAGCTACCTTTCTCTACATTAGTTTCTAGCTTATTTTTGTCTTTTATGTTGATAACAATTTTGAATTTTTTTTAGCATTTACTGTTTTTAATTATCTTCTTATGATTGTTGGACATTTTTGGATAGGAAAATCCCGTAAGTAAGATGTACTCCTCACATCAGACCAAGATGATGTCCCGCCTCCCTCTTCCTCATTTTCTTGCTATTGTCTTTCTCTGTCAGACTGAGAGGTCAGACTTCTTTGTTCACTCAGCCTCAAGATTCACAGATATGACAAATAATTTCTGAATTGCTGAGTGAATCCAGTGTCAGCTAGAAATGACTGGAATAAAGTAGAATAAAATAGGTAAACCTTAGTTTTCTCTACAGTCTGCTGCCAAGTTGTTTCACAAAGCTGCTTTACTGAATCTTCATCCTGTTCAGAGAAGGAAGAGAATCCTAGAAATTAACCTCCCTTGGTGTGTCTTAGTTAGGGTTTCTATTGCTGTGAAGAGAGGACATGGCCACGGCAACTCTTATATAGGAAAACATTTACTTTGGGCTGGCTTACAGTTTATAGAGGTTTTGCCCATTTTCGTCAGGGTGGAAAACATGGTGGCATGTAGGCAGATGATGCTGGATAGGTAACTGAGAGTTCTACATCTTGATCTCCAGGTGGCAAAAAATGAACTATGAGCCATTAACCCTGGGCTTAAGCATCTGAGACCTCAAAGCTCCCACAGTGACACACTTCCTCCATCAAGGCCATGTCTACTTCAGCAAGACCCCACCTCCTAATAGTGCTACTCCCTGTGGGCTAAACACTCAAACATGTGAATCTATGGGGGCATTCCTCTTGAAACCATACACTTACTATCTGGCATATTTCTTTAGATGAATGTTGTTGATTATGCATCACATTGATTATGCATCACATTTCTATGTGCCTGTTGATTCCATATTAAATATGTGTGTCCATTCTATGAGACTAGGTACGTTCTAAATATGCACATTATATTTGTTAGTTACAAAACTGTTGTTAATTAGTTACAAAATAAAAAAAAACTATTATAAATTGTAGTAATATTTTCTTTCCAGACTTCAATGGTTTGTTTTCCTAACTCCTGGCCTATACACAGACTTTCAGTCTGAGATCAGGTGTATGTCTAGTAGGTGGGCTGTAGTGTGTTGAGTGTTCACACAAGTCTTTCTTCCTGGCCGGCAGTTTTAGAGGGCATCCACCATATTGATATCCTAGGCTTTAGACATCATGTGTCGACTTGTCCTGATGAACCCCAGGCAGATCCTTCAAGTCCCTCAGAGGCCTCTGAAAGTTACTCATAGTTGATAGTAGTTTAGATGCAGATGCTCCAGATCTCAGTTTTTGACTTCTGGATGTTCTGCCAATTTTTTTTTCTTTAGTTCCTGGAAAACGGTAAATTCTCAAAGGATAGCCCTTCCAGTGCAGGCGTCCAACAATGCAACTCAGAATGTGACCAGGAATCCGAACCATCTAGCACGCTTTGAAAATCGGTCCCATAATTATCCGAAGAGCTCCTTTAATTAAATCCATGTTTCCAGGATGCATAATCCAAACTGAAACATTCCAGAAGTCTACTTACCGAAAATAATAGATTGTGACTGTTTAAACCCCTGGTGCTTTAAATCAGCCACACTATAGAAGGTCCTGCAGCTTCGAGGGCTTCGTTCCCAAATGAAAGTCCTACTTAAGAGGAATAGCTTTCCTACAGTGGAATCAATTTGTGCCAATTTTTTCTTTAAAAATCTTCTTTTCTTAGAGTGTCCATATATTTTATTCTTTTCTGATGAAGTGATATGACTCAAGTCCATCTTTGGTAATGTTCATTTTAAGAGTTTAAAAATGTTTTTAATTTCCAAAGGCAGACTTTACCATAGTCCTGTAATTTATATCAAGTAAAAGAAAAAGTCTAAATTTTAAAAAGGTTTAATATTTCAGGCTATCTGAGAGGTCACATGTCCTCCCTGTGCAACAGATTTTTGAGGCAGTAGGCTTGCACATCCCCCATGCCTTTATATTCTTCATGGTATATGTGGAGTGACAGTACTTTCTTCCTTCACCATGAGTTTGTTTAAAACAAAAGAATGGGTCATTAAAATTTTTCTATGTATAACTTTTAGGATTTTGAAAGAGTAAATCAACATTTTGAGATTTCAAAAGGTATGAATAACATACTATTTATTTCAAATGAGTATAGGACTCCTAAGGGGAAGAAAGGCTCGGTCAGTATTGAAAATTATATTTGGCAAATGCTTTTGGGAGAACATTTAAGACATTTAGAAATAATTCCTGCTAAATCTTTTATTTGGAACACATTATTTTCCTCCCAGTCTGGGAATGATTAAATATCTTTTTGGTCCATCTCATTAGACAGAAATTGTTGACCATAGGAAGGATATATTTTAGAAGACAGATGTCTGTGGATTCGAAAATTAAATCCAAACAAAAGACATGACCTAAAACGCATGTGCTCACAGACAGTCCCACCATAAACATGTGCTTGTCATATGAAGCTAACAGGTGCAGTCCTTTCTCTCAGCTATGGCGATGCAGTGTGAAGCTTTACCATTTGCTCAACATCCCAGGCGCCTTTTCCGGCATTTTGTTTCTATCCAGCTTTCCATTATTGTTGGCAAGACATCCCTCCTTGGAATGTCTGCTCTCCTCAGAAGGTGATCTGGTGCCAACCTTCTGCAAGAAAGGGACAAAATGGAATCTGTAATTTAAATAAAAGCTAGCGGTACAGTAAAATTGGCAATGGAATAAAACGCTCTTAAAGTCTCCACATCCTGTGTGAAATTCAGTTTTAGAGAGGGGTCTAACAATCCCTACACTTTCAAAAGCTTTTATTCTGTGATAAAGATTCTCAGAGAAAGAGACATTCAGTAGGGAGTTGTTTGAGTTACTATATCATAAAACATCTTAGAGGCATCTAGCTTGTACTTTTTAAATTAAAGGTTGGCTTTGTTTAAAATGAAATGAAACAGAAATGATGCTGGATGTATTTTCCATAGAAGCACCTGCTTTGGGCGTGACAACATGTAGAAAGATTTTGGCAAAATAAAACTTCTGACCCATTCAAGGGATGATATTTTGGATACTATTCATGGCACCTTTTAAAGGGAATTTTTAGTATGTTGTCTAGACTTGTGTTCTGAGATCTGAGACTGAACACACAGTTTGGGGATACTGCCCTTTGGTTGAAATAAGAGAAAAGACAAAGAAATTCACATTAAAACCCCACCCTGTTGAGTGAGGCTGTGCCTGAGATCATAGGAGTTTGGGGTGAAAAACTATTTTAAGAGGACAAATGTGCCAGTATTAGCCAAATAAATATCATTAACGCCAGGGCAAAATTTATCACCTTGTAGTACAATTTAAGATTTATAGTGCGTAAAATTATCACATTTAGGGCTGTGGATATGGCTCATTGGACAAAGCACTTGTCATGCAAGCTGAGGGCCAGAGTTCAGATCTTCAGAACATGAGTAAAAGGCAGATGGTAGACCACCTGTAATCCCAGCGCTCAGAGGCTGAGGGCACCTAGCTGAAGGCAGCCAGCTGAAGGCTAGCTGGAATAGCAGAATGTGTGGGCCCACAGTCCACACAAGCACCTACCTCAATAATTAGAGTAGAAAACAATCAAGGAAGACATGGCACATCAACTTCTGGACTCCACATGCATGGGTATACACACGTGGAGAGAAACACACACACATATACACACATGCATGCAGGGTCATGTGCACACACATGCAAATACACAAATGTAGACACAGAGAGATGCACACACACACACACACACACACACACACACACACACACACACACACGCTCAAACAAAAGAATCACAATTATTCTCCTTATTTAAGGAGTACACTCCCCCTGCCCTCAGCAATGTTAATGAGATTCTCAATTATGCCTCTCTGAGTCACTAACACGGGGAGAGCCTATGAAGTATGCCAAACACCTAAAAGGACTTGTACCTGCTGACACATGGCGTTCGGACACTTGGTGGTCATTTGAAGGACAGCCAGGAAGCCATGCTCATCAGAGGTGAGCGTTGAGAACTACATATCCTGAACAGGAATGTCTTTTTTGAGATTGGATTTCTGTTATATTTTTGATAGGTTTTGACACAAAAGACAAATGTTGTAAGTGGAAAAGTTGACATGTTTCAGACATCCATTAGATCGAAGTTTCCTCAATGACAGTCAACAGAATCATTTTCAACGTGATAAACATTGGACATATACTTTAGTTTCTGTCTTCTTTCTCCCTTACTCCAACTTCATTTTACATATGAGTATATTTAAAGTAATTGTGAATCTGTGCTGCGGAGCTAACCCTGTGTCACAACTATCCATACCCCAATCCTGCCCAGAGAGAGCTGGTCTCCCAGGAGTGCTGACACATTTAAGATCACAGGTAAGACCACTCCAACTGCCCCTATACTGGGCATAAATGGGTCCTGCCCAGAGCCTAGAGGACCCAGAAACCACAGAGCAGCTGAGGACCTGATTCTTCTGGTTGCCATCTGTGCCCCAGAGCTGACCCTGTGCCACAGCTATCCACACCCCAATCTCTCCCAGAGAGAGTTTGACTCCCAGAAGTGCTGACACATCTAAGGCCACAGGCTCACAGGATCACAGGCTCACAGGAGGGACAAGCTCTTTGTCCTGTGAAGGCTTGATGCCCCACCATAAGGGAATGCTAGGACCGTGAGGCAGGAGTGGATGGGTGGGTGTGGGAGCACCATCATAGAAGCAGGGGCCTGGAATAGGGGCTTGTGAAAGGGAAACCAAAAAGGGAAATGACATTTAAAATGTAAATAAATAAAGTAACCAATAACAAATTTTTAAAAAGAAAGTAATTGTGGATTTGCTTGGCTGAGAACATCCATCTGTTACATACTGGAGTCAAGACTTGATTGCTAATTATACAAAAATGCATATTTTCAAAGCATGGGCCAACATTGCCTAGGCACTGCCCTATATTTTTCTTTCAGTTTTATTTTTTTTTAAATTAAAATTATTATTATTTTATTAGATATTTTCTTTATTTACATTTCAAGTGTTATCCCCTTTTCTCATTTCCCCTCTGAAAACCTCCCATCCTTCTTCCCCTTTTCACTAACCTACCGACTCCTACTTCCCTGTCTTGGCATTTCCTTACACTAGAGCATGGAACCTTCACAGGACCAAGGGTCTCTCCTCTCATTGATGTCCCACAAGGCCATTCTCTGCTACATATGGGGCTGGAGTCTTGAGTCTCTCCATGTGTACTCTTTGGTTGGTGGTTTAGTCCCTGGGAGCTCTGGGAGTACTGGTTTGTTCATATTGTTGTTTCTCCTACGGGGCTACAAATACCTTCAGCTCCTCGGGTCCTTTCTCTAGCTCCTCCATTGGGAACCCTGTGTTCTGTCCAATGGATGGCTATGAGCATCCACTTCTGTATTTGTCAGGCACTGGCAGAGTCTCACAGGAGACAGCTATCTTGTTGTCAGCAAGCACTTGGCATCCACAATAGTGTCTGGGTTTGGTAACTGTATATGAGATGGATCCCCAGGTGGGGCAGTCACTGGATGACCTTTCCTTCAGTTCCTGCTCCAAACTTTATCTCTGTACCTCCTCCCATGGGTGTTTTGATCCCCCTTCTAAGAAGGACGGAAGTATCCACACTGTGGTATTACTTCTTCTTAAGCTTCATGTGGTCTGTGAATTGTATCTTGGGTATGCTGAACTTCTGGGCTAATATCTACTTATCAGTAAGTGCATACATACTGTGTGTGTTCTTTTGTGATTGGGTTACCTCACTCAGGATGATATTTTGTATTTCCGTCCATTTGTCTAAGAAGTTCATGAATTCATCGTTTTTTTTTTTTTGTTTTTTTTTTTTTTTTTTTTTTTTTGAGACAGTTTCTCTGTATAGCCCTGGCTGTCCTGGAACTCACTTTGTAGACCAGGCTGGCCTCAAACTCAGAAATCTGCCTGCCTCTGCCTCCTGAGTGCTGGGATTAAAGGCGTGCGCCACCACACCCAGCTGAATTCATCCTTTTTAATAGCTGAGTAGTACTTCATTGTGTAAATGTACATTTTCTGTATACATTTCACTGTTGAAGGACATCTGGGCTCTTTCCAGCTTCTTGGTAATATAAATAAGGCTGCTATGAACATAGTGGAGCATGTATCCTTATTACATGTCAGAGCATCTTCTGGGTATATGCCCAGGAGTGGTGTAGCTGGGTCCTCAGGTAGTACTATGTCCAATTTTCTGAGGAACCGCCAAACTGATTTCCAGAGTAGTTGTACCAGCTTGCAATCCCACCAGCAATGGAGTAGTGTTCCTCTTTCTCCACATCCTCACCAGCATCTGCTGTCACCTGAGTTTTTGATCTTAGGCATTCTGACTGGTATGTGGTGGAATCTCAGGGTTGTTTTGATTTGCATTTCTCTGATGAGTAAGGATGTTGAACATTTCTTTAGGTGCTTTTCAGCTATTTGGTATTCCTCATTTGCGAATTTTTTGTTTAGCTGTGTACCCTATTTTTAATAGGGTTATTTGGTTCTCTGGAGTCTAACTTCTTGAGTTCTTTGTATATATTGGATATTAGCCCTCTATCAGATGTAGGGTTGATAAAGATCTTTTTCTAATCTGTTGGTTGCCATTTTGTCCTAGTGACAGTGTCCTTGGCCTTACAGAAGCTTTGCAATTTTATAAGGTCCCATTTGTCAGTTCTTGGTCTTAGAGCATAAGCTATTGGTTTTCTGTTCAGAAAAATTTCCTCTATACAAGGTGTCTACTTTCTCCTTACCTGTTCAATATAGTACTTGAAGTCCTAGCCAGAACAATTAGACAACAAAAGAAGGTCAAAGGGATATAAATTGGAAAGAAAGAAGTCAAAATATCACTATTTGCAGATGATATGATAGTATACTTATGTGACCCAAAAAATCCCACCAGAGAACTCCTAAACCTGATAAACAACTTCAGCAAAGTGGCTGGATACAAAATTAATTCAAACAAATCAGTGGCCTTCATCTACTCAAAGCATAAACAGGCTGAGAAAGAAATTAGGGAAACAACATCTTTCACAATAGTCACAAATTAATATGAAATATATTGGTGTGACTCTAACTAAGCAAGTGAAAGATCTGTATGACAAGAACGTCAAATTTCTGAAGAAAGAAATCAAAGAAGATCTCAGAAGATGGAAAGATCTCCCATGCTCATGGATTGGCAGGATTAATATAGTAAAAATGGCCATCTTGCAAAATCAATCTACAGATTCAATGCAATCCCCATCAAAATTCCAACTCAATTCTTCATAGAGGTAGAAAGAGCAGTTTTCAAATTCATCTGGAATAACGAAAAACCCAGGATAGCGAATACTATTCTCAACAATAAAAGACCTCCTGGTGGAATCACCATCCGTGACCTCAAGCTCTACACAGAGCAATCCTGATAAAAACTGCATGGTAGTGGTACAGTGACAGGCAGATAGATCAATGGAATAGAATTGAAGACCCAGAAATGATCCCACACACCTATGGTCACTTGGTCTTTGTAAAAGAGCTAAAACCATCCAGTGAAAAAAGAAAGCATTTTTAACAGATTGTGCTGGCTCAGCTGGTGGTTAGCATGAAGAAGAATGCAAATATTGATCCATTCTTATCTCCTTGTACAAAGCCCAAGTCCAAGTGGATCAAGAACCTCCACATAAAACCAGATACACTGAATCTAACAGAAAAGAAAGTGAGGAAGACTCTCAGGACAATGGTGCTGAATGTCCATCAGGTAATCAAACTTCTCTGTAACTTAAAATGAGAACAAATCCTGTTGGGACAGTATTTTATTGTGTGGCAAAAGGTACACCACCCCTCTACACAATCAGGTACTTCACTAAGGCCTTTGGGAAAACCTATTTTATACACACACACACACACACACACACACACACACACACACACACAAAACTACACAATGACATATGTACAAGAAAAATGCATGGCTTGATATTTTTATCTTTACTAACAATGTTTTATTATCTGTTGAAATGATGTTGGTATTTTGGATTTTCATTTAAGCCATATCGTGTTAAAATCCACAAAGAAACTATTCTGTCATGTTTTATGTTCAGAATGTTACTTAGAAAACATATTTCCCTCGTCTTATATATACTAACATAATGAGGAAATAGCATTCTTGTGTGGTGAGGCAGAATGCTTCACAAGGCCTGAGTGATGAAACCAAAGGAAAATAATTGGCAAATCAGGAGTCCTTCTGTGATAGGCCAGATATGTCAAAAGTAGTTAGTGTTTCTGCCATACAGAAAGCTGGAGAGAAAGTTAAATGAGTGTTTCCAAATATGTAGAAATGATCACACTTTAAATTAAAAATTCTGTTTTACAAATCACGTTCATTAATAATTGGCACTATACTGCTGCATGCCTTGTTCTATTAAATTATAAGATGCCACGTTTTCTCCCTGATATTTTGATTGCTCCTTTCTTCTGAACTTTACAAATTTCTACTTTATTTTGGCTCATAATTTGGACCAAAAAATTTCCCATATTACAACCCAACTCTCAATCAGTTAAGTCACTGACCTTCTTCTTCACCAAGCCGACTATCACATCAGACTTCATTTGACTGGCAGTTTTCCAACCATCTTTTAAGTAAGTGCTCGGAAAAAAAGTAGTCCCCTCTTTCATTCTGATTTTACATAATTGCATTTGATGTTGGCTCTTTTGAACTCATCATCTTTGGATGTTCCTCAGTGCTCTGACCATTGTCTTTCTCATTCTGTGATCAACTTGTCTACCATCATATATTGTATGCTTTGGTTTTTGTGATTAAATCATGAAATTTGTTTTTTGTTTTTAATTGAGATGATCATTTCATAAAACAAATAAGGGAAAAAACCTTTATGCTTATTTACTTCATAACATAGCATATATATATATATATGTATATATATATATACATATACATATACATATATATGTATATATACATATGAGACTTAAAATTTAATACTTCTCAGAAAGTATTAATTTTCTTAGCCTATATGAAAAGCATTTATGTGAACTGGGGAGGATGTTTTGTGAGTAAAATGTCTGTCTACTATTGAGGAAGTCCTGGATTTAATGAAACAAGTGTGGTAGCCTATTCTTATAACCCCGGCACTTACTTGCTGGAGACAGGAGGATCAGAAATTTAAATCCGACCTTGTCTAAAAAAGCAGTTTCAACTCAGCCTGGGCTCTTCAAGAACTGGTCTCAGAAGACAGATAAAATTAAGAGGCGTTTATGGGAAACAGTGTAGAGGTTTTAAAAGAAATTAAAAATAGAACTAATGAGAACATAGCCCAAAGGAAGGGAAGTCAGTACCTCATGAATATGTGTGTAGTTCCTGTATTCATTGCTTCATTATTCACAGCCTGAGTAAATGAACAGACAAAACCATGGAACATACTGAAAAACTAGATCTTGCCATATACCACAATCTTATGCCAGAAGAAGAAACTTTCATAACATAACTTACGCCTAGACTTAAAAAATTCAACTCTATAGAAATTAAACAAACAAACAAACAAACAAACAAAAGGAAACAACTAAACCTAACAACAACAAAACCAAACCGAAAGTATTCATGGGAATGGAGAGAAGAAATGGGTATTCATGAGTGAGAATAATAATCAGATATATTCAACTAGCAACTGTGTAAGTCTAACACACAACATCAAAGAATATAATATATAACTAATTCAGTATGTAGGTGTCATGTTAGCTAAATACATGTTATCTGCTCTTGTGAAACTCAAAACCAAAAGGAAACAAAATCAGAAAGAAAAAAAAAAGAAAAAAATCTCCATACCTAGCAACTCTTTAACTACATGCAGTGTTCTACCTCACAGCTCCATTCTTCATTTCTTCCCTGATCTAACTGGCTCTTGAGGAGGGAGGAGACTTTGTGAGTTTTAGGGAAAATAGAAATAAATGCTAGCAGCCATGTGCGTTTCACTTTATTTGATGTACTCACCTCAAGAGTCAACCAACACTGTCAGTCCTTTTCAAAAGTGATGATTTTGACACAATGTCAACATGTTTTATAGATGTTAAAGGAAATTTTCATAGAGAAGAATTTCCACGAGCTATCGGTTTATATAATATTTGAAATTTCTTCTTTGTACGGAGAACATTCCTGGACATATATCAATAAACATTTTGCCAGAGTATAACATAGAATGAATGTACCAATAATATCATCTTTCTGAAATGTAGATAAAAGATCCCCTATTACCTACAGGGAATCAGTAAGGGTGAACGAGAGAAGTATTTTATTTTCTCCAGAGAACTTGTACATATTAATAAAAATTTTAAAGGCCTTTTCAAGAAATGTTCTGGAATTGAGTTTCTATCCCTTCTGACAGCCAACTCTCTTGAGTGTATCCTTGTACTATAAACTTAAGTTACAAAGTAATTTAAACAATCCACGTAACAGAATTTCTGATGGGAAGTGAGAAACCCTCTCATAAATGCTATGCAGAGAATTCAAATCAGTTCCAAATGCCGGTGCTCCCCTTGCTGTTTATCTTGCTTTTGATTCACCGGTTAGGAAAAAAATGGCTGTATGAATATAAAAAAAATGGTTTCCCAAATCTCTCGATTCTCAAATATGCTGTGTTGTGACTGCTGCCTAGCTAAGTCTAATGGCATTTTCAATGATATCTTCGTTGCATTATTAGCAATTGTTGCTTCTGTCTACTTCCCATTAGCATCCAGTTAGACATGCCAAGTTGTCCACTGTTAATGAATGGGAGAACGTTTACTTTCTATGGATAGGGACACATTTCTTCCTCAAGATGAAAACTGTAAATGACTAACCCCAAAAGAGCGGAAATGAAGGGTAATAGGAAACTTTTACCTGGGTTCAGAAATGTTAGAGAAAAGAAACATCTAGGTAAGAAGTCTTTTAAAAAGACATTTTGTAAGCTGAAACCTTGGAAAGTGGATACAAAGAGATACAGATGAGAACGCTTGGCACTGCTTCTGTGTGGCTGGAACGTAGAATGTCAGGCTTGACACCTGTGAAGCCATCCTCCATCCGTTCTTGTTTGTTTTTCCAGACCTAGAGCAAATGGGCCCAACTAGTCCTTCACTTGCATGGCCTGTGAATTCATCATCTGAGCAGTTATATTTGAATTGATTTATCTCTCCCTGTCCACCAAGGTCCACCTTCATCTTGAGTGTTATATAAAAATAACATTGTGAATAAATCCTTAGGCTATAATTCTCTTGATCTGAGGGGGGATGGGATAGGGAGCTTTCGGGGGAGGGGGAAAACCAGGATATGGGTAACATTTGAAATGTAAATAAAGAAAATATCTAATAAAAATTAAGTATATTAAAAATGTTTAGCCCACAAAAAATAATCTTTCTAATTCATTTTAAAGATTCATTTTAGTGTGTGTGTTCGTGAAAGAGAGTGCACAAGAGAGAAACAGACAGACATACAGGCAGACAGACAAAGTCACATGAATATAATCTTTTAGACCCAATCCAAATGTCAAACTGTCTAGAAATCCTCCTCTGTTTGGTCAAGCTGGAGTAGGTGCAATGGCTTGTGCATATCCTACTTCATATCTAACTTGAAAATTCACAAACCACAAATTTGAGGGTCTATCAGCCCAAGCTGGTAAGACAGGTTGAGGGAATGTAGACTTGCAAATAACATTTATGCCATAACCCCAAACAGCCGTTGCAGGGACGGAGACATAGCTCAGTTTGTAGAGTGCTTGCCTAGCATGTGTGGAGCCCTGCATCCAATTTCCAGCAACCAATAAAATTAGACATGGTGGTACATCCAAGCACTTGGGAAGAGATAGAGACAGGAGGATTAGCAGTTGAGACTGTTCTTGGTTATACAGTAAGTTCAAAGCCAGGCTGGGACACATGAACCCCATCTCTAAAACAACATGACCCCCCATCCCTGCCCACAGTAGCAAGAAAAATAAGACAGCATTTACCCATCACCATCAAGGACCATTGCCAAGAAGGACACTGTGAGCAATTTTCTGAATTTCACTCTGTTCTTAGAACAACCTCACCTGCTCCCACCACCACCAAAGTCCTTAAGTTGTAAACTAGTAATTCTGTCTTCCAAAGACATGGTTCATCTTTCTCCATTGTGACTGGTGCCTTAAATGTTGTTATTCACGCACCATCTGTGAGATCCCTTGCATATGGCCAATGGAAGTCATACACCAGAAATTCCATGAGAAGGAAGAATGTGAGATCCAAGTTCCTTAGTATGAGACATATTAGCTCCTGGTAGCATCTCTCTCCACAACTTTCTGGGTTTCCTCCAGCTGTTTTCAAAGTGCTGTCCAATCTGGTAGCTGGAAATCGGGGTGATCAGTTCTGTTATCTCTTATTCGCGTTCTCACACCCGGCCAGGAAGAACACGACAGACCAGAATCTTCTGCGGCAAAACTTTATTGCTTACATCTTCAGGAGCTAGGAGCGCAAACCCCCAGCCCCAAAAGCGAAAGCCACCCCTATAATCTTTAGGAGCCAGAGCTCCGGCGCGCCAAAGCGCAGAGCGCGCTCTATTGTTTACATCTTTAGGCAGCGAGCAAGCGCAGGGCGCGCAGAGCCAGAAAGATGCCAGCGAGAGAGAATGGCGGAAAACCCCGTCCCCTTTTTTAGGAGCGTTATATTTCGCTTAGGACGCATCACTCCCTGATTGGCTGCAGCCCATGGCCGAGCTGACGTTCACGGGAAAGGCAGAGTACAAGTAGTCGTAAAATACCCTTGGCACATGTGCAGATTATTTGTTTACCACTTAGAACACAGGATGTCAGCGCCATCTTGTGACGGCGAATGTGGGGGCGGCTCCCAACATCTCCCCCTTTCCTTTTAATAAGAGCAAATAGGCCACCCATATTAATGAGAGTGGAGATAGAGGTCAAATCCCCAGTGTGTAGGTAAAGGAGCCGTACACATAACCTCCTCCCAGGCTCATCACCCAGAGGGGTCCTGGTCTGGTCCCGTGTTGTTTTTCCTGGGGGAAGGACACTTGAACACTCAACCTTCTTGAAAGATGACATGTCTCCCTAGAATAGGCTCATTTTATGCCGCAGAGCCCTTCTATTGCAGTGCTTAGCTGTGCAACTCTCTCGGGCTGCTGAAGCACACTCACTCTATCCCGTGCAATGAGACTAGCCTCATGGGATATAAGAGCTGAGTGGCCAGCGACCTATTGCCTAAGCATAGATATATCAGGGGAAGCTCCATGTTCTAGTCCTGCAAGCGCCTGGGCAATAACCACCTTGTCTCTCCTAGTTTGGGCCTTAAGCTTACAGACCAACCAGAGAAGCAACACTAATCCACAGCAAAGTGTATCTCCAAATAATATCAATCCCACCCATTCTTTAAAGAAGGAAAATGCTGAGGAGATCCAATTGGGTAATCCTTTGGTCAGGGACAGGTCCAAGCGCGTGGAGTTGACCTGAAGTCTCAATTCCCGAAGGATCTGTTCAAATTCAGCCGTCCAATTCTGTAACATATACTGAAAAAGACTTTTTGACAAATTAGCTGCCCTAGTAAAATTCTCATACTGAATGGAAGTAACACACAATCTCGGAAACTTTTGTTTACACCCCAGCTGAGCTATTTGCCATAATACATCTAGTTGTTTCTGGACAAGATCTATGAGTTGATTAACCAGCATGAGACCTCCCTGTATCATGACATTAGCTGAGGCCTGTTTATCTATGACTGTAGTCACTGAGGCTGACAAAGTGTTAATGGTGTCAGTCGTCTGGACCTGTCCAGACAGAGCCAAGGCTGTCTGAATCAAGGCTAAACCCAGTTCCTAGTTAGTGGTAAAAAAGCAGGAGAATACTTGAGCATTATACATCACCGTCATTGGGAGTGGAAATGTCGACATTATCCCCCAATGCTGCTCTCTCTTTATTATTGACGCCCTGGACATCACCAAGACGAGGGACATCAGTATTCCCTTGGTCAGTCTGGATTTTTCGGGTGAGTCTTTCTGGTATCCAAAATGGGTTGTCTTCATTCTGTGGGAAAACACAGATAGCTCCCCTGGATCTTATCAAAATAGGATCCGGGCCATACCATTTATTATCAAGGACATTTTTCCATTTAACCATCTCATTGGGCCTATCTGGCTCTGAACAATGACGTTCAGCCGCAGTATGGCCATGAGCATCAATATTTAAAAAATTGAGTGTAAAGAGTGCCATAGACACAGACACTCTTGGTGCTCGGGGTAAAATCTCTTCAATTCCCCTCTTTTGCTTTATAAGATAGGCTTTGAGGGTGCGATGCACACGCTCAACAATACCCTGTCCTTGAGGGTTGTATGGAAGTCCAGTCAGGTGGGTAACATCCATCTGACGGCAGAACTGCTGGAATTTTTGAGACGTATAAGCTGGTCCATTATCAGTCTTAAGGAGTTTGGGTTTCCCCCAAGCACTCCATGCCTCAAGGCAATGTTGAATCACATGTGAGGCTTTTTCTCCGGTTAACGGAGAAGCAAACATGATGCCAGAACATGTGTCAATGGACACATGGAGATAGTGAAGTTTTCCAAAGGAAGAAACATGTGTAACATCCATTTGCCAGACCTGTAGAGGTCGAATACCGCGTGGGTTAATTCCCACATGAGGAACTGGCAAGAACTCACAGCAGCTTTGACATTGAGTAACAATGTCACGGGCTTCTTTTCTTGTCAAGGAGAAACAACTGTGTAATGTTTCAGCCGTCACATGAAAATTGTTATGAAAATTTTTTGCAGCCTCTACCGGGGATGATAGGGCAGCAGCCACCACTTTAGTGGCCTTATCTGCCAAATCATTTCCCAGAGCCATGGGGCCAGGTAGGCCTGAATGGGCTCTAACATGAGTAATATAAACAGGAAATCTTCTAGATAACAAAACTAATTGTATCTGCTGAAAAATATTGGCAACTCTACTGGAAGGCTTAATCACTCCAGCCACTTCTAAAAGATTTACTGCATTAACCACATAACAGGAATCTGACACAATATTAAGGGGTTCTAAAAAGGTTTTTAAAACTTCTAAAACCACTAAACATTCTACCACTTGAGGTGAATTTTCATTATATTGTTTGGATACCACTTTACCATTAGCCACATAGGCACCTATGCCAGTTTTTGATCCATCAGTATATACCACAATCCCATTTTTAAGTGGGTTTCTTACTGTTATTTGTGGAAAAACAACAGATTGATTTTGGGCAAACTGTAAAATTGGATGTTTTGGATAATGGTTATCTATTTGTCCTGAAAAGGAGGTAACTAAAACTGCCCAATCATTAGATGTGGCTGCCAAGGTTTGAACCTGTGCAGCGGTATAAGGTACAATTAAAAGATATGGACTTCGCCCAAAGTGGGTGATTGCTGCTTTTAGGCCTCTAAGGGCAAGCTGTGCAATTGCATCAGGATACCAATCTATTATTTTAGCTGGGGATACGTTTGGATGGATCCACAACAATGGCCCATTCTGCCACAAAACTGCGGTTGGCAATTGTGCTGTCTTAAAGACACACAAACTGAAAGGCTGCGAATCCTCAATACGTTGTAATTGTGCATTCTGTAAGGCTTTTTCTACCTTTTGTAAGGCCTGGTTAGCAGCTAGAGTAAGAGTCCTAGGGGAGGAGATATGAGGATCTCCTTCTAAAATACCAAACAAAGGCCTTAACTCAGCGGAAGGAATCTTTAAAAAAGGTCTGAGCCAATTAATATCTCCCAACAGCTTTTGAAAATCATTTAAGGTATGGAGGTGATCTCTTCTTATCTAAACATGTAAATATTGATTTCTCTCAAAGGAGGAAATATGCGTGACATCCATTTGTCAGACCTGTAATGGCCTGACGCCACGAGGGTTTACCCCTACGTGAGTAGATAAAATTTGACAACAATCTAAAGGCATTATTAAGTAATCAGAATCATTTTTAGTAGAAACAATCCCTCTTGCAGCTCTAGGAATACCAGAGGAAGAAAAAACAGCCATGTAGGCTTGGCAAAATTATTAGTTGAGCTATTCTGTCCCCTTGTGATATAGAAAAGACAACTTGAGGACAAGAACAGAGAACCTGAAGTTCTCCTTTACAATCTTGATCTACAACTCCAGGGTGGACAATAAGACCTTGTAGGCTGCAAGAGCCTGCCTCTGTCATTATTGTCCAGTGGCTTCACCTGCTCAGGAGAGCGCCTTCCAGGCCCTAATAGCCTTTTCATCTGATTCAGAACTACTAAGAACTGGCTTCTCTAATTGATCTTTTTTCTTTTCTTTTTCCTTTTCCTTCCTTCCAATCTCTCCCCAGGTATTCTTACCTGACCTAAACTTTTCCTCGGGTTCAAGACCCTTGGAAAGGCCTGTATACTTATTTTGTGAACCATATTTTCTCTTTGCTCCTATTCTCTCTCCCCGCTTTACTTCTGATAGATTGTCCTGAACTTCATCCAGAATCCGCCCTGCCTTAACCACTTGATAACATGTGAAAAGGAACAAAAGGGCTTCTAACACTAGAGAAAGTTCAAGGCCAAACATACCTTATAAAGCTATTTTCCACTTTACTTCTGATAGACTGTCTTGAATTTCCTTAGAAAGTTCAAGGCCAGGCTTACCTCGTAAAGCTATACTCACTGGTACTCTCGTTCCCCAGCTGAAAAGTTCTGAATTCATGCAGTTGAATCCTTCTTAACAGTCTGCTTTACGGGAACCTTTATTACCGCGACCCGCAGTTCTGGTTCTGGAATGAGGGATCTTCCTTGCGCCGGTGAAACTCCCGTCCCGAGTTTCCTCCCGGGTTTTTTCTTCCCGGATTTTTTCTCGTCCCGGAATTTCTCGTCCCGGATTTTCTCGTCCCGGATTTCAGCACCAATTCTTATTCGCGTTCTCACGCCCGGCCAGGAAGAACACGACAGACCAGAATCTTCTGCGGCAAAACTTTATTGCTTACATCTTCAGGAGCTAGGAGTGCAAACCCCCAGCCCCAAAAGCGAAAGCCACCCCTATAATCTTTAGGAGCCAGAGCTCCGGCGCGCCAAAGCGCAGAGCGCGCTCTATTGTTTACATCTTTAGGCAGCGAGCAAGCGCAGGGCGCGCAGAGCCAGAAAGATGCCAGCGAGAGAGAATGGCGGAAAACCCCGTCCCCTTTTTTAGGAGCGTTATATTTCGCTTAGGACGCATCACTCCCTGATTGGCTGCAGCCCATGGCCGAGCTGACGTTCACGGGAAAGGCAGAGTACAAGTAGTCGTAAAATACCCTTGGCACATGTGCAGATTATTTGTTTACCACTTAGAACACAGGATGTCAGCGCCATCTTGTGACGGCGAATGTGGGGGCGGCTCCCAACAGTTATCCTTGCTTGGTGTGCATTGCAGTGTAGCTGGATTCTATAATATCGTCCTCATTTTGGTAGTCCATACATAAAGGAATTTGAAAGATCCTGTACACTGATCACAGTTTTCCACCATGTCCTGCCTGGAATACTAGTTTTTGTTGTTGTTGTTGTTTTTGGTTATTTTTATGAAAATCATCTTTTAAAAACTAGTTACACTTTGGCTTTGAAATGAATGAATGAATGAATGAATGAATGAATGAATAAGTAAACAAACTTGCATCTTGGTATCTTAAATATAGAACAATAATAATTTGTATTGTACTATAGACAATTTAAACAACACAATCAACAGCTTGAGCCTATACCTAATAATTAGAATTGATACTTTTTTATGAGGACAAATGAGATGTTTATAAAAATGAGCGAAATGTTAGGTTTATAAGGCAAATCTCATACATTAGTGCACTTTGCGTCTTAAAAGTGTCCTTTTCTTAACCACAGTGTAATTTCAGAAACACACTAAAAAAGAGTTTGTCAGTTAAAATTAGTCTGTCTCTTAAAGAAAAATAGAGACATTGTTCATCCTGTTCCTCCCATGGTTTCTTTTTAACCACATTCCCATTTCTTATTTTATTATTTGCGAATGTCTTCTTACAACTGTGAGTAAAGGGATGGAGAATCGACAATGTGTGGAATGAAATAAAAATAAAGATAGTACTCACAAAAATTAGGAAGGTACAACCAAGAGAGCTGTAAGTTTGTATAAAAACAAATAAAAATAATTTTACAAATAAATTGTGAAGGTGAAAAGTGATATAGAAAATTAAACTTATTTGGTGTCACAGAATTATTGGTTGATAGTAGTCGACTATTGGGCTAGTTAAACGGGTCAGAGGCTTAAGTCACTGCATGTTGTCCTGTAATCCCTACACATGCACCTTGCCACTTATCCCCTACCCTACAAATAATAAACACATTGTTTAAAAATAGTCGAATAATAACAACAAGTGTTCAGTTTATCTACAACAGAGACAATTACCAATGCCCAATTGAGATCATAGGAAAATTTAAATAAAATGGCAAATTTAAACAAAATGCTTACTGGCAGGAATAAACTGGAATCCGATTGTACTTTCACTTGTTAATTTGCATTGATATTGAACAATAAAGTCAAATTTTCTGATGTTAACTTTTCTAATGATTTGTGTGAATGATAATACAACAGTAATAAGAGTCTTCTACTGTGTAAGAGTTTAGTGAATTTGGACATGGTAGCATGTGCCCAGGATCCCAGATGGTGGAAAGGCCAGAGCGGAAGTACCCCTGATTCTATGAGTTTGAGAACAGCTGGGACTACATAGAAAGGCCCTGCCTGTAAGAAATATAACTCAGTGATACATGTAATGCATTTTTAAAATGTGGCACACAATTTATGACGTATTTAACTCCATTTTTCTTAAACCACAAGATGCGGCTTATTCATTCATCTGTACTTGCAATAGGCAAAGTTGCCTGTCAGGCTTTATTTTTCATACCAATAAAAAAATACAGTCTTTGAACTGGGTTTCTATCGTAGATTCATGAAGGAAATGAATTATGGATACAAATGGTTTGCCCAATATAGTCACGTCGTTAACTAGATCACATTTCTCAGAAGCTTCAGTTACCAACCTAGCAATGAGATGCTCTCTTGCCACATTTAGCAGTGGGTAAGGAGGAAATGAAGGAGAAAATACGCATCAGGAAAAAAAGAGACCCTAATATGGACTTGAATCAGAAGCAGTCAGAGTGTAAGTCTTTGCCAACTGGAAAGGCTTGTTTCACTGTTGACTGGAGAATGTTCCATATGTCTCCAATTTGAAGTAGAGCCACTCCCAACAGGAGCTCTACCTCAGAGAAGCCTGGGAAAAAAACTGGGTGTCAGCACCTTCGTGGCATTTACAATACACTCATTCTGACAGCATCTTGAACACCTGCAGTTATTTCAAAGGAATTTTGATCCAACAATAATTTACACAATTCATCATGTAGAGATGCCAAAAATTCTTTTTTGTTAAAAAAAAATCTGGACTCTAGTTAGTCGAAAAAAAGAAAATGAGCAATACAAAGAAGACAGTGGGTGGTAATATTTTTACATGGGTCTTTTTACAGGAATCATTAAATTCTTGAGCTTTATTTCCTGTCTTTTATTTGTTTATTTTTTTTTATAGTTAAAGTGTTGCTGATTCATTTTTAAATCACAGTGTGCTTGCAATTAGCATACACACAAAAGGTTTTTTTTTTCCCCAAGGGATCTGGGTTTTGGTTTTATTTTCACTCAAATGAGAACAAAGCTTGGAGTGTCACTTTAATAACATGGGTGTCACTTTAATAACATGGGCGTTTGAGAAGCTCCATGAGTTTTTACTGTGGACAAAATCATCCTGAGATCTTAAACGGTCGACATCAGAAAGAGTACGGATTTGTGTTCTTTTGCAATCCCAGTCATAAACGAAATGTGTTATGCCTAAATTACGATTTCAAGACAAGCTGGAAGAGAAGATAGTAAGCATGCCATAATTTCCTTTTTGAAAACAGAAGTGAGGGGCCAAAGATGGAAGAGAGCAACATTCTAGACACTGTGCAACTAGGCTTGATTTAGGAGAGGCCAGTGACCTTGCAATTCAATTTTTTTCCTTAATTAAAATCAAGAAAGAATCAGTCAATACTTATATTCAATATTTATATCAGAAGATGACTATGAAATGAAGGATAGGGACCAAGTGTATAGGAATGTCTTCTAGTCATGACTATTACCACTTTCTTCTTTCTAAAACTGCTTCTCTAATGTCTCGGCAGTTAATGGGAATTGTCCATATTGGGATTATCTGCTATTCTTGAAGTAAACACATGTTAAAAGCAAAAGAATATTGATTCTCTAGAAAGGCACACACACACACACACACACACACACACACACACACACACACACACACACATTTGTTTTCTGTGGTGATTAGTCAGCTTGTTCTCCATGAGAGCCATCCTCCATCTTTAGTATTCTTAGATAAATAGGGAAACCTTTACATTTTCCCCCTTTGCAAGTTTTTCTTACAGAAGGGAAGTCACACTTCACCAGAACAGAATTTAAAAAAGAAACCAGTGTGTCTTTCCAGGTTAAACACTCGAGTAGAATTTCTTGTTCTTTGGTCCCCAAAGCCTGGCCTTTCATTGATTCTAATTAATCAATTAGAGTTCAGAGTGAGTAGTTAAAGAATATAGCACAGGCAAAATTAAATCCCCATTTCTACATTGCAACAACTTGCCCTGGAAACTCTTGCCAGCACCATTTCATTTAGTTCTTCCAAACCTCAAAGTTTGGCTTTACTGCTTGGAAAAATATGGCAGACACCATTCACTCAAGCATGTTCTGCACCTTTAGACACCAAATTATACCCACAGACATGGGCAAGAGAAACCCAATGGCCTAAGTGGATCTACCTTCCACATGGGCAAAAAAAGTCAGTGTGGGGGGAGGTTTCCTGGAACAACAGTCAAAGAGGGGATATTTCTTCCCCCTTTCAATCTCTTTCCTTCTTAAGGCCAGATTCATTGACTCACCAGAAAATAAAATTGAAGAATGTTGTGGTTTTTACTCAGGAGGTGAGTTAAAACGCTTCTTGATGCTTAATTTTTATTTTATTTTATGATGGAAAAATAGACTTAGCGAAAACTTGGGCCAGCTTCTCATATGGATACTGTTGAATCAATTGCTTCAATAGATGCTCAGCTTCCTGGCTTGAGAAAAAAAAATTTCCTTGTTCATTCTGAAATGGGGTAAAGTTTAAACAGGGCCTTCTGGGTGGCTTGATGTAGTTCTAAAGTAAAGACTGCACTCATAGCACGGTGAGATTAAGTCCCCTCCACCCCTGCTGTTTCTTTAGAGTAGTCTTTGATTGCAAACCTGGTATTATAGCCTCCTGGAATCCTTAGCCCTTTCAGAGTAGTTTCATTCTGCTCTCTCCTTCACTCTATGGTTCTCTGACCTGGTGATTTTTGTAAGTCAATCACTCCCCACCCCCAACATGGGCTTTCCTAGTGCAGCAGAGAAACTGATTATGTTTCAACACTTACATAGGACCTATGGTTGTGAGAGCATCTCTGAATTTGTGAACAAAAGAGTGATGGTACAGAGACCTGGGAGGTGAGAGACTCTCAGGACTCAAAGGGAAGGACCTTAGATGAAATGCCAGGCAGTAGGGAGAGGGAAGTTATAGAGTCCAGCTCCAGCAGGAAGACAGGACATCCAGTGAGGGATGGGGTTTCCATCCCACTGTCATAACTCTGATTCATAATTGTTCCTGTCTGAAAGAATTACAGGGATGGAAATGGAGAGAAACCTGAGGAAAAGAAGGTCCAGGGACAGGCCCAAAGTGGGATCCAGCTCAAGGGGAGGTCTCAAGGCCTGACACTATTACTGAGGCTATGGAGCACTCACAAAAAGGGACCTATCATGACTGCCCTCTGAAAGACCCAACAAGCAGCTGAAAGAGTCAGATGCAGATATTGGCACCCAAACAGTGGACAGAAGCAGCTGACCCCTGTTGTTGAATTAGGGAAGGCTGAAAGAAGCTGAGGAGAAGATCACTCCTCAATTAATATGGACCCCTGAGATCTCTCAAACACTGGAGCACAAAACAGACAGCATACACAGCTGATATGAGGCCCCCAACACACATACAGTAGAGGACTTCCCGGTCTGTGTTCATTCAGAGATGATGCACCGCACTCTCAAGAGACTGGAGGCCCCAGGGAGTTTGGTGGTCAGGTGGGTGGGGTTGGGGTGCGGACATCCACGTGGAGACAGGGGTGTGGGAAGGGGGTGTGGGATATGTAGCAACCAGAGGGTGGATCAGGGGTTTGGGGGAATAAAATATGGAGAGTAAAAACTAAATTAATTAAGTTAAATTAAAAGAAAGAGTGGAGGTCCAGGTTGTGGGATCTATATGCCTTTTGAAATAGTCTATCCACGGTCCCTTCCGGTCAGCCCCAGCACCCGGTCACCTTGGGCACGGAGTCTGCGGACACCCCCAAGGTCCCCAGAGCACTCTCCACGGGATCTTAGGAACTCTGGTGAGTGGAAAACAACTTCTGTTCCAATCCAATCGCTCGGGACCTGAGACAGCATTAATTGGGGAAGCAGAAAACCCTGACTGACCAGGGCCACAAGTCCCTTCCGGTTGGCCCCAGCACCAGGTCACCTTGGGCACGGAGTCTGCAGACACCCACAAGGTCCCCAGAGCGCTTTCCACTGGATCTTAGGATCTCTGGTGAGTGGAACACAACTTCTGCCAGGAGGCAGGTTTGAACACCAGATATCTGGGCACCCTCCCTGCAAGAGGAGAGCTTGCCTGCAGAGAGTGCTCTGACCACTGAAACTCAGGAGAGAGCTAGTCTCCCAGGTCTGATGATAGAGACTAACAGAATCACAAGAGGAACAAGCTCTAACCAGAGACAACTATAACAACTGACTCCAGAGATTACCAGATGGTGAGAGGCAAATGTAAGAATCTTACTAACAGAAGCCAAGACCACTCACCATCATCAGAACACAGCACTCCCACCTCACCCAGTCCTGGGCACACCAACACACCCGAAAAGCTAGACCTGGATTTAAAAGCATATCTCATGATGATGCTAGAGGACATAAAGAAGGACTTTAATAACTCACTTAAAGAAATACAGGAGAACACTGCTAAAGGGTTACAAGTCCTTAAAGAAAAACACGAAAACACAACCAGACAGGTAGAAGTCCTTAAAGAAAAAACAGGAAAACACATCCAAACAGGTGATGGAAATGAACAAAACCATACTAGATCTAAAAAGTGAAGTAGACACAATAAAGAAAACCCAAAGTGAGGCAACACTAGAGATAGAAACCCTAGGAAAGAAATCTGGAACCATAGATGCAAGCATCAGCAACAGAATACAAGAGATGGAAGAGAGAATTTCAGGTGCAGAAGATTCCATAAAGAACATCGGCACAACAATCAAAGAAAATGCAAAATGCAAAAAGATCCTAACTCTAAACATCCAGGAAATCCAGGACACCATGAGAAGACCAAACCTACGGATAATAGGAGTGGATGAGAATGAAGATTTTCAACTCAAAGGGCCAGCAAATATCTTCAACAAAATAATAGAAGAAAACTTCCCAAACTTAAAGAAAGAGTTACCCATAAACATAGAAGAAGCCTACAGAACTCCAAATAGACTGGACCAGAAAAGAAATTCCTCCCAACACAATATAATCAGAACAACAAATGCACTAAATAAAAATAGAATATTAAAAGCAGTAAGGGAGAAAGGTCAAGTAACATATAAAGGCAGGCCTATCAGAATTACACCAGAATTTTCACTAGAGACTATGAAAGCCAGAAGATCCTGGACAGATCCTGGACAGACCCAGGCTACTATACCCAGCCAAACTCTCAATTACCATAGATAGAGAAACCAAAGTATTCCACAACAAAACCAAATTCAAACATTATCTTTCCACGAATCCAGCCCTTCAAAGGATAAAAACAGAAAGAAAAAAAAAACAATACAAGGATGGAAACCACGCCGTCGAAAAAACAAGAAAGTAATCCTTCAACAAACCAAAAAGAAGACAGCCACAAGAACAGAATGCCAACTCTAACAACAAAAATAATAGGAAGCAACAATTACTTTTCCTTAATATCTCTTAATATCAATGGACTCAATTTCCAAATAAAAAGACATAGACTAACAGACTGGCTACACAAACAGGACCCAACATTTTGCTGCTTACAGGAAACCCATCTCAGGGAAAAAGACAGATACTATCTCAGAGTGAAAGGCTGGAAAACAATTTTCCAAGCAAATGGTCTGAAGAAACAAGCTGGAGTAGCCATTCTAATATTGAATAAAATCGACTTCCAACCCAAAGTTATCAAAAAAGACAAAGTTATCACTTCATACTCATCAAAGGTAAAATCCTCCAAGAGGAACTCTAAATTCTGAATATCTATGCTCCAAATGCAAGGGCAGCCACATTCATTAAAGAAACTTTAGTAAAGTTCAAAGCACACATTGCACCTCACACAATAATAGTGGGAGACTTCAAGACACCACTTTCATCAACTGACAGATCATGGAAACAGAAACTAAACAGGGACACAGTGAAACTAAGAGAAGTTGTGAAACAAATGGATTCAACAGATATATACAGAACATTTTAACCTAAAACAAAAGGATATACCTTCTTCTCAGCACCTCATGGTACCTTCTCCAAAATTGACCATATAATTGGTCACAAAACAGGCCTCAAGAGATACAAAAACATTGAAATTGTCCCATGCATCCTATCAGATCACCATGGACTAAGGCTGATCTTCAATAAGAACATAAGTAATAGAAAGCCAACATTCATGTGGAAACTGACCAACACTTTTCTCAATGATACCTTGGTCAAGAAAGGAATAAAGAAAGAAATTAAAGATTTTTTAGAGTTTAATGAAAATGAGGACACAACATATCCAAACTTATGGGACACAATGAAAGCATTTCTAAGAGGGAAACTCATAGCTCTGAGTGCCTCCAAAAAGAAACTAGAGAGAGCACACACTAGCAGCTTGACAACACACCTAAAAGCTCTAGAACAAAAGGAAGCAAATTCACCCAAGAGGAGTAGAAGGCAGGAAATAATCAAACTCAGGGGCAAAATCAACCAAGTGGAAACAAGAACTATTCAAAGAATCAACCAAATGAGGAGCTGGTTCTTTTAGAAAATCAACAAGATAGATAAACCCTCAGCCAGACTCACTAGAAGACAGGGACAGCATCCTAATTAACAAAATCAGAAATGAAAAGGGAGACATAACAACACATCCAGAAGAAATCCAAAACACCATCAGATCCTTCTACAAAAGGCTATACTCAACAAAACTGGAAAACCTGGACGAAATGGACAAATTTCTAGACAGATACCTGGTACCAAAGTTAAATCAGGATCAAGTTAATGATCTAAACAGTCCCATATCCCCTAAAGAAGTAGAAGCAGTCATTAATAGTCTCCCAACCAAAAAAAGCCCAGGACCAGATGGGTTTAGTGCAGAGTTCTATCAGACCTTCAAAGAAGATCTAATTCCAGTTTTGCACAAACTATTCCACAAAATAGAAGCAGAAGTTACTCTACCCAATTCATTCTATGAAGCCACAATTACTCTGATACCAAAACCACAAAAAAGACCCAACAAGGATAGAGAACTTCAGACCAATTTCCCTGATGAATATTGATGCAAAAATACTCAATAAAATTCTCGCTAACGGAATCCAAGAACACATTAAAGCAATCATCCATCCTGACCAAGTAGGTTTTATTCCAGGGATGCAGGGATGGTTTAATATACGGAAATCCATCAATGTAATCCATTATATAAACAAACTCAAAGACAAAAACCACATGATCATCTCGTTGGACGTGGAGAAAGCATTTGACAAAATCCAACACCCGTTCATAATAAAAGTCTTGCAAAGGTCAGGAATTCAAGGCCCATACCTAAACATGACAAAAGCAATCTACAGCAAACCAGTAGCCAACATCAAAGTAAATGGTGAGAAGCTGGAAGCAATCCCACTAAAATCAGGGACTAGACAAGGCTGCCCACTTTCTCCCTAACTATTCAACATTATACTTGAAGTCCTAGCCAGAGTAATTCCAAAACAAAAGGAGATCAAGGGGATACAAATTGGAAAGGAAGAAGTCAAAATATCACTTTTTGCAGATGATATGATAGTATATGTGAGTGACCCTAAAAATTCCACCAGAGAATTCCTAAGCCTGATAAACAGCTTCAATGAAGTAGCTGGATATAAAATTATTTCAAACAAGTCAATGGCCTTCCTCTACACAAAGAATAAACAGGCTGAGAAAGAAATTATGGAAACAACTCCCTTCACAATAGTCACAAATAATATAAAATACCTTGGCATGACTCTAACTAAGGAAGTGAAAGATCTGTATGGTAAGAACTTCAAGTCTCTGAAGAAAGAAATTAAAGATCTCAGAAGATGGAAAGATCTCCTATGCTCATGGATTGGCAGGATCACTATAGTAAAAATTGCTATCTTGTCAAAAGCTATCTACAGATTCAATGCAATCACCATCAAAATTCCAACTCAATTCTTCAGCGAATTAGAAAGAGCAATCTGCAAGTTCATCTGGAATAACAAAAATCGTAGGATAGCAAAAACTCTTCTCAAGTATAAAAGAACCTCTGGTGAAATCACCATGCCTGACCTAAAGCTGTACTACAGAGCAATTGTGTTAAAAACTGCATGGTACTGGTATAGTGACAGACAAGTAGACCAGTGGAATAGAATTGAAGACCCAGAAATGAACCCCCACACCTATGGTCACTTGATCTTTGACAAGTGAGCTAAAACCATCCAGTGGAAAAAAGACAGCATTTTCAAAAAATGGTGCTGGCACAACTGGTGGTTAACATGTAGAAGAATGCGAATTGATCCATTCCTATCTCCTTGTACTAAGGTCAAATCTAAGTGGATCAAGGAACTCCACATAAAACCAGAGACAATCAAACTTATAGAGGAGAAAGTAGGGAAAAGCCTCAAAGATATGGGCACAGGGGAAAAATTCCTGAATAGAACAGCAATGGCTTGTGCTGTAAGATTGAGAATTGATAAATGGGACCTCATAAAATTGCAAAGCTTCTGTAAGGCAAAGGACACCGTCAATAAGACAAAAAGGCCACCAACAGACTGGGAAAGGATCTTTACCTATCCTAAATCAGATAGGGACTAATATCTAATATATATAAAGAACTGAAGAAGGTGGACTCCAGAAAAACAGATAACCCCATTAAAAAATGGGGCTCAGAGCTAAACAAAGAATTCTCACCCGAGGAATACCGAATGGCTGAGACACACCTGAAAAATGTTCAGCATCCTTAATCATCAGGGAAATGCAAATCAAAACAGCCCTGAGATTCCATCTCACACCAGTCAGAATGGCTAAGATCAAAAATTCAGGTGACAGCAGATGCTGGTAAGGATGTGGAGAAAGAGGAACACTTCGCCATTGCTGGTGGGATTGCAAGCTTGTACAACCACTCTGGAAATCAGTCTGGCGATTCCTCAGAAAATTGGACATAGTACTACCGGAGGATCCCGGAATACCTCTCCTGGGCATATATCCAGAAGATGTTCCAACTGGTAAGAAAGATACATGCTCCACTATGTTCTTAGCAGCCTTATTTATAATAGCCAGAAGCTGGAAAGAACCCAGATGCCTCTCAACAGAGGAATGGATACAGAAAATGTGGTACATTTACACAATGGAGTACTACTCAGCTATTAAAAAGTATGAATTTATGAAATTCCTAGGCAAATGGATTGACCTGGAGGGCATCATCTTGAGTGAGGTAACCCAATCACAAAAGAACTCACATGATATGTACTCACTGATAAGTGGATATTAGCCCAGAAACTTAGAATACCGAAGATAGCAGATACAAAGCACATGAAACTGAAGAAGAAGGAAGACCAAAGTGTGAACACTTTGCCCTTCTTAAACTTAGGAACAAAACACCCATGGATTGAGTTACAGAGACAAAGTTTGGAGCTGAGACAAAAGGATGGACCATCTAGAGACTACCATGTCAGGGGATCTATCCCATAATCAGCCGCCAAAACAGACACCATTTCATACACTAGCAAGATTTTGCTGCAACCCTATAGGTAGAAAACCAATATGAAATAACCAGTACCCCCTGGAGCTCTTGTCTCTAGCTGCATATGTATCAAAAGATGGCCTAGTCGGCCATCAGTGGAAAGAGAGGCCCATTGGTCGTGCAAACTTTATATGCCTCAGTACAGGGGGACGCCAGGGCCAAGAAGTGGGCGTGGGTTGGGTAGGGGAGTGGGGGGAGGGTATGGGGGACTTTTGGGATAGCATTGGAAATGTAAATGAGGAAAATACCTAATAAAAATTTTAAAAAAAGAAATAGTCTATCCACTCTAATTAGTTCTCTTATCTCAAAGCAGGAGTAGAATAATTAAATCTACCTCAGAGAGTATGAAGAGAGTTCCTAGGTATATAAGATGCCCCAAACTGTGCATGGTGTGCATGCATAGGACCTCAGCAAATGTTAGCTGTTAGTAATGATGACCGCTATTATTGACTGTTAACTTGAGAGGATCTAGAATCCTTTATGGCAAACCTCTGGGCAGTTTACTAAGTCCTTTCTAGATTGGATATTATCATTCCACAGGCTATGGGTCCCTGACTAAGTAAAAGCGGGGAAGCAGGCAGAGCACCACCTTTTATTTTGCTCTGTTGTCTCTTGGCAGCTGTCCTCCATGTGACCCACTGCCTCAAACTCCTGCCCTCAGGGACTTCCGACTTCTGACCTGAGAGCCAAAAAAAACCTTTTTCTTCCTTAAGATGTTGTAGTCAGTTCCTATGTTACAGCAACAACACAAGAAAGTGAGACAGTGTCTGTTAAACCTGGGAAAGGCTTAATTGTTCTGCATTTAAGTTATTCTGAGGATCTATTATTGGCACAAAACTAGCTATATTCGTATATAACATAGGACTAAGACACGAGTGGTTTAAACTCCTTATCTGTATAGTAGATAGAAAAAATATGTTTCCTGTAAATTTAAGAGGCCACAGCATGACTTGGCCACAATGATGAACTGGACACACAAAAGGCTGTTGTTTTAAGCTATAAATTGATATTGGATGAAGGTCAGCTCTAGGACTGTGAACCCTGTGGTGTTTGAAGCCTCAAGGGTATAGCCTCCTGCTGCCCAATAGTGGCTGCTGACCTCACAGTGTTCTGCTTCGTGTAGATGGCCAAGGGGTTCCATGAGAAGACTGCAAGGCTGTCACTGATAAAAAAAAAAAAAAACACAAACTACTCTGTTTGTACCAGCAAAGATCAGCGACATCAATAGGGAAGAAGGGAAGAATCAAGATCCCTCTCTATAAGGAAAGAATGCAAATGCCATGAAGAACTTGGAAGTGTTGGTTGGGGGGATGCTCTTGGTCCAAATACTAGGAGACTGGCCTTGAACTGCCCATGAGTCTTCACGCATGAGTTTTCAGATTGAACTTCGCAAACCTCTTTCATTTTACCTATCATCTACCTATCTGTTTTTCTATCTGTTTATCTGTCTATCCACCTGCCCATCTACATATACATCTACTTATTCATCTATCTTCTATTATCCACCAGTGCTTCAATAAATATAATTTATTTTCAAGTAATACTATCCTACCAATGAAGTTGTGCTTTAAAAAATACTAACAATTAGCCGACACTTCAAGTCATTACATTGGGAAAAACAATTTTTATTCTTTAGTTAGAAGAGACACATACTTTAGAAAAAAATTACAAGATGGGTGTGACACAGTGGACAAAAACTCATAGGCTGGGGAGGTGGCTTAGTGGGGTGCTTGCTGTGTTGCCATTAGGACCTGACCCCATAGTTCTAGAACCCATGCAATAAGCCAGGAGTACTCATGTATACTACTGCAACTACAGTGCTAGGACCAGGGAACAGAGACAGAAATATCTCTCAGACTTTCAGGCCATCCACTTGCATCGAGGTTCAGTGAAAGACCTGGTTTCAGGGGATTAAAACTGATCACGATAGTGTAGGTCAGATGACAGCCAATTTCCTCTGGCCTCCCTGTGTAAGTAAGCATACTCCAAACATGCATGTGTACTACATACTCGAGTGCACACACACACACACACACACACACACACACACACACACACACACACACACACATACACCTGTACACCCCTCATGCTACCATATACATCTATCTCTCTTTTCGGCCTCCCTGAGCAGTTTGTCTACGTCTCCAAACTTACATCTTTTACTCAGCAAAGCAAACATTCTATGGCCCGGGTCTCTGTTCTAGAAGGCAGTGTATGAACATCTGTTGTTTCTAGAGAGTGCACCTTGCCATGAGTTTCCAACCCATTCACTCTGCGAGTGCAGAGCTTGCTCTAATAGGACTCTCAGAAGGCAGAGGTTTCTCAGGCTCACAATTTCAGGCAGGTTTTGGCAACTGCTACTTATTGGTTTCTTAATTCCCACTGGCTCTGTTTCTCCCAGGCTTGTAAACTTGGATTTCATCATTCCTCCTATTCCTGATCAATATGTTGTCAGATTGGGTCAACTTTGGCTTTGGAATACTACCCTCCCAGCCCTGCTTTTTCTCACCATTATTCTGGGGCTGTCAGAACCTAAGCCCAATTTCGTGTCACCTAAGCTTCTCCAACCTCCTCCCACCCTCATGCAGAAGCCTGTATGCTGGTATAAAGATAGCTTACACATTAGAGGGCACATCCTGTCTGAATTTTAATTTTGCATTTATCTTGTCATGGAATCTTCGGCAATTGATCTTAATATCGTTCATTAAAATTAGTGAAATGATGGTTTCTTCAAAGGCTTGTCATTATATAATTCTGACATTCTGTTTGGCACATCTCATCTTCCTTTCTCTCTGGAAGATGCACAGGCAAGAGAGTAGAATATGTCCCTCAGGTTACAGGTGAAAAATAGTGGCTGGGCAGTGGTGGCGCACACCTTTAATCCCAGCACTTGGGAGGCAGAGACAGGTGGATTTCTGAGTTCGAGGCCAGCCTGGTCTACAGAGTGAGTTCCAGGACAATCAGGGCTACACAGAGAAACCCTGTCTCGAAACTCCAAACAAACAAACAAACAAACAAACAAACAAACAAACAAACAAGCATTTTAGATTATAGGGAACTTATCTAGACAGCAATCACAAAGACTAAAAGATCCCTTTCTTCTTTATCACATCCCCAAATACTGCACTGAGTGATGTCAGTCATAAAACAGTTTTCTAATATGTCTTGCATTGGAATAAATTTCAAAGACATTAGAAACATTTATATGGTCTTGTTAGGCATGCTGGCATATGTCTTTCTTTACTCTGAACACTCACAAGGGAAATTTTGCAGTGTGGTTGTGACCTCAAGTCCAACCTGGAATATATAGGGTTCCAAGCATCTAAAGTTTGTCTCATCTTAAAGGCTTGAATTGTATTTCATTATGCTTAATGTATACTATATTTGAAAGGGTTTTTTTTTTAAAGAAAAATTATACATGTAGATTCTGGCCAAAGACAGGAATGAATATTAATGTGACTCTCTGAGTAGCTGCATTGTAGGGACTCTACCAAGTCCCCACTCAATGGTAGAGTAGTAAACTCTATATTTTATTTACCTTTTAGGGACACATTTTTACTAGTGTCATAAAAAGAAGCCTCTTATTTATTGTATTTCTTTTGAGACCTTTGTATAATGGTAATTATTACAATTTTATGTATGAAACACACTTGGACACTAAAACGTCATATATGGTAGCAACTATCTCAGCCCAGTCTGCTCACTTCAGTTCTCGTGATAAATTGATGTCAGTTCTACTTCTTAAAGCACAAACCTGATGTTGTCATTTGCTTGTCAGAGCATTTTCTGGGTCTTTTCCTTTCATCCATTGCTACATTAAACCCTTCTGGTGTCGGGCACCTTCTTATGTCTCCATCTTCTCTTCTGTACTCTGCTGCAGATACTTGCATGACTCATGTAGGTCATTGAGTCTTATCTGCCCACTTGTGTCTGTTGTTGTCCATCATTGGAATTCCCCAGCCTCTTTCAAAGATCTCTGTTTTTAATCCTTCAGTAGAGTCAAGCCAGCTCTACATTGCACATTTATCAAGTCCTTACAAATATTACAGGGGAAATATCGAGCTATCTCCTCCGATTTCTCATAGCTCTTTGGACAATTAAGAATTCTCCTTTCTTCTGATAGATCCCTCTACCTCTCAGTGTATTTTACATCTCTCATTTCTTTAATACTTACACACACACACACACACACACACACACACACACACACACACACACACACGCACACACTCCTACATACATACATACACACACACATAGATACACATGCACACACAATGCATATGTACACATGTGCACATATGCACATGCAACTGCACACACTGCACACACATGTATTATGCTCCTACACACTCACACATACATACACACACATGCACATGCAGATAACATACATATACTGCTCATTCATTCATGTGTACACACACATGAACACATGCACACACATGCATATGCACACCACCCCAAAACACAGGCATGTGCACATGGGTACACTTTTCTCCTTTTTGGAGTTCAGTTGGAAGCCATCGTAGTTGTGTGGTTCAGAGGATCAGCAACAATGCTTAGAGAGGCTTCTCTCTAGCCTTGTCACACCCTTCTAGAACCATTACTTAGGGAATCCTCACTTTGCCTGGATTCAATGAAGCTCTGACATTGTACAGTTAACATGCTTATACATATACCTATTGTATTAAATGAGTTGGACTTTCAGGGGTTTAATGAACCATCATTCTTTGAAGTATACCCAGGGAGCTAGTTTGTCTTACTTGTAGCTTACTTATTTTTGCCACTTGTGCAGAATTTCTGATCCTTTACAAGTATAGCTATGGCCTTCCTCTGGGAATTGCAACATCCTGACTGTGTGAGCTTCTACCACAGTCTCCTGCTACTGGAAAAAAAATACATTCAGAAATTCCCTTCACTCATTTGTGCTCCTAGATATGAGGTCCCACAAACAACTACCCTTTGAAGAACAGACAAGACTTACAGTTGTCCTGGCTGACCTCTACAAGGCTTGGCATAGCTGTAAAATCTCATTCTAGGCTCCATAAATGAATAACCCAACTTCTAATTGGAACAAAATCCCTATTAATCAAACTGTGGTTACATTTCCTTTTTTATCCTTCCTGTTTTGACTTTTGACCTGTCTTTAGCCCAGACCACATGAAAATCTTTCTGAGAATAGGCAGACTTCTGGGCAAGCCATTCTTTAATGCAGTCTTACACCAATCATTTCTTTGGAGACGAGATTCGATGTATCTTAGTTAAGGTTTCCATGACTGTGACAAATGCCAGGATGAAAAAATAAAGTTGTGGGAGAAAGTATTTTATTTGGCTTACATTTCCAGATCATAACCCATCATCAGAGAAAGTAAGGACAGAAATGCAAGCAGAGCTGGAACCTGGAGGCTGGAGCTGATGCAGAGGTCATGGAGAGGGTCATGCTGCTTACTGGCTTGCTTAACATGGCTTGCTTCAATGATCCTGCGTAAGAACCCAGGATCATTAGCCCAGGGGTGGCACCACCCACAATGAGCTGTGTCCTCTGTCATTGATTACAAATTGAGAAAATGCTTTACAGATGCATCTTATGGAGACATTTCCTCAACTGAGCCTTCTTCTCTGATGATTCTTGCTTGTGACAAGTTGGCACAAAACTTTTTAAAAATCTCACCTGGCAACATCAGGTCCCCCATAGCCTCATTTCCTCTTCCCACAATGGAAACTCTTCATCAAATTCTCCTGATGCTGTGGCTCAGTGTTGAGAGCATCTCCTAGCAGCAGTGTCCCTCCCTACCCCATCGTCACCTTGCATTCATGTAAAGTTTCTACTTGCAAGCTGCAGTTTCTATCTGTGTAACAGTTCAGGCCAGTGTACCAATCAAATCTACAAGTTCCTTCATAATCCAAAGCATCTATCTACCTTGCTTTGGTACTGCTTAAAACACTGAAGACCCACTGAACCCTTCTGAGCTTAGGTTCTATCCCTTCACTCCTTACCAGTGGAGGCTCTGCCCTTTTCACAACTAAGGACAGAGAGGGCACCATTGAAAGGGGGTTTGGCTGACACTGCTGACATTTGGTGGTAATCACTGGGGCTTTCTTGGTACAAATTTACACCACTGGGAACATCAATGCCTCTTCTTTTATAGCAACTTCAACTGTGCTTATAAGTCTAGCTTTACATTGATCAGTTTGTATTGATTTCCTTTCTGACAGAACATATTTTGGGGTAGCGTTCTTTTCCCATGGTGCCCTCTAGCTACAGAGTACACTCCTCTGTCTTCGTGAAAATGCTGATTCTCAATTCGCTTCTGTCCTTCTCTGCCTTCTGCCCCCAACTAGTCGCGTGTCTTTATATATCAGAACCTGGCTCCTTCTTTCTTTAAAGAATCTGGATGGACCTCCCGTAGCCCTCCCAGATGGCTCTACTGCTCTCTTTCACATGAAACAATAAGGGAAAACCCCAACCCCCACAATTCTCCTGTACTGTGCTGATATCCTCACCTCCCTCAAACTTTCGTAAAACCTCGAGGTCCATGATGAGTGAGGAATTTAAAATCTCTTTTGGTGAGTCCTGTGTAAGCGGTGTAAACCTTAATTTGGACTGTGATGGTGTCTGGCACCTACCTTATGATCTTTGCCAAAACCACACAAAAAGACCTGGTTACATAGATCTCCTCCTCTTCCTCCTCTTCCTCCTCTTCCTCCTCCTCCTCCTCCTCCTCCTCCTCCTCCTGCTCCTCCTGCTCCTCCTCCTCCTGCTCCTCCTCCTCCTGTTCCTCCTCCTGCTCCTGCTCCTCCTGCTCCTCCTCCTCCTCCTTCTCCTCTGTTTATTTTCTTTTGGCAAGCAGTCTTTAGATTTTCAAGTCTATATTTATTTTCCAGTTTCCTATTCTGTCCAATCAGCAGTTAGCTCTTTTCCCTACTCCATTTATATCAACAATTATCACATGCGTTTATTAAATAAGTTAATTGATGAAAAGGTGAATATAACCTCAACTGTGTTGACTGTTGTCACTCTGACAGTGACAGGCTCATTAAAACTTGATCAAGTAAAATAATGACAAATATCAGAATTGGTTCATGGGGTCTGAAAGAAGCTGGCAGAACTAGGACCACATAGGGCAACTCTGTTCTCTTGGCCTTAGCTGATGTGGTCTTGGAGTGGTTTCTGCTCCCAGAATTGTTCTAGAGTGAGACAGTAGGAGTCAGTACTGCTTATAGGTTTTTTTTTTAACTTTTTTTTTTGGCATCTAAAACTTTAGGGCTCTGTTGATAAATTATTATAGTAGCACATTTGTTCAATGAATACTTGGTATCTACAACATGGGGACATAGTTACTTGGCAATGGTAGTGAGAAAAATTAATCCAAGTCTATGTTACAAGCAGAAGAGCTTGTAGCCTAAGGTGGGAAAGAGGGAGGGAGAGAAAGAGAGGGAGAGAGAGAGAGAGAGAGAGAGAGAGAGAGAGAGAGAGAGTGATATAACAATATGATATTATGGTATAAAACAAAGCATGATCTAGGGGAAGGGTGACAGACAGGATAGAAGGCTCCAGAGGTGGAAAACAAACACTTAGTTTAAGATTCTGTATAAAAACCAAAAAAATACTAAATTTTGCCAAGATACTGTTTTTGAACAGACATTTGGAAAGTGTATACATTGTGAAGAAATAGCCTCTGGCCAGGAGGAGCCAGACCAAAAGCTGATGGATGAATGAATGCAGAACACAGGCAGGCTCTGCACATGTAGCATGTGTCTCCGGGACACATTTCCCACGTGGGTTTGTCAACACTGTAAAGTCAAAGAACAAAGCTGCATCTTTCAACTCCCCATGCCACCCGTGACGTCATGCCTGAGCCAGCCACTCTGAGCCACGTGTGTAAGGACACCAAGGGCCAGGTGCTCGCCTCCTCTTTGGCCTCTGCTTCACTTAGAGGCAGACAGAGCCATGGGACTCATTTCTTATGGAAAATGAGCAAATAGACTTGCTTTGAAACTCAAGTCTTATCATGCTTTAAAACTGCTATCATTTCCCCACAGACAGTCACTAAACCAGAATGTAGGTCAGCATGTTCTTGGGATCACATCTGAAACCTTCGACCACCATCTGCCGTGCCTGGGAAGGGTCATAACTTAGCAGTCACATACTTGACTCTAGATCAAAATATTTTTCCTCTTGTTTTAGCTCTTTCACCAACATTTATCTTTGTTTTCCTGAGTTGATTTTTTTTTGTGGTGTTTGTCACATACTTCTTCCTAGATATATAAAACTGCATGCATATTCTTCACACACACATGCACACACACATGTTTATGTGCACACACATATACAGTTTTAGCATACATACTTTTGTACTCTGTCTCCATAAATATAGCAAGGTAAACCCTTGCCAGGCTTATTTTTCTCGGACTTTAAGTCTTTCTGCATTGCTACTTAGCTTATACCCCCTAAGGAATAGAACTCTAGGTGCTATGGTGAAAACTGTGAGCTATGGATTCAACCCCTCTATCAGTGGATAACTGGATAACTTCAGAAAAGTTATCAAATCAACTTCAGTTTTCTCAATTGTAAATGATGAAAAGACTATGTGAGGATTCTGTAGGATGCCTTAAGTCATTTAGAATTGCATTCTTGGGGGCTGGAGGGACAGCTTGGTGGTTAAGAGTGTTTTCTACTCTTCTGGGAAATTCAAGTTCAGCTTCCAGTCAGTGTGCAACCACTGTAAGCTCCAGTTCACGGGGACCCTACATGGTTTTCTGGCCTCTGCAGGAACTTGTACACGTATGGCATAAATGCACACAGACCCATGCATAAATCTCATACATGAATCAAAAATTAAAACAAACCTTAAAGACTTCAGTAGTAGGCATTTGCCTTCATCTGTACCTTCACAGATATCTTTAGAACTGTGCTAAGAGATATGTTTATAGTTCTTCATAATCCATCAATCACATTATCAAGTCAACTTCCTTAATTTTTTAATAACAAGCATCATGTTGTGGATGAAGTTCATAACTCATCATATTTACAGAACAATGATTTCATAAAGATTTCTTACACTGCTTCATAAAACTTCCCAAGCGGGTTACTTACAGTTTATCGAATCCCTTCCTCTTGCTACAAGCACAAATTTTAAAGTTGATGGAGGTGATTTCAGTAGCACCTGAGTAAAGCAGAGTAGCTATATTGAGTATAGCTCAACCTCAGTTTGGTACCTTATTGGTACCTATGGCAACAAGTGTATCTTGGAAGGCTTCAATGCAAATTTTTGCTGAAATAATTATTTTCACCACACTTCAAAATCCTTCTTTACTACACTACGCCTTGAGTAAAAGAGGCAGTTGTATTGGAACTGTTATACTGTACTAGAACACAGCCCTAGTATAAGTGAGCTTTCTTAGAAAAGTAGCTAGAGAAAGGACCCAAGGAGCTGAAGGGCTTTGCAGCCCTATAGGAGGAACAACAATATGAACTAACCAGTATCCTCAGAACTCCCTGGGACTAAACCACCAATCAAAGAAAACACATGGTGGGACTCATGGCTCTAGCTGCATATGTAGCAGTGGATGGCCTAGTTGGCCATCAATGGGAGGAGAGGCCCTTGGTCTTGCAAAGATTCTATGTCCCAGTATAGGGGAGTGCCAGGGCCAGGAAGCAGTAGTGTGTGGGTGGAGAGCAGGGGGAGGGGGAGGGAAGAAGGGATTTTCAGAGAGGAAACTAGGAAAGGGAATAACATTTGAAATGTAAATAAAAAAATCTAATAAAAAAAAAAAACCCCAGTTCCTTTTCTGTTCAAGCTCTATCTTCCATATATCACTTAATCTAATCTACAAAATTGGAGGTAAAAGTATTTTACCTTTGTCATTATCAGAGAAAACCGAAAATTATTTCCCATTCATAGAATGCTATAAATTAATATGTCATAAGGATGATCCCTTTAATTATTTTTTTCTCCAAGTACAAAGAATAGTGTTAAACGTAGAAGCTCAAGACTCAGCCTACGTGTCTTCTGTTAAATGTTCCCCAAACAGCATTCTAGGTGATTATTTCAGGGTTTTGTCCTGGCTGTCCTAGAACTCCCTCTGTAGACCAGACTGGCCTTGAACTCAGGAATCCACCTGCCTCTGCCTCTGAGCCCTGCTATTAAAGGCATGTGCCACCATCGTCCAGCCTGTGGTTGCTGTTTACCATAGAACAATCAGGGTAGCTTCTGCTCACAGTGCATGACTCCACCCACACCTAAGGCAGCTGTATCCAAACGTTTGCAATGAATTTACGCCTTGGATAGCTAATAATTACTCAAGACTGTTTCCTGACCTACCGAGTGGGCACAAATACATCATTCATTTTCTATCATTTCCCAGAGGTTTTTTCCAAATTTAAAAACATTTGATGTAACAAAAGAGGGAACAATTCTACAAAACCAGCTTTCTGGAATTTCAAATGAGATCATCACTCCGATCTGAGAAGTGAATATTTAGATCCATGTTTAATGTTCAACCTTGTGTTTTTGTTATCATGATTTACTCAGAACATCTCATTGCTCAAAGATTGACTTATTCTCCTAGATAGATACACACACACACACACACACACACACACACAAACACACACACAAACACACACACACACACATACACACACACACACATTCTTTTCCCTCAATTTCTGGACCTAAATACAAATGCCATGAGCTACCATTATAAATATAGTCTAATTCCCTGTGAAATAACATTAGAATAAAATGTTTTCACCTAAAAGTGATGCATAAGAATTGACTGAAAAAATATGGCAGGCTACCAGGAATAAAAGACCCAAGAGCTATGAACTGAAAGACCGAATGTGGAATTTTTTTGTATTGTTGTTAACTGTATTTATTAGACATAGAATATGATTAAATCACATCTGAGATTTCTCAGTGAGCTTCCAGTGTAAACTTTCACAGGCGCATACCTGAGCAGGAGCTTGTTTAAAGCCTGGAGTCTCAGCTCTGAGGTGTTCTGAGATGGAATTATGCCTTCATCTTCTAGTTTGTGGATTTTAGCCATAGGTGCTCCACCAAAAATGTGAGATTTCTGTATTTAGAGAGAAATACAGGCATATATTTTTCAATCATATTTCAGATACAAGGGAGCTAGGGCTTAGGAGATACCTAGGGAAAGTCACCATCTTTCTAGCCCAGGGACAACGTTTCAGTTACAACTCCAAGGCCAAGACTGCGGTCTAGCAGTGGGTCTCAAGTGCAACTGGGCCCCTTTCCTGCCAAGTTCACCTAAATTCCACCCACCTGTTCTCTAGTACTTGAAATTCTTCTAATAAAGAGCCTAGCTTTAAATTCCACACTTGGAGATAAGAGGAATGGGGATTAAGACACAAATATAGCCTTTGAAAGAGCACACTGACTTGAAGTCACACCGAAATGCCGGTTCTATCAGATCTGTGACTCAAAGCCTGTTTTGTTGTCTGAGCGAAGTGAGAAGAAAGAACTTCACAGAAGAACTATGAGAACGGGGCCTCACAATGAGGTCAGTTCCCGCTGGTTTCACCTGTGAGCAAACTGGCTGTAGCTGCATTATTGGATAATTGGCTTCCCCTCCCCTTAATAAATGTAACCCTTCTCTCTTTTTCTTTGCCTAGAGTAGTTTATTCTAGGTAGTTATATGGTCCATGTGCTCCTTGGTCTTTCAGCTTGAGGAAAATTACCAACAGAAAAACTGCGAATATGTATACAGGCTATTGATAGCTTCTGTTTTGAAATTTTTACAGTGTTGTCAAGAAGCATAAATATCTGAGAACATGAACTCCCCCCCCCCCAGATTCATAGGAAAATAAATTCTGTGATCTTCTCATGGGTCTGGGAAAGAATCCAGAATATATGGTTAAAAGATCACATATGCTCAAAAACCTCGTATGAGCCATTCGGTTAACGGAAAAAAATAGCACAGCCAGTTTGGGGGTACATTCCGTTTTTGGAGCATTGACCATGTCATGGTGCAGGCAAAGTACTCCAAAACTGATCCCCAGATTGACTCTTGGGGTATCAGCGGAGGAATCTCAGCCACATAGCAGTACATCCAGGGGGATTATAACTCCTTGGAGGATCATTTACAAATTCTACCTATTAAAATTATGTTCTCGTCATCCCTGAGTTTTTTATTATTTTAAGTGACTTGAAATAGTTGTAGCTCATATGAGATATCAGAATTATCTGCCAGACAATGAAACAAATGACTGTAGAAATTCATTGGCTTCATTTAGAATATAAGAATAATTTAGAACTCTACGTCCCTTGTCACAGATTGAAAATAAGTTAGATAAGGCTTTTAAAAATGTGGAAGAAAATTTTATGAGCAGCAGTGCTATACACAGAGCATGCAGGGCGATGTCTGCTCTATGTTAGGCTAACCTCATCCCTACCACATCAGTGCTCTTTGTTAATCCATAACACCACGTCACAGTTGTACTGTAACCAAGTGGAGAAAACCATTATTAGTTAGTTACATTTTGAAAATCATGTACAAAATTTAGACATTACTATTTTCTGGAGAAGGGACCAGACACTTTCAATTTAAGCCATTGCTAAGGAAGATGATTGTTTCTAAAAACATAGTGACATTGTCCTTTTTATCCATGATCAGAGGAAAGCCAATTCTGATGGCTGGGAGAAAATGCTTTTCATTGGCTTCCTTAACACTGAGACAGACAAAAGGAGAGAAAGAACGGACTTACTGTCTATCAAAAGAAGTATAGAAACCCAATTTTTGATAATGGGTTTGGATTAAGGTCTATTATTGAATCCTACACATCAGTATTCTCAGCCTTTCCTCGTACCAGGGATGTTGTTTGTTGTTTCTACCTAGCTCCATTGTCCAAAGTCTCTACTCACACACAGACTGTGTCAAATAAAAAAAAATTTAATTGACATATGTGATAGCTACCAGTTAGTAAAGACCTGATATTTTTCAAAGGGTAAACTGGTTTGTACTTATAGAGCGGCCACAGGAAAGTAAAACTTGGGAAGTTTGAGATGGCTCCATTTCCTGAGGTATAAATCCAAATCCCTCCTTAAGAAAACATGGGTCCATGCATATTTTGATTTGTCTACTTCTTTCACATCTGTTAACTTAAAGGAACGTTATTTAAATATATATTTTGGGAACCTACACTCTCCACTTAAGAGAACAAAAGGGAACAGAGTGGCCGGAAATGGCAGCAATTGCGGAATGTGTCATTCCGGAGCCTCCAAGGTAAACCATCCGCCACCAGAAGGGATCTAGTTGCATGCCCTTTTGTTGCTGGCACCACGAAAAGGAGAAAGAAGAAACTGGGAAAATAAAAGAACAAGGTCTTAGCAATTTTGTTGCTGAGGTTACTAAGCACTTACAGTAAATAAAGCTTAGCACACATGTCCATCCTATTAAGAACCTCCACAAGAATCTTCCGGACCAAATCACCATTTTCCCAGAGACTGGAGTAAATTATTTTGCTGGCACCAGTTATATTGTAAGAACAGAATATCCTGAATGACCTGGTCATTCAAGACTGGCATACTCATTCAAGACACAACTCAAAGAGCGTTCAGGTAATTGGCTGAAATAAAAGCACAGGGTAGACGGCATTGCAAGAGTCTGGATAGTGTTTGTATGTTTGCTCTTTATTTATGTTTAAAGGTCATCCATGGTGTACTTACTGAGTCTCCCCCAAAGGAGACTACTTTGCTCTTCCTTAGGATGTGTTGTCAATAATTAGCCAATGCTTACAATGGGGGGTAATTTCTCCAATTCAGTGCAAATGAAATGATACATTATTGACGTGTTCACAAGGTTCTTTTTCATTGCTACACATATGGTGTCTCAGAGAATGCATTAGCTTACCATTCCCACAGTCCATAAAGGTATGAAAAGGCTTCAAAACTTCACTTTTCTGAGTTTGAATGTTTTTGGCTTCTGGCAATGGCAAGGACCCATCGATCAAGAACAGAGAATTCTTGGAAAACGTGTGAAAATAAAATCTGTCAGTACCCTTGGTGGTCTGAGAAAGGTCTGAGCTGTCCTGGAACTCTTGATATGAGTGTCATACAAACCAATCTCCTATTAGTAATTCTGCTGTCATCATTAGGAGACACTAGAGACACATGGAAATCAGCTATGGTGACTTTCTTAAGGTGCTTTGTTCTTCCCAAGAGCAAATATTTAGGGGATGACAAATTTCCCTAAAGAGAAATGACTAGACGTGTTCTTGGATTGCCAAAAAGGAACGGCTCACAGAGAGCACTTTGAATAACAATATAAATGTTACCATTAATTAAAAACTTTCATTTCCAGATGTCTCAGGGCATGCGGCTCCATAGAAACTATAATATGCTCAGCAAATCCCTTGTAGGGTCTTTAAGACTAGTGGGAGACAGGCAAGAGGTTGGCTCTAGTTACTGGAGTCTAGCCTTAGCAAAGTGTATGGGCCATACCGCCAAGATTAGGGTGCTCAGCAACCATCTTAGCTCTTGAGAACAAATCAAGAAATAGACCAGAAACCTTCAGAAAATTCTGAAACCTATAAACCTATGGAAGTTAAAAACCATTACTAAGTAAATTACTATAGAAATGTTCTCAGTCCTGAAACAGAATGTGTTTGGTTTCTTGGAAGTCTTCTGTGTGCCCAGTCTTTCCCAAACCATTTTCAACCCTAGTTGGAAATCTTTGTGCTGTTTCCTATGATGGGTTTGCACTGTTTGTGCACATGTGGAAGGAAAATGGTTTATATTCATGTCCTTTTGATGTTTATATGAATAGATCCACAGTGCAAAAACTCATTTCTTGCTTCATTTCTTTTCAGTTTTAAATTTATGAGACACGTTTCTGAAATACCTGTGGTGGTAGTATTACTTTCGCATGGTAGCCATTACATATAATGAAATAAGTTTATTCCCCCATTCAACTATGATTGGACATTCGGTTTATTTTTAAACATTTTTTTTGTTTGTTTTTAAGCTCTTAACAGATTAATCCATGAGCATGCTTGTGCATGCACCATAGACCATGTGTGTAGATGTCTCTCCTGGGAAGATAATTAGAAGGGAGTTCAGGTATGTTGTGGTTTCAATGTGAGTACCTCTCACAGGCTCATAGGATCAAGCCTTGGTTTTGGATACTGGCATGTTCTCAAGGGTGATGTGAGGCCTAAGGTAGTGGATAACTGTGCCTGGGGGAAGTAGATCAGGGAGAGAGAGCTTTGAAGGTGTTTTGCAGTTGACATCTTCCTGTCTCTGCTTCTTCCCCTGCTCCTTAAGAGGCAAGCATTCTCCTCAGCTACTTCCTGTGTTCTGCTCCTGCACATCTGGCTAAATGACCGTGGGCTGAATCTACTGAGCTTCTCAGATGAAATAAACTCCTCCTTTAAGTTGTTTCTATCAAGTATTTTTGTCACGGTGATGAGAAATGTACCCACAAAGCCCTAGAAGATAACAGCAAATTTGTATTCAGTGTGACCATGCTAGAGGACACACTGTATAGCTGCTTATGAGAGTCCTCATGGCCCTGCTGGCTGCAACACTCGATGTTGTCTTCAGGAACACCACTGTGTTTCTTCCCAATATTATTAGCTATCAGTGGAATAATTTACACCCTCAACTTCTTTTGTAAATATTCCATGTGGCTTATACTCAAAATGTGTTCTTCTACTCAGTGAAGGATGTTCCCTCTTTCACGCTCCCTCTAAGTGATGGCTATTCTTGGCTGTCAACTTGACTACATCAGGAATTTACTAAAACCAAAGCAACTGGGTACACCTGTGAGGGTTTTTCTTTTTTCTTAATTAAATCATCTGAATTTGCAAGACTAACTTTTAATCCAGGTCTTTGGAGGTGGAGGAGGTACCTGTAATCTGGGCCACACTTCTGTTGGCAGCCTACATAAAAGATATGAAAGAAGGAAGCTTCCTCTTTCTCATTTTGCCTAATTGCTCTTGCTCTGGCTGGCACGTATTCCTTCCCTGGTACTAGGGTAGTCTACTTCTTTGGGATTCTGGCATATACTGAAGACCAGGTTAAAAATTTAGCCCTGCGGACTGAGAAACTACTGGATTATTGGACTTTAAATTGGTAAACAGTCACTGTTTGGCTAGGTGGGACACAGCTTGTAAGCTACTCTAATAAATCATATACATACATAGTACATACATGCATATATATACATACATATATGTATGTATGTATATATATATATATGTGTGTGTGTGTGTGTGTGTGTATACATACATATATATCACATGTCTAGTACCAGGCAACCAGGCATTGTCCTTTCTTACTGTCATCAATATTTTCTCTGGTTATTCTATAGTTTTTGAACAATTTCTTATACCGTGGTCTATTCGTTACTTTTTACTGTTAAAATCAAAACACCTTACACAGACAGCCTAAATGATGGAGGGTTTATTTTAAATCATGTTTTCAGAGCGTTTAGGCCATGGGTTGCTAAGGCCATGCTTTTGGGCAGAGCACCAGGCTGTGGAAACTTGTGGTAAAACAGAATTATTTACTTTATAACTGACAAGTAAACAGAAGGTGTGACCAGAAGTCACAGGAATAACTAATTTCCAAGGACCTGTCCTATTACCCCTTGTCCAGCTAGGTTTCTATAAAAGTTTCTAGAACTTCCCAAAATACAGCTACTAGATGGAGATTAATCTCTGATTATATTACTCTTTGACACTTCATACCCAAACCAAGGTATTTGGACATCTAGTTAAGTGTACCTTATGACTTGTCCCCATGGCCATTCTCTTAATCTTGTTACCACTATAAACTTCTGTAATTTTAAAATGTCATTGTTTAAGGATTCACCTCTCAGTGTCTCTACCTTCATCCTTTACATCTTCTGGGATTCGAATGCAAAGCCTGTTTCTGTTCCACTGTATTCCCTTGCCCCGACTGTTTATATGCTTACAGGTGGCTCCCCACGTGCCAGAAGCCTCCTACCTCAATCATTTGTGGTTTCCTCCCCATCTCTTCTCTGAAGGGTATGTCAGTGCTATAGAGTCTGATTCCAAGACATCACAGAATAGAGGTTTGAGGAAGACGGCGCATAGCTTTGCCAGGGGATAACATTAACCAGAAGGGACAGACTCAATGAATCACACCTAGTCTCTGTCCTTTGGCAGCCCATTCTGAGACATGTGGTCTCAGGGAGAATACACTCTATTATATGGCTCTGTTTAGACTTTCTAACTTCCTTGCCTCCCTCACCTCCTTGCACCCCACCCCTCACCCTGGGATTTACCCAATTGCCTTCCAACCACTCCACCTGTACTGCCTCCCTCCTCCCACCCTCTGCCTCTAAGATTCTTCCTGGAGAAGCCCATGAACTTCTGACCCCTCTGCCTTTAGATTCTGCAGTTTATAATTATTTTCGTTCTCTGGTATATGCAATCAGTTCTAACTCCTTTTCTTTCCCATTCTAGGAAGCACTGTCCTGGGCAATCTAAGTTTTTATTAAACAGAACTTTGGGCCCATGGCTTATCCTCTGTGTGAGAATCTACTTGCTCAACATTTATTTGTCTGTTTCAAATGACTATAGTTAGGAATTTTGTTCACTCTCCCTTACTTTTGAGCCGAAGGTGCCCAGAAAAGTGGCTGATAATTGTATATTATGTATTGAAAACTAAAAACCACAAAGAACTGTGAAAGTAGATCAATTTTTAAGCCAGCTTCTTTGTCAGATGGGAGGTCTGAATCAATTCCATACTTATGGCAATAAACGTTCTTGTTGACAAGGAGCCAAGGCCCAGAGTTTAACTCAGGATATATTCAGCATGGGACAAATTGCATTATTTCTTTTTCTTTAGGGCAGCTAGAATGTAGTTATTTCTCATCGTGTAAAAGCAGTCAGCATGAAAGTTTTAGAAGATGAAAGGTGTAATGTTCAGAGGTTTTGTGAGCAGACTCTACAGGGCTCTCCCCAACTATGTACAAATATCAGGAGACTTGGGACTGTTGATGACTCTGCCTACCTACCTGGAACCTGACTAAGTCTCAATTTAAAAGAAAAGCTTTGTAAGACTGAAATATTAGGATCCTCAATGATTTTAATGATATCAAATATTGTTTAAATTTTATATTTACATTAACTCAATATCTTCAAAACACTGAACATACAGCTATAAAGAATTCCACGAAACAGATACTTTAACATTATTTCCAAACTGAGGGAAAACCAATAGACTTGTATATTAGCAGCCATGTAATAGATATGTTAGGAGAAAGAATTCTCTTAAATTTGGTGGGTTAAAGTGAAAATAAATACAGCATTTAATCTTTTTCTTCAATAGTTAGCATTATTAAATTTATTTTAAATCTTCCCAAAATGTAAGTGTCAAACAAGCTTGTAAGGAGGATCACTCTTTACCTCTCTAGCCATTAGGCGTTTTCCTCTGTAATTGTAGCTACTTTCCTAAGCAATAAAAAAAAACCCAAAGCCGTAGCATCTGTAGATCTAGAAATTATGAATAAATTATGAACAAGGTCCAACATGGGTTAGCAGAGACCATTATTTATCAGTATGTTTCACTCTGCATGCATACCAGAAAAGCTATCAGAAGACAATGCTGAATTCTGAGATTATTTAATTTGAGGATTGACCAAAGGAACCCCTGGTTTGTCGCTGTCTTTTTTACAAATTTATAATGAGTCATTAGCAATAAGGTTTTCATATATCTCAGCAGCTGATTGTCCTTGGACCTGATGCTGCCCACTTCGCTTTATGTTGGAAGAGCCTAGTGCATTCAATAACAATGAAAGCAAGTGATGGAGAACCTGGAGATGCACCGAAATCAGTAGGAAGTTGGTTCCCATTGTCTTCTCAGGGGCAGAAAATGCTTTGTAAAATAACGAAAGCCTCGCACATTCTAAAGAAAATTAAATTTGCCAAAAAGTATAAGATATCTCTACAATATGGTGAAATACGGAGGTGAAAAAGAGCTTGGGGAAGAGGTTAGAGAGAGAAGAATGTGAACTATTTAATCTTAAATTGTGTATACATAGTTTAATAGACCTTTGCAAATGAAGCTTACGTTCCCCTGCTAAGCTTTAGAGATTTTTTTAAGAGGGAACTGCATCTATCCCAAGGCAGGTTTAACCCACAGTAATGATGATATAAACTAATCTGCAAGGGCTATATTAGGAAAATAAAGGCAGTATTATTCCACATGGTTTGAAAATGAATGGAAACTCTAACCCTAGTCCCATCAAGATTGGCTTAACTGCCAATGTAAATTACTCTTATTTGGTCGTTGATGTCCCATGCAAAGGCTGTTTGAGGCAAAAAGAGACAATCAAGTTCTGTTTTGTGGTTAAGAAGAACTTGCCTCTTCCCTTGCAAACTTGCCACTCAAGGAGAGGTTGTGTGAGTCCTCAGCTTCAGTTGCCTCTGCACACACAGTAATGATGCAGGCTACAGAGCTGGAACAATGCCATGAGCTGCCTTGTACAGAGAAGACAGGAAGTGATAACCCGCATCCCAATCATGGTTTTCTGCAGTTTATGTCTGGATTATGAGTTCTGATAAAAAAATGTGACTATGCTGCTGTGAGTCTATAAAATGACAGATGCTGTTCTGCAGGACAACTCCATGGAAGGTTTAGCTCACATCCACTATGACATTCTCACAGTTCTGAGTTGCCCTCATTGAAGTTATGAATGCTCTCTTAGCTCTGCGTCTTCTTTTCAATCTCAGAGATTTATGATAGTGTTTTGGAAAAAATTAAAACAAACAAGCTATCTATCTATCTATCTATCTATCTATCTATCTATCTGTCTGTCTGTCTGTCTGTCTGTCTGTCTATCTATCTATCTATCTATCTATCTATCTATCTATCTATCTATCTATCTATCTATCTATCTATCTATTCATATTCTTGAAAAAGTTGAGAAACGGGTAAAACTATTAGATCAAAAGTGTCCCATATGTGATCCTTATTCTGAAACTCTGTTGGAAATTATAGTGCATGCCTCTTCTAGGCTGTTCACCTCCCCCCCACCCCGCCCCCGAAGTTAATTGAAACTAAATTATACAGTGCAAACTTGCACAGAAGGTCCCTCGGAAAAGTCTCTCACTGGTGCTCTTTAACATATTCTACATGCCATCTTTGAGACCCACAGAAGTAAGTGAAGTTCAGTTGGGTCATACGTAAGGTTGGATGATACAGGTCATTCTTTGCCATTTTAAACTCCCAGTGAGAAGTGCCTAGGAACCCACTGAGCAGAACCAATTGGGAGAGTTGGGTCCTGACTCTTTCTAAATAAAATCACCCCCTCTATACGTTATGCTGCACCGTGTTATGTGTCAAAAAAGAAAAGACAGAAAAGACAAGAGACCATTTCAATGGCTGGCGACACAAACAGCTCACTAGCAGTTATTTTCGGGCACTGCAATATTTGCTTCCTTGATCTAGTCTTCAATTCTGTGTGACCATAATATATTCTTTTTTTTTTTTTTTTACTGGAAGAAAGATTTAATCAAATCAAAGTTGTTTTCTCACCCCCTCTTCACCTTCCTCTTTCTAATCTTATGGTGGACTGGAAAAGCGAATAAATAAATTCCTAAGGGGCCGAACCAGAGGCTTTTGATGATATAGAGGGGAGCCAGATGTTCACCCCGCCCCCACCTCCTATAATGGCTTTCATAGAGCTCGTTGCAGGTCATATTACTTCTCCTAAAGAGAGTTTCTTCCTGCAGTTTTACAGGTAATATTAAATTAGATTTCAACCCCTTTTTGTTGCAAAGAGCTCATAAAAAGGCTGTCTCTTAGTGTTAGAGTTTCACATGTAGTGACAAGATGTTGCACATTGTTGTAAATGTGTAATCTCATGGTAGCATTTAAGAAAGGATTACATCTAGGGCTATCCTCACTTGCTTTCTGTTGCTGGGATAAACACCAAGGCCATAAGCAACTTAAGAGAAGGAAAGTATTATTGTGTTGACAATTCCAGTTCACATTCTACCACCGAAGGAAATTAGAGCGAGAAGAACCTGAAGCAGAAAACCCCCAAAGAAGGATGCTTATTGGTTTGTTCACCGCCTCATGCTCAGCTGACTTCCATATATACAGAATGGTGCTGCTGCTAGTAGGCGGGACCTTCCCACATCAATCATCACTTAAGACTACTTCAGATGTGACCACAGGCCAGTCTGGTCTAGACAATTCATTAGCTGTGGTTCCTCTTCCAGGATAACTCTATGCTATGTCAAGTAACAATAAAATTTAACCAGGGCAAAGGTCAGGTTGAGACAGGTTTGACTCTGGCTAAATGCAAGGGCACATTACTCTTCCTGGCTGCCCTTTTAAAGGAAGGTAGGCACTGACACAGCTACTAGCATAAAATGATAAATAATTGTGTCATTTGAGAGGATTTAAGTATACAAATGGTAATATTTTAGTTCATTTTAGAAAATCATGTCAGACTCTTAGTAGACCAATTTAGCATCTTTTTAATCATTTGAATCATTTATAATTATTTATGCATTATTTTTCACAATACATAATAGCATTGGTAAATGCTTACATACAATAATTCACTAGAATCACGAACTGTTATCTCCGATGGTCCCATCTCATTGGGAGATAATTACATAAATAGTAGATATTACTTGAATCTATAAAATAACAAAGGACATTGAAACAATTATTATGATGATCTTTTAAGGATATGACATTGCGTGCATCAACTCCAATAAATAAAAAGACGAAGAAGTATTTCCAGGAGTTCCAGGAATAATGAAAATAGAATAGAAAACTAACCCCCAAGGCAGAACACTCCTGTTTGTAAGAGGAATCCAAGTTGGAAGGTCAATACAATATATTGATTCAGTAACCTATTCAAGACAGAATTCATTCTGGAAAAAAGAAGTTTTATGGATGAAAAAATTCTAAAATTTGAGACAGGGCTTCGGAAGCTATAGGGAATCACTGGCAAAAAGCTAATGAACAATGGAACCTCTGCTTTAAAACCAAGAAACTCTGGCTTTAAAAATTATATTAGAATTGTTACCAGTTTTTTTTAAAAATAAAAGCATTTTAGAAGACAAAGTTTTAGAGACAATCTTTTAGTAAAATCAGTGCAAACAGTGTATGTTTGCCTTTGGAAATTTAACATACAATATCCCATTTTGTGGATTTAAAAAAAAAGACAAAAATTAAAAGAATGTGTAACTTATCCAAGGTAAAACACAATCTCTGTCTAAGATTTTTTGAAAATATAGGTTGTGTTCAAGGAATAAAAGGTATCAGTGTCAGTTGCTACATTCTGGCCCAGCCTCGTGGGCAAGCACTTGCAGACATCTGAATTTATAAGACTATCAGTGCTGTTTCACCTCAGAGAGAACTTCCTTCCCGTATCTATTCTCACCCTCTGCGATGTGGGATTAAGATGTTATTCTCACATTCTTGAATAGGAGATTAATAGCCCTCCACTGTTATCCTTCATTTTTTATGGCTCTATTACAATGCTCCATTGAGAATATAATATTACACGTAAAACTATGGGGGAAATTGCATCAAAGAACTAATGAAGAAAAATATGTAAGAGAAGAAACTTTGAGAGCTACAGAATGTATTTCAAAGGCATGTTTCAAATGCCTGTTATAATCAGAAGTTATACAAGGAGACTTGGTAGAAAGTGATTTTTTTTTTTGGTTCTAGACCTGTCAATCACAGGGACTTTCCTGTTCATAGGCTTGAATGGTTTATAACCAATGTAGTCCTACATTCTAGACTAGGAGAGCCTTTTCAGCTAAGGACCAGGATGGTCCCATGACCCATGTCCCTTCAATCTACAAATGGAACAGGGTCATTACTTCACTTAGTATGAAAATTCTTGCCCAAGTAAAGATAGTAGTCTTTATGCTTGCTAATCAGATTCACCTAACTATGCAGAGAATCAGGTAGAGAGCAATAGGAATAGGTAGATGGGATAGAGAGGAAAACAAAGAATAACTGTGGATGATAATGAGACTAACCAGACGGCCTGCATCCCATGTCCATGAGACTAGACTAAGATCCCTGCCATAATTCTTTCTCTTTACCATCACACATATTTTTACAATCAACTTCCATGCCAAGAACTAGCCTAAGGGAGTCTTAGGTCTTTTCAGTCAAAATAGTCTGAATCTAGCAGAGATTCGTGTCCATCAACCGGCCAAGCTTTGCTAAGTGTCGTGATTAGACAGAGCGCTATGCTGTGCACCTGCCAAGAGTTTTGTTTCAAATGTGCTCTCACTGGAGAGACATGGAGGGATAAAGAACACAAGTTACATAAACTGTCAATTGCTTGACAATCACTAAGCGCCTAATCTGGAAAGAATATTTTAATGGTATATCACTGACTGGGCTCCAGTTATGTACTTTAGTACAAATCCCAGCTGAAAAAGCTGTGTGGGAATTGAGTATATTTGGGCAAGTAACTTAACCAAACAGTATGTTAAAATGTGGTCTTAGCAGCAACAGTCTCACAGCAGTCATGACTTGCTCAAAGACTTCTGAGTCATGTGCCTTGGAGACAGGGACAGTACTTTCATTCTGACACAGCCTCTAAGGGGTATTGATGTAAGCACAAAGTGAGAACTGCAACCTAATCAATGTCTTAGGATCCCTGTTAAATGGAGTTCAGAGGGCTAAGGACCGAGGGTACATAATAACAGGGTCTGGAAATTGAAGTAAACTTACTATTTATTATTATTATTGGAAAATAGAGGAGAGAGTGGGTCCTGAAGTGAGGGTAATGAGTGGAGAGGATTGAGTGAATGTGGAAGAGGAAGAGGTCATTCCTGAAGTGGTAACAAGGGTTGTATTTCAAAGAGTAGGTGAGAGGAAGTTTTATCAGAAATTGGAATCATACCATTTCTGGAGAAAGCCTGGAAAGAGATCTGAGTTCACTTTTCAGTATGGTATCATGACTTTAGGATCTCAGATGATTTGATTAACCAAAATAAATTTGCTAAAAAAAAAAATTGAGGTAGTTTTCCTGGACAACTACAGAGAGGGTTAAATGAGATGATATATGTTATGGCTATAATATAGTATAATATGGATATTTACAAAATTTTCGCTACCACTGTAACTAGCAGTGTTGTCTATTACTGAATTCTTTGTTAACTTTTGCTCCTGTTTCTGTTTGTTTTGATTAAAAGAACTAGATCCACCCCTCCTCCAGATTCTCACCTAAGGGTTGTCTATTCTCAGCATACCTTCCAAGATTCACCAAGGAAAATGACATCCTCCATCCGTGATCTCCCTCTTAGAATCCAATAGTTGCCTTCTTTCTTGCTGGCTTTAAAATTCATCTCTCTACACCAAGACATCTGTGGAATAGACTCCCCATACATTGCCTAGCTTGTCATAAAAGACAATGTGTCAGTGTAAGAGTTAAATGGGTAATTACTGACACAATTGTCACAAGAATAATAATGACTATGACAACATTCAAAGATGTGTACAGATTGCACCAAATGACATCTATTCTCCAAAATGCATCTCTCCTGTGCCTGTGTCCAAAGGCAGCTGATGAGAGAGATCATCGGGAAACAGAATCACATTTTGTTTTGTTTTGTTTTGGTTTGGTTTTTTTGTGATTTGGTAACAGGGGTCAAAAAACAAGCAAACAAACAAAAAAAAAACCAACAACAAAGCCATCCAGATACACACTAAATATGATAAGCTACGTTATTAACTTTTCATGCATCTTTTGGGCTCTCTTTGCCTGCTTGGGAAGCTCCTCAAATGTACTCATGAGTTCTCTGGAGAAGTAATCTCCAGCCACCAGCAATGGGTTAAATGTTTTAAATTCCTACTGAAATTTCTAAATGTCAAATTAAGAAAGGCCTAGATTTTTTTTTAAAGTGCACATTGAGAGTAGATGTTTGTGGCTGGGGATATTTCCATGATAAGATATTGCAGGATTACCTTAATAAATGAAGGTATGTTAATAGGTATATATATTGTATTTATGTTTAATATAAAACACATTTACTTTCATTAAGACAAGCACGCAGCACATGGAAGAATATACAGTGATTATAGTATTCTGGAAAACAATCCCAAAGACATGTGTTTTTAAAAGATTAAATGGAATATAAAAAACTAAAAGAAAAATATTTTTATTTTTCTGACTGAATTGATTAGTCTAGAGACCTAAGCTCTGGTACATAAATAGAATTGCAGCTTCAGGGACTCCTGGTATCTTCCACAAGTAAGAAGACTTGTGACTGCCATCCTATAAGACTTGTGCCTGAGTCACATCAACACTTGTTCTGGCAAGTTGTGAGTTCTGAGCCACACAGAAGGAAGAAGGAGTAGGATTAGAAATGGGTCTGCCCCTTAAAAGTGGCACAGGCTAGGTATTGCTGAGACCTTTTCTGACACATCCTTTGTGCTATTGACATTGTGGCCAACTCCATGGAAACAAGTAGGCACCTGGACTTAGAGTCCCAATCATATGGTCAACCTGGTAGCCAGCAGAGTGGTCTCTGTCTTACATGGTGGTGGCCTGTCAATCTCTTGATGGGCTACTAGTTTTTGTTCTAGTCCTTATGTCCTTGTGTTTGTAGGCCTACAGTGTCATCACAGTGAGAGAATCAGGCAGGTCAAATGATCTTGCACTGAGCCGAGTGAGGAGACCTATGGGAAAGGCCCCTTGTGAGAACTCCACCTCTTTCCCAATGACTCTGTTGCTGTTTGTGAAAGCAAGCTGAATAGCGCTGGTCTCGACAGCGTTCCTTTGTATGTTTTATTTCAGAAACACTTTAAAATTTTCAGGCAAAATTTTATGTTGCTAAAGAAAGGCTTCTTACAGTAAGAGAGGGTTTTGGATGAACGGACACATTGCATTGAACTTGAGGGTTTCACTTTCTTAGGTGCATTTATGTATGCCGCACTGTATCTGAGTGTCTTCCTATTTAGCATATTTATTTCCTAAGGCTCATAACAAAGACCTGCAAACTAGGAGCCTAGGACCATTGAAAAACTATTGCCTTGAAGCAGGGGCCAAGAGTGTGAAAATGAAGGGTTGCCTGAGTAACTTCCTTGCATAAACTCTGAGAGACAACCTTATCCTCATTCTCTGATCAGCAAGCCTTCAAAATCCTTGGTGTACAGACACTTGCCTCTGAATCATGCTTTCAAATGGGCATCCCTTCAGCCCTCATCTTCTACAGCAGTGTCTCAGATCTTCTTTCCCTTCTTTTATTAAGGATGTTAGTCTTTGGATATTGTGTGTGCCTTCAATCCAAAATTACTTCATTTCTAGATCCCTAGTTACATCCATACAAATATTCTATTTGCAAAAGGTCAAAATTTACAGGCAGCTACTAAAAATTAGATTTGGACTTATCTTTATAGAGCTACCATTCAACCTATTATACCACTATTGCTTCAATTTTAACATCTTGGAAGGCTGCATTGTAATTATCAACTTAAAAGTCAACATTGTTACAATACTATTAACATGCTTCTTAGGTTAAATCATCTCAAATAGCTCCGTCAAAAAGAATTCATGTCTTCCTTTTGATGCTCTTACCTCCCATTGGATGACTCTCCTCCTCTCCTCCTCTTTTCCTCTTCCTCTCCTCCTTTTCCTCCTCCTCCTCTTCCTCTTCTCTTTCTCCTCAGCCATTCCAATGTCTCATCATGACTTACTATCTGCAAAAGACTAAGTAACTTCTTGCGTATTGTATAAAAATACTTAGTTAATATATTATATAGGACTTTAGATCAGTGGTGTGGATTGGTCACTTAATTTAATTCATACTTGTGTGAGGAATGGTGAGCTGCATAAACGCCAGGGGCCATGCAGCCACAAAGGCATCTCCTGCAGGAGGACTTCATTGAGAACTGCCTGAGAGACCAAGGATTGCTGACACAGAAAGAAAGTGCTGTTTAGAAGAGATGCTATCTTGGGACCAATGTGGTGTGGATGAAGGGTATTAAAGGACCTTGCAGCAGCATTCAGATGAGCTTGCTGTGGTTTTTCTCACCTGCTCCTGGAGTCTGTGTCATTAACTCCACATCACCTCACCTCCAACCCCCAAGGGCAAGTAGGGTCTGGCAGCACATACTACAGAAATGAAAATGTTCAAGCTATTGATCAGATTTTGTATTATTTCAGGCTGTTTTCTCAGCCATACCATGTCTGTAATGTCAAAACACTGTTTCTGTTTTGTTTTGGTTTGTTTTGGTTTGGCTTGTTTTCCTATCCTCCAATGACAAGCAGATGGTCTCATCTGAAATAAGAATTCATTGGATTCTGATTACTTAGTGTACTGGTCTGATAGTCCTGGGTTCTATAAGAAAGCAGGCTGAGCAAGCCACGAGGAGCAAACCAGTAAGCAGCACTCCTCCATGGTCTTGGCATCAGCTCCTGCCTCCAGTACCCTGCTGTGTTTGAGTTTCTGTTCTGATTTCCTTCAGTGATATAAGCAGCAACAGAAACCCTACCAAAGACAAGTTGATACCAAGAGTGGGATACTGCTGTGAAAGTTCTGACTATGTTTTTGAGGTGATTGCAGGAGGACTTTGGAACTTTGGGCCATTGAGAAAAGCCATCAAGTGTTGAGATCCCAGTGGGATGTTCTATAGGAGCTTGGAAGAAAAGAATGTTGAGAGCAATGCAGAGGATGGGGGCCTTGCTTGTGAAATATCAGAGGGGAGATTAAGGACTCTATGAAGGTCAATTTTTATTTTGATTTAAATTCTATGGTTTTGGCTAGCTAGGGCTGGAGAATTAGCTGTGATTAACAGAGACAAGAACTACAGAAGTAAAAACTTTGCATCATTGGGACAACTGATGCTGGTTAGATGGAGCTAAGAAATTAGTGATGATTTAGAAGAGACCAGCATCACTGAAGTTAAATCCTTTGGGAAATGTTTTCAATGAGCACAGAGAAGCTGTGTTCCAGAGGCAGTCAAGGTTATACCTCATGTGTATGAGTCACCCAGGTATTGGTATTGGTTTTGAAGGCATGAAGGGGTCATGGAGAATACCTGAGAGTTGGCATTAGGAGAGGCCATTGGTGGAGGTGCAGCCTTAGCGACAGTTGAAGGTCAGGACCGAAGGGGTCATACAAAGATGTTGAGGCTTGGCACACACAAGAGAGCCTATGAGAAGATATTGGTTAAGATGCAGTCCAGTTGCAGCAGAAGACTCCAGCTTTCTGGAGATAGCAGTAGCATATAATGGCCACCCAAAACAGCAGAAGCAGTGGGGTGGAGCCAGGAAGATCATAAAAGACAAGTTGTATGCTGCAGAGGGCAAGGCTGGAGAGATGGTCCAAGACCTTTGGAGGAATCCAGAAGATTGTGAGTAGATTCCAGGTACGGGGATAGTTGGAGTTTGATTTTTGCCTTGATTTGATTGTGACTGTGTCCTAATTTTTCCCTCTTGAAGTAAAAAAGTATTTTAGTGAAACTTACAATTGAGAGACTTTGCATTTTAAAAGTCTCTGGATTTTAGGAAATTGGCTATTTTAAGAGGACTAAAATTTAACGTGTTTTAATTTGTAAAGACCATGGGACTTGAGGACAAATCAGAAAGGAAGGGTTTGGGTTTAATAGTGATCTGTTGTGTGCCAAGTTGACAAGAGGACAGTAGTACTGGCTGGTTTTATGTGTCAAACTGACACAGCTAGAGTCATCAGAGAGGAAGAAACCTCAGTTGAGAAAATGCTTCCATGACGTTCAGCTCTAAGGCCTTTTCTCAACTAGTGATCAATGAGGGAGGACCCCAGAAAAGGTAGGTGGCACCATCTCTGGGTTGGTGATCCTGTGTTCTGTAAGAAAGCAGGCTGGGTAAGCCACATGAAACAAACCAATAAGCATCATCCCTCCATGGCCTCTGCATCAGCTTCTGTCTCCTGGATCCTGCTGTGTTTGAGTTTCTGTCCTGATTTCTGTCAGTTATCAACAGCAATAGAAACCCTAGCTAAGTCACTGAGTGTTGATGATGTAGATCTTCCGATAACAGCCAGTAGTTGTCGGTGTTATTAAAATGTGTGTATAACATAAACGAGAAGTTTGGTAGGTTATTTTTAAAAGATCTTTATGCGTAGTAGAGCTAAAAAGAAATAAATGGGAATTATAGGGATGTTTATCCTCAAACTATATATCAGCATTTGAAGACAAGAACTTGAGTTTAGTGTAGCAATGGTCCCCAAGACAATTACTAGAAGTAACTGTCTGACTTAGGGTTTCATTGCTGTGAAGAGGCACCATTATGACCAAGGCAACTCTTAGAAAGGACAATATTTAATTGGGGCTGGCTTACAGTTTTAGAGGTTCTGTCCATTCTCATCATGGCAGGGAGCATGGCAGCATCCAGGCAGACATGGGGCTGGAAAAGGAGCTGAGAAGTCTACATCTTGATCTGAAAAGAGGCAGGAGGAGCTTCTAGGTTAGGGATGGAAGCCCATGCCGACCTCTTCCTCCTCCCAGGGTCAGGACCCCATCTAGCTTGAACCTGTGGCAGCATGCACAGGGTCTGCATACGTTTCCAGTTTATAAACCCTCAAGAGGCTCAGTGCTTGTTTCTGGCAGGCACCAGGGAGCATGTCATGCACAGGCATACAGAAGAAGGGTCTTTTTCTCAGTGGGCAGATCCTGAGCATAGGAGAAGGCCTCAAAGCCCATCCCCCACCCCCATCATGAACCACTTACTTCAGCAAGCTCAGACCTACTCCAACAAGGCCATAACTTCTGATAGTGCCACTCCCGTGGGCCAAGTGCTCAAATGAATGAGTCTATGGGGCCAAACCTATTCAAACCACTACACTGCTGATGTGAAAAAAAATTAGCTATCACCTCAAAGTTAATAAGAAATAATTTATGCTGTTGCCAAATTTGAGTGACTATGACATGGGAAACCTAGAATTGAATCACCACAGGTTCTGTGTTCCAATGTGGAAGCAATTTTGTCAAGTTTTAATAGTAAGAGAACAAAAAATTTGTAAGTCAAGGCATTTTAAAAACATGTGGGTAGGCTTGAGGGATGCTCAGTTTAGCAAAAAGGGGAATCTCTCCTGCAGGCCTAAGAGCTAAAGCTAACCCAAGACAAAGTATAATTAGCCTCTGGATTGGCAACATTCTAACCTCTACACATCCCTGTGGTTCTCTTCAGACAATCAGTCTTTGCAGGTGCCTCTTCTTTCTCACTTAACTGAATAAGAGATTTCCCCTGGCAAAAGCAGGCCCTTCAAAAGGCAGTGTTCTCAAGACTTGGTATCGCTTTCTCACAAGACAGAACCTAAAGCAACCATAGTCCTGGCAGGGTAAAGCAAAGATACACGCTTAGCTCTGTGAAGCGCAAAATAGGAATGTGTTTCCCTCACAAGGTATGATACCAGGTTCTATAGTTTAGAAGTCAGCAAGCATAGGTCCGTGTGACCGGAGAAAAGGAAAAATCCAAATCTTGAAGTTGAAAACATTATTTAAAGTGTTCGTGCATGGACATGCTCCCTGGTGCCTGCCAGAAACAAGCACTGAGCCTCTTGAGGGTTTATAAACTGGAAACGTATGCAGGCCCTGTGCATGCTGCCACAGGTTCAAGCTAGATGGGGTCCTGACCCTGGGAGGAGGAAGAGGTAGGCGTGGGCTTCCATCCCTAACCTAGAAGCTACAGCTACTTGCAAAGGAAAACTCCATTTTCTCCAGCGGAGTCTCATTGGAATATTAACCACACTTAAGCATGGATGCCATGCCCAGCAGTAGATAGCCAACACAAAATGAACTCAGTGATGCTTCTGTAGATTTCCTGTCTCCTATCGCTTTGTTTGGGCATAGTTTTATCTTACTGGTCTTCTGCTTGTATATTATCATTTCTGTGTATGTGTGTGTGTGTGTGTGTGTGTGTGTGTGTGTGTGTGTGTGTGTGTGTTGTGGGTTTTGTTTGTAATTTTGTACTCTTGTTTGTCTTTTTTTGAGAGAGAGAGTGAGAATGAAAGAGAGAGATGAGTACAGTGATAGGATGTGGAGTTTGGGGGAAAACAAACTACCAAAATATGACCAGAATATATTATATAAAATTATTTTCAATAAAGTATGTATATTTAAAAAAGGAATCCAGGTTTTGAAGATTCTTCTAGATTATAATTCAAATGTACATGATCTCACCATGTTAAAAAAAAAGTCACAGAGACAAAAGAAAACACAGGCTTGAGAGTGAGACTCATGGAAACAATAAAGCAAAGAATTCCATTTACAGATGTGAGAGATAATGCAGCCAAATGAAAAGTCCACGCGTGGGGGGTTTAAATGAACATGGGATAAACTAAGGGGACCATGAAGAAAAGCAGGAATCATTTTTTACTTAAAATGAGCTAGATAGAACTTCCAAGTGTGAAAAAAAGAAATCATTTAGACACGAATTGGAATGACTAAACAACAGATTTTTCGCAGCCAAAAATAATCAACTGGAAGACCAATTCCAAGAGAGGATCCAGATTACAGAAAGAACCATGGACTGTGGAGAGACATGAGACAGAGCAAAGACATGAAATTCACAGAAAATCCATACTTTTAAAAAATGTTTTGTGTGTATGTATGTGATATGTATCTTATATGTGATATGGTGTGTGTGTGTGTATGTGTGTGTGCTGCATGGACCTGGGCAGATGGGTGTGTACCTGTGAGGAGGCCAGAGGAGGATGTAGAGTCTCTTCCTTAATTATCTCTTTCTTACTCCCATGAGATAGGAACTAGCTTACCTTTTAAACTGCACTGGTTGGCCAGCGAGCTGCCTCCATCTTCCTGTCTCAACCCTGCCCCAGTATAAGTGTTAGACATAGGTCACCACATCTGGTGCTGGGACGTTTGAACTTAAAGTCTTCATGCTTGCAAAGCAAGCTCTCTTGCCCACCAAGTCGTCTCCCAAATCGATGGTCTTTTTTTTTTCCATTTTTTATTAGGTATTTAGCTCATTTACATTTCCAATGCTATACCAAAAGTCCCCCATATCCAACACCCCCACTCCCCTGCCCACCCACTCCCCCTTTTTGGCCCTGGTGTTCCCCTGTACTGGGGCATATAAAGTTTGCAAGTCCAATGGGCCTCTCTTTCCAGTGATGGCCGACTAGGCCATCTTTTGATATATATGCAGCTAGAGTCAAGAGCTCCGGGGTACTGGTTAGTTCATAATGTTGTTCCACCTATAGGGTTGCAGATCCCTTTAGCTCCTTGGCTACTTTCTCTAGCTCCTCCATTGGGAGCCCTGTGATCCATCCATTAGCTGACTGTGAGCATCCACTTCTGTGTTTGCTAGGCCCCGGCATAGTCTCACAAGAGACAGCTACATCTGGGTCCTTTCAATAAAATCTTGCTAGTGTATGCAATGGTGTCAGCGTTTGGATGCTGATTATGGGGTGGATCCCTGGATATGGCAGTCTCTACATGGTCCATCCTTTCATCTCAGCTCCAAACTTTGTCTCTGTAACTCCTTCCATGGGGGTTTTGTTCCCAAATCTAAGGAGGGGCATAGTGTCCACACTTCAGTCTTCATTCTTCTTGAGTTTCATGTGTTTAGCAAATTATATCTTATATCTTGGGTATCCTAGGTTTGGGGCTAATATCCACTTATCAGTGAGTACATATTGTGTGAGTTTCTTTGTGAATGTGTTACCTCACTCAGGATGATGCCCTCCAGGTCCATCCATTTGGCTAGGAATTTCATAAATTCATTCTTTTTAATAGCTGAGTAGTACTCCATTGTGTAGATGTACCACATTTTCTGTATCCATTCCTCTGTTGAGGGGCATCTAGGTTCTTTCCAGCTTCTGGCTATTATAAATAAGGCTGCTATGAACATAGTGGAGCATGTGTCCTTCTTACCAGTTGGGGCATCTTCTGGATATATGCCCAGGAGAGGTATTGCTGGATCCTCCGGTAGTACTATGTCCAGTTTTCTGAGGAACCGCCAGACTGATTTCCAGAGTGGTTGTACAAGCCTGCACTCCCACCAACAATGGAGGAGTGTTCCTCTTTCTCCACATCCACGCCAGCATCTGCTGTCACCTGAATTTTTTATCTTAGCCATTCTGACTGGTGTGAGGTGGAATCTCAGGGTTGTTTTGATTTGCATTTCCCTGATGATTAAGGATGTTGAACATTTTTTCAGGTGCTTCTCTGCCATTCGGTATTCCTCAGGTGAGAATTCTTTGTTCAGTTCTGAGCCCCATTTTTTAATGGGGTTATTTGATTTTCTGAAGTCCACCTTCTTGAGTTCTTTATATATGTTGGACATTAGTCCCCTATCTGATTTAGAATAGGTAAAGATCCTTTCCCAATCTGTTGGTGGTCTTTTTGTCTTATTGACGGTGTCTTTTGCCTTGCAGAAACTTTGGAGTTTCATTAGGTCCCATTTGTCAATTCTCGATCTTACAGCACAAGCCATTGCTGTTCTGTTCAGGAATTTTTCCCCTGTGCCCATATCTTCAAGGCTTTTCCCCACTTTCTCCTCTATAAGTTTCAGTTTCTCTGGTTTTATGTGAAGTTCCTTGATCCACTTAGATTTGACCTTAGTACAAGGAGATAAGTATGGATCGATTCGCATTCTTCTACACGATAACAACCAGTTGTGCCAGCACCAATTGTTGAAAATGCTGTCTTTCTTCCACTGGATGGTTTTAGCTCCCTTGTCGAAGATCAAGTGACCATAGGCGTGTGGGTTCATTTCTGGGTCTTCAATTCTATTCCATTGGTCTACTTGTCTGTCTCTATACCAGTACCATGCAGTTTTTATCACAATTGCTCTGTAGTAAAGCTTTAGGTCTGGCATGGTGATTCTGCCAGAAGTTCTTTTATCCTTGAGAAGACTTTTTGCTATCCTAGGTTTTTTGTTATTCCAGACAAATTTGCAAATTGCTCCTTCCAATTCGTTGAAGAATTGAGTTGGAATTTTGATGGGGATTGCATTGAATCTGTAGATTGCTTTTGGCAAGATAGCCATTTTTACAATGTTGATCCTGCCAATCCATGAGCATGGGAGATCTTTCCATCTTCTGAGATCTTCCTTAATTTCTTTCTTCAGAGATTTGAAGTTTTTATCATACAGATCTTTCACTTCCTTAGTTAGAGTCACGCCAAGATATTTTATATTATTTGTGACTATTGAGAAGGGTGTTGTTTCCCTAATTTCTTTCTCAGCCTGTTTATTCTTTGTATAGAGAAAGGCCATTGACTTGTTTGAGTTTATTTTATATCCAGCTACTTCACCGAAGCTGTTTATCAGGTTTAGGAGTTCTCTGGTAGAATTTTTAGGGTCACTTATATATACTATCATATCACCTGCAAAAAGTGATATTTTGACTTCCTCTTTTCCAATTTGTATCCCCTTGATCTCCTTTTGTTGTCGAATTGCTCTGGCTAATACTTCAAGTACTATGTTGAAAAGGTAGGGAGAAAGTGGGCAGCCTTGTCTAGTCCCTGATTTTAGTGGGATTGCTTCCAGCTTCTCTCCATTTACTTTGATGTTGGCTGCTGGTTTGCTGTAGATTGCTTTTATCATGTTTAGGTATGGGCCTTGAATTCCTGATCTTTCCAAAACTTTTATCATGAATGGGTGTTGGATCTTGTCAAATGCTTTTTCTGCATCTAACGAGATGATCATGTGGTTTTTGTCTTTGAGTTTGTTTATATAATGGATTACATTGATGGATTTTCGTATATTAAACCATCCCTGCATCCCTGGAATAAAACCTACTTGGTCAGGATGGATGATTGCTTTAATGTGTTCTTGGATTCGGTTAGCGAGAATTTTATTGAGGATTTTTGCATCGATATTCATAAGAGAAATTGGTCTGAAGTTCTCTGTCTTTGTTGGGTCTTTCTGTGGTTTAGGTATCAGAGTAATACTGGCTTCATAAAATGAGTTGGGTAGAGTACCTTCTACTTCTATTTTGTGAAATAGTTTGTGCAGAACTGGAATTAGATCTTCTTTGAAGGTCTGATAGAACTCTGCCCTAAACCCATCTGGTCCTGGGCTTTTTTTGGTTGGGAGACTATTAATAACTGCTTCTATTTCTTTAGGTGATATGGGACTGTTTAGATGATCAACTTGATCCTGATTCAACTTTGGTACCTGGTATCTGTCCAGAAATTTGTCCATTTCGTCCAGGTTTTCCAGTTTTGTTGAGTATAGCCTTTTGTAGAAGGATCTGATGGTGTTTTGGATTTCTTCAGGATCTGTTGTTATGTCTCCCTTTTCATTTCTGATTTTGTTAATTAGGATTTTGTCCCTGTGCCCTTTAGTGAGTCTAGCTAAGGGTTTATCTATCTTGTTGATTTTCTCAAAGAACCAACTCCTCGTTTGGTTAATTCTTTGAATAGTTCTTCTTGTTTCCACTTGGTTGATTTCACCCCTGAGTTTGATTATTTCCTGCCTTCTATTCCTCTTGGGTGAATTTGCTTCCTTTTTTTCTAGGGCTTTTAGATGTGTTGTCAAGCTGCTAGTATGTGCTGTCTCCCGTTTCTTCTTGGAGGCACTCAGAGCTATGAGTTTCCCTCTTAGAAATGCTTTCATTGTGTCCCATAGGTTTGGGTACGTTGTGGCTTCATTTTCATTAAACTTTAATTTCTTTCTTTATTCCTTCCTTGACCAAGGTATCATTGAGAAGAATGTTATTCAGTTTCCACGTGAATGTTGGCTTTCCATTATTTATGTTGTTATTGAAGATCAGTCTTAGGCCATGGTGGTCTGATAGGATACATGGGACAATTTCAATATTTTTGTATCTATTGAGGCCTGTTTTGTGACCAATTATATGGTCAATTTTGGAGAAGGTCCCGTGAGGTGCTGAGAAGAAGGTATATTCTTTTGTTTTAGGATAAAATGTTCTGTAGATATCTGTCAGGTCCATTTGTTTCATAACTTCTGTTAGTTTCACTGTGTCCCTGTTTAGTTTCTGTTTCCACGATCTGTCCTTTGAAGAAAGTGGTGTGTTGAAGTCTCCCACTATTATTGTGTGAGGTGCAATGTGTGCTTTGAGCTTTACTAAAGTGTCTCTAATGAATGTGGCTGCCCTTGCATTTGGTGCGTAGATATTCAGAATTGCGAGTTCCTCTTGGAGGATTTTATCTTTGATGAGTATGAAGTGTCCCTCCTTGTCTTTTTTGATAACTTTGGGTTGGAAGTCGATTTTATCCGATATTAAAATGGCTACTCCAGCTTGTTTCTTCAGTCCATTTGCTTGGAAAATTGTTTTCCAGCCTTTCACTCTGAGGTAGTGTCTGTCTTTTTCCCTGAGATGGGTTTCCTGTAAGCAGCAGAATGTTGGGTCCTGTTTGTGTAGCCAGTCTGTTAGTCTATGTCTTTTTATTGGGGAATTGAGTCCATTGATATTAAGAGATATTAAGGAAAAGTAATTGTTGCTTCCTTTTATTTTTGTTGTTAGAGTTGGCATTCTGTTCTTGTGGCTGTCTTCTTTTTGGTTTGTTGAATGATTACTTTCTTGGTTGTTCTAGGGCGTGATTTCCGTCCTTGTATTGGTTTTTTTCTGTTATTATCCTTTGAAGGGCTGGATTCGTGGAAAGATATTGTGTGAATTTGTTTTTGTCGTGGAATACTTTGGTTTCTCCATCTATGGTAATTGAGAGTTTGGCCGGGTATAGTAGCCTGGGCTGGCATTTGTGTTCTCTTAGTGTCTGTATAACATCTGTCCAGGCTCTTCTGGCTTTCATAGTCTCTGGTGAAAAGTCTGGTGTAATTCTGATAGGCCTTCCTTTATATGTTACTTGACCTTTCTCCCTTACTGCTTTTAATATTCTATCTTTATTTAGTGCATTTGTTGTTCTGATTATTATGTGTCGGGAGGAATTTCTTTTCTGGTCCAGTCTATTTGGAGTTCTGTAGGTTTCTTGTATGATCATGGGCATCTCTTTTTTTATGTTTGGGAAGTTTTCTTCTATTATTTTGTTGAAGATATTAGCTGGCCCTTTAAGTTGAAAATCTTCATTCTCATCAATTCCTATTATCCGTAGGTTTGGTCTTCTCATTGTGTCCTGCATTACCTGGATGTTTTGAGTTAGGATCCTTTTGCATTTTGTATTTTCTTTGACTGTTGTGTCGATGTTCTCTATGGAATCTTCTGCACCTGAGATTCTCTCTTCCATTTCTTGTATTCTGTTGCTGATGCTCACATCTATGGTTCCAGATCTCTTTCCTAGGGTTTCTATCTCCAGCGTTGCCTCGCTTTGGGTTTTCTTTATTGTGTCTACTTCCCCTTTTAGTTCTAGTATGGTTTTGTTCATTTCCATCACCTGTTTGGATGTGTTTTCCTGTTTTTCTTTAATGATTTCTACCTGTTTGGCTGTGTTTTCCTGCTTTTCTTTAAGGGCCTGTAACTCTTTAGCAGTGCTCTCCTATAATTCTTTAAGTGACTTATGAAAGTCCTTCTTGATGTCCTCTATCATCATCATGAGAAATGTTTTTAAATCTGGGTCTAGATTTTCGGTTGTGTTGGGGTGCCCAGGACTAGGTGGGGTGGGAGTGCTGCGTTCTGATGATGGTGAGTGGTCTTGATTTCTGTTAGTAGGATTCTTACGTTTGCCTTTCGCCATCTGGTAATCTCTGAAGCTAGCTGTTTTAGTTGTCACTGTTAAGAGCTTGTTCTTCAGGTGACTCTGTTAGCCTCTATAAGCAGACCTGGAGGGTAGCACTCTCCTTAGTTTCAGTGGGCAGAGTATTCTCTGCAGGCAAGCTCTCTTCTTGCAGGGCAGGTACCCAGATATCTGGTGTTCGAACCAGACTCCTGGCAGAAGTTGTGTTCCACTCACTAGAGGTCTTAGGATCTCGTGTGGAATCCTGTGTGGGCCCTTGCGGGTGTCAGGCGACTCCGCTGGCAAGGTAGCCCGGGGCTCGAGTGGAGTGGAAGGGGTTTGTGCCCCAGATCAAGCCTGGGTAGCCTGCTTCCCTATGTACAGCAGTCTCAGGTTCCGCGCGATTGGATTGGGGCAGGCGCTGTGTTCCACTCACCAGAGGTCTTAGGATCCCGTGGGGAGTCCCATGTGGGCCCTTGCAGGTGTTGGGCAAGACTCTGCTGGCAAGGTAGCCAGGGGCTCGAGTCGAGCGGAAGGGACTTGTCAAATCGATGGTCTTAAAAGAATAATTTAAAAGGGAAGACAATTTTTTTTTTTTTTTTTTTAGAAACAGATGAAAATATTTCTTTCTTCAATGAAAGATATTAGCCCTCAACCTTGGAGCATTAAATAAATCCTAAATGAAAATAAATAAGGGAAGAAAAGAAAAATAAATGTCTCATTAAAATGGAGAGAGAGAGAGAAAGAGAGAGAGAGGGAGAGAGAGAGCGCAGGAGTTCAAGGCAGACAGTCTATGACCAAAGGCTACCCAGATGCTTAACTGAGTGATAACCAGGTAAACTTATTTCATTTGTAATGTAGAAAATAAAACAATAAAGCGGCAGCACCTTAAACTCGGGGTAAAAGAGAATCAGAAAGGGGCAGACAGAATAGCCCATGGCCAATGCTAGGTCAGTGTTTTAGAGGCAAAGAGAGTGTTACAATGTAATATAATATCAGATGGCTGAGTTCTCAGTAGCAACAATGGGGGAAATAACAGAATACCTTTTTTTTTTTAATTTTATGAACTTGTACAGTCTAGATTTATGAACCCAGAAACAAACCTTCAGAAATAATCATAAGTTGGCATTATTTTGTAAGACACTTACAAAATAAACAAACACACCGACCCTGACAGTCCTCAAGACTGTGCTTGAAGGAAATGGGCTCAGTGGATCAGCAACTCCCACAGAGTCTGATATACATAAAGCAACGCTAAAGAGGAAATGCTGCGCAGATGGGTGCATCTAATCTGTGACTGTTCACAAAAGTGAAAATCATTCCTCGGTTGGTACATGGGGTTCCAGTGGCTCATATTAAAAATGACACTACTTGACTCTTTCAGCTGCTTGTTGGGTCTTCGGGAGTCCGGTCATGCTAGGTCGGTTTTTGTGAGCACTCCATAGCCTCAGTAATAGTGTCATACCTTGATACCTCCTCTTGAGTTGTTTCCTATTTTGGGTCTGTCACTGGACCTTCTTTTTCACATGCTCCTCTCTGTTTCCATCCCTGTAATTCTTTCCGACAGGAATAATTATGAGTCAGAGTTGTGACTGTGGGCCCAACCAATGGACAGAAGCAGCTGACCCCTGTGGTTGAATTAGGGAAGGCTGAAAGAAGCTGAGGAGAAGGGTGATCCTGTAGGAGGACCAGCAGTCTCAATTAATCTGGACCCCTGAGTTCTCTCAAACACTGGACCACCAAACAAACAGCATACACCAGTCAATATGAGGCCCTCAGCACACATACAGTAGAGGACTTCTGGGTTTGTGTTCATTCGGAGATGATTCAGCTAACCCTAAAGAATTTGGAGGCCCCAGGGAGTTTAGAGGTCAGGTGGGGTGGGAGTTGGGGACAACCTTGTGGAGACAGGGGGATGGGGAGGAGGTGTGGGATATGGAATAGTCAGAGGGTGGATGGGGGCAGGGGGAATAAAATATGGAGTGTGAAAAAATAAATTAATTTTAAAAAAGAAATGAATAAGGCTATTTGTATGAACCTCTGAAATGGTTGTGCTTTCAGAAGGAGGGAAAACATGGCCTGTCTTTAGAGAGTTTACACACAAGCTCAATGCACGAGGAAACATTTCTAAGGAAGCCTGGAGAACATAGGCAGAGATAAGGTGGGGAGGACTGCCTGCTAGGAACAAAACTACCTTTTGCCAAGAGTCTGAATACAACCACCCCTTTCTAGGTCTCACTCTATGGGGCAGAACATTGCTTGTACTTTCAACTGAAAATGGCTCTGATCCTCAATCAGTAGTAGTCATGGGCAGGAACTGACCTGCTCCTGATCCCTCAACGGGTAGCAACGTCAGCCTCCCTGCCTGGGGAACCACCAATCTTCCCACCTCTGTCCATGTCAGTCACCACTCTGCAGAGAACAGAACACCAAGGCCACATCCCTCCACCAGATTTTAATTCTGTGTGGCTTTTTCGTGTTGCTTCTCATTCAACACATGGATGGCCTCTTCTCATTCTTCTTTAGTTAAACTGTGGCTAGTCTTTGGTAGCCTGGCCACAACTTCATCCTTCATAAAAGGTGGATACTTTATTTTCCACACTCTTCATATTAGCTGGCTTTTGAGGGCTTGCAGCTGTTTTTCTTGGTTATCTTTCATACTTCTAGACTGCTCTGTCTCCTTCATCCACAAATCTATAACACAAAACTATCTGCTGTGAGGCCAAGTACAGTCATTTGAAGTCCTTTACCCTGGGGTATATTACCCTCATTCCTTGAAGATATCAGCTCCTGGATGAATGTCTGTTGGTTCCTATAATGTCAAGCTCAAATCTCAGTGGCTTCATAAACCAGTGCATATTTTCATTTAGACTTTATTTGAGGAAATAGAGAAGGGATGAGCTCCAACCATGTGGTCCTTCATGGATTCGGGTGGATGAAGGTTCTGGAGTCTTTGTATTATGGCTTCCAAGGTTATCCTGAAGGACTCTGAAGATGAAGTGTAAACTAACAGAAATGCTTTTCCTGAGACAGGAAAGGGAAACTGAGAAAGGCAATCTGGATAAGAGTACCTTGAAGGAAGGCAATTAGGAAGCAAATAGTTGCCCTAGTCTGGCCAACTCTAAGATTCATTATTTGTTGGGTGGTCCCTAGAAGACAAAATCAATAGCCAGTTTATTCACTGCATCAATTTTGAATATCAGGATGCTATTCTTCAGCTCTAAACATAGCATCTGAAATATACATATGAGAGGCACAAGAATATAGCTCTTTCCACCTCACCCAAAGCAAGCACACACACACACACACACACACACACACACACACATACATAGAGAGAGAGAGAGAGAGAGAGAGGTGGGGGAGGGGGAGAGGGAGGGGAGGAGAGGGGAGGGGGAGGGGAGGGGGAGGGGGAGAGGGAGAGGTACGGGTAGGGGAGGGAGAGGGGGAGGGGAGGGAGAGGGGGAGAGGGAGGGGGAGAGAGAGAGAGAGAACAGCACAGCACATGGCAAAGCAGAGGCAAGGTTAAGATCATTGTAATTCAGACTTCCATTCTGAGAATGTAAATTATAGCTGTGCTTGAAGGCCCCTCAGAGAGCATCTCCAAAATCCTCTGGGCTGAACAGAGTGACTTGCTTAGACTTGACCATGTTCTCTAGTAGGGACTCCTTGCCTGTAATCCTTACAACGCCACATCTTCCTTTCAGAGCCACCACTGAGTCCTTCCTGTGTGGTGTGTGACTCTCAGGGCTGCACAGCTTTGCTTCCTGCCGCATTCAGGAATGCATGGGAGACTCAAAGGACTATGGCCCAACACTGAAAGTTGCCTTTTCCTTGAGATTTGTCTCCTTTTTTGGCACTAAAAGTCCTTTGAAAAGCTAATTGGCTATAGGTTGACTTGCTTTCAGTATATATTTCTATGTGTGTGTGTCCACAAACATAGCTTTTCATGGGAACATAATCTTCTAGTCTTATATCCTTGCACCTTTTCATGCAGACTCTCTCACCAGGCTGGCATGTCATTGTCACCAGTCATCAGACTGAGACAAAAGCCACACCTTGAGTCTGATCATTGCCAGAAAGATGTGTTACTTAGCTCTTTGCAGCCTTCTCATTCTTTTGCCCTGCATTTAGAGTCGGTAACAAGGGACTTTCCAAGCATTCTGTAATCCCCATGTTCATTCCTCCTCTTGCTGCATTTTATTACTGCTTCTAAGTAGCCAGTTCTTATCTGATCTTTTTTTGAAATGTTAGCTAAATTCATCCAATAAAAGTCAACATGAACTTTCACCCCCTCCCTGACCCAATAGAGCCGGTGTCCCCGAAGCAGCTGCAGGCAAGAACAGATGCCATTCTCCATAGGACAGGGAGAGTGCAGAGTAGATGCCTCCAGCATCCTTTAGCAAGTGTCCATTCACCCCATTCAACAAGACTTTACAACGAACTGGATGCCATGGCTGCTTTTCTGCTTGAGTCATAAAACTCCAAAAAAATCTGCCTTGTGCTCCAGGCATACTCTTATTTATTTGGTTTTTTTATTTATATTTTTATTTTTTGTCTCCTGTTATCCCTCTACTTCAGCTATTCACAGTCTAGGCCTCAGTTGTGGTTGCTGACCCTAAAATCTATTTTCATATGAGGACTTCAGTGGTTAACCTATGACCCATCCTATGATAATCTTTTGTTGTTCATTTGATCAAAAAGTTAAATCACACAGAAATACATTACTTGATACTTCTCAATTTACAAGGGTACCTCATAAATCCTCTGTAAGCTGAAAATATTGTAATGGAAAGAAATTAACATATCTGTCTAGCTTACCAAACGCCATGCTTTGCAATATAGTCACTGTAAAGTATTGGCTCTTCAGCCTTGTGAGTAAGTGGTTGAATGTTGGCTGGTATTCCAGGTGGTCATCCAGGGTTTAGACTTAAGATGGCTCTGCCGTCTTTGCCACATGTGTCCTGCCATTGAGGCTCTGTCTCTATTGAGTGCATACCAATTTCCCATCATCATGAAGTTGACAGTGTAACTTGGTAACCGTCTGAACACACACATTGTTTTGCTTTTCTTCCTGGCCCTCTGCTTCTATCCCTCCACGAGATTATTCCATACTTAGCTCTCCACCTTCTCTGCAACTCTCTTGACAAATTAACGATATCAGTTGATTGATGTTTCCATTGTTTTACTTTATAAACACACACGTCCTCCCTATGCCTTTTACAGAATATGAGTACTCCTCTGCACAAGAATTAATTTTCCAACGCAGGCAGGCAATCGCTCCTCTCCCAACACAGTGCCCCTCATGTTTAAAATCTACATACTTTTCACTGATTGGCTATATGGCTCTTCTTCTTCCTTTTTTTAAAGCTAATTATTTATTGCTGGATACTGGGGGAGGGGAGTATCTGGTATTTCACTGATGCTAAAAACAGTAAATGCAGTTAAAAAAAAAAACCATGCACACACCAGTGGATCAGTAAGACAGATGATTGAAAATGGAACGTCTGAATTAAATACATACTTGAGTTTTGTTAGATCTGCCAAATTTCCCTTTACTGGGGGAACTCCCATTTTGTTTTCTAGACGCAATGTAACTTGCAGAGTTTTGCAAGGTGGAAAGCAAAAAGAATAGCGACTGTGTAGTTAGACATTTTAGTTATCTTACTATGAGTGGGGATTGACAATCCTTTGTTTATTGGCCACTTATTTGTGAACTCCCTGTTCATATCCTTTCTTCGTGGTTACTGCACATTTGGGGACTTTTCTTGATTTATAGTAAATACCTCTTTGCATATTAGAAAAATTTATCTTTCTGTGTAATGGATATTACCCACCTGCTTTATATTTTTCTTATTGCTTATCCTCTCTCTCTAAAATCTTGTGTACTTCGTCATTTTCCCTTATATTGATCTTGAATGTCACATTATATTTAGAAAGGATTTCCCCAATTAAAAATAATAAATAAATTTTACCCATGTTTCCTATTTTATTAACATAGGTTTATTCTAACATGCATTTTTCTAATGTGGAGTTTTTCTTGGAAGGTTTTTTCTTTTTCTTTTCCCCAAATAGCTGACCGGTTAGCCCAGTTGTTAAGAAGTCCATTCACAATCTATTGATATGAAAATTACAATTAGTCACATTATCCCAATTCATGTTTGAGTCTATTTCTTAGAATTTCTATTCTGTCTGGCCTACCCCATTGTTTATACTCAGTTCAGGCTGCTTAAATCACCCATCTGTGTAGTGTGTCTTAACAGCTGTCCAGACGGGTTCCCTATCTTACTCTTTTCCAGAGTCTTCCTGGATACTGTTGTATATTTTTCAATATAAACTTTAGAATAAGACTTTTACATTTCAAAGAGAAATCCCTTTAGTTTTTGTGTTGGGATTTGGAGTGAATTTTTTTTTGTATTATAATATATCTGAACTAAGAGTATTCTCAGTTTAGTTCCTGAACTTCATAAGTACTTAAGTCAGACACTTCCAGATGCAGTCCAAAGAGAGTAATTATAGGAAACTGGTATTCACTACAGTGTTGTGTGTTGTGGTGTGTGCCGTTCCAGTGTTTTCAGTCTATGGATTTCAAAGCTTTCTGGTAACTCTGCCTGAGTCCGTCACTTGTAGGTAATGAGTTCTCTGTGTAGGTGACTTTGTCTACATTTTACCTCAACTCTCAATATGATTCCAAATTTTATAATTTTAACAAATAAAACCATTATTTTCTTTTAAAATTATTAGAGGTGTTCCAGGGAAGAACCATTGGTTTAAAGATCTGTCTAGTCTGCCTCAAGTGACTTTTAATTTACCTAGAATTTTAACAATAGTTTTGAGGTTTTATACATTCACAGACATTTAGCTCTTTAGCTCAGGAGCTTTGATGACTAATTTGAATATTCTCTAGAGATCTGGACCTGTAAGTACTGGCCCTGCTTCTTATTTATCAGTGTATGAACAATCTTGTCTTGAAACTTGATTAACATTTCCTTAGAGTAATTATTTAAAAATACATAAAATGCTGATGTGCAGAAATAGTGGTATTCAAGCAAGAATAAATGGCCTGGCAGTTAAGGTGAAGGAAAGACTTTGTTGTAAATATGCTATGATTTTCTTGACTACTAGCTACAGTACAAGCCATGTGTTCTTAATATACCTTGCATATGATGTAGACGACTATGGTCCAAGTGTAATGATAACTAGGAAAACATCATAATGAAATCCATTATGCAGTTATATTAAAGTTAATAGCTTAAGGGAAAGGGGGTGCCTGCCAAGTCAAGGTAAGTACAAGACAATCACAGCAAGCAAGTTTTGAAGAAGCCTTTGCCTAGGCTTTCCTGCCTCTCTGGCATAAGAAGTTTAAATATTAACCTTACTTCACCATTGTGGATCTGGTCTTACTCTGTATATCCTGTTTCCCCCGTACCTAGTAGTCTCAGAGTCTGGATATCATGTCTCCCTTCCTAGGGTTGCTGTTCATGCAAAGGTCCATGGTCCATCAGCTAAGATAGAAAATGCTGTATGAAGATCAGTAAGAGTCACTGAACACCTGGGCTCTGCTATTCCTAAGACTTTTAGCTCTACTTTTGTTGTGCAGCAGTTACTACACATTGGTGTCTAACTGGGCTATGTTCTTCACCTTCTAATTTCTTGCCACAACATGGTTCTCACCAATGGGAATGGTGAAGGAAACGTGAGTCTTCTAAGAAGGAGTGCACCCTTTCTTGCCTTCTTTGTCTATTTACAGACTGAGTATAAGCTATCATACAGTCTCAAGAGATATTAGATACTTAAGTTTAAGGGAAAATTTGGTTTTGAATTACCTCCATATTAGCTTCCTGCCTCAGAGCTATTAGCCTTGGCCCTGCAAGAGGATGTCAATTTAGACATTCTCTGAAGTGATGCTCATATTAAGACCTTAAGAAGGCAAGTAATTTAGCACCATGGTCTATCCCAGTGGTTTTTAATCTTCCTAATGCTGCAATCCTTTAATACAGTACCTCATGTCTTGGCGACCGCCAACCATAATATTATCTTTTTAAAAAGATTAATTTATTTATTTTATATATAAGAGTACATTGTTGCTGTCTACAGACACACCAGAAGAGGGCATCAGATCCCATTACAGATGGTTGTGAACCACCATGTGGCTGCTGGGAATTGAACTCAGGACCTTTGGAAGAGCATTCAGTGCTCTTAACCACTGAGCCATCTCTCCAGCTCCATAATATTATTTTTGTTGCTATTTTATAACTGTAACTTTGCTACTATTATGAATCATAATCTAGATATCTGTGTTTTCCAATGGTCTTAGGTGGCACCTGTGAAAGTCATTCAACCCTAAAATGAAGGGAGAAATGCTTCCCGAATTGGTTCTGTTCCCGAATTGGTTCTTTTTTTGCATGTTTGGTTTTTTTTTTTTTTTTTTTTTTTTTTTTTGAGACAGGGTTTATACAGGACTCTGTATAGTCCTGGCTGTCCTGGAACTCACTTTGTAGACCAGGCTGGCCTGCGAACTCAGAAATCCGCCTGCCTCTGCCTTCTGAGTGCTGGGATTAAAGGCGTGCGCCACCACAGGGTCCAAAGGTATACAGGAGACTTCTGGGTCCAAGGAGGAAAAGAAGATGCAAGGAAGGAGAAGGAGTTTTGCCATGCTTTGGGAGGGAGATGCTGGACACCATGTGAGGTTTCAGGAGCAGCTGAGATCTGTGGTCACTACAATAGCTTGGTGGCCATGCATGTTTGACAGGGTCTAGGTGGAACCAGCCACTGAACTTTAGGGCAGGTGGGAGGAGTAGAGATAAAAATATTATTAAGGGCACACTTTTCCAGGCAGGAGATAGTAGCACCCAGCAATTGTGTCCTAAGGCAAGTTGAAAAGGAACAAACTATGTGTGTGTGTTTTGTCTCAGGATTCAAGGGAAGCCAGGTGGGGGCTGGTAGAGCAGCCAATCCTAGAGCTGCTCTAGAGCAAAGAGCCAGATTGAGAATCACTGGTCTCCGTGGTCTAAGTAAAAATTTAACCACATATTTACTTATCTACAAAAAAAAACCAACAAACAAACAAACAAACAAAAAAAAACCAAACAACAACAACAAAAAAACCCCACAAAAAACAAAACCCTAAAGTTTTATTAAGAATATTCTCAAGCTACTTCAAGAAGGGAGATGTCTTGAAATCAATAAAGTTTAACCCTCAAAAAAGCCCTTTGTAAAATTTCTGAATAACATAACCAGATATTAGCCTATGCCTAAATTACTTTAAATAATAGTAAATGAAAAGGGGCTCTTTCTCAATGTCTGTGTTCGTTGTATTCTCCAGACTCTGATGTCTACTCTGTTATATTCATTTACTCAGCATTGCTTATTAAATATAAGGAGTTACTTTAGAAAGTATGATGCTTAAACTCCAAGAAGTAGCTCTCTCACAACCCTGGTTCTCTATTCAACTGTGTGATTCATGCCTACCTCGTAAGTCATATTTCTTCAGCTTCTGTGTACCTGACACTCTTTCTAGACTTTCTGTTTGTCTTCAATGAAAAAGATTTCTCCGAGTAACATAAAACTACAGTTCGCTGAATTAATTGAAAACTGTACAGTAGGTTTTCTTAGTGTGAAATAGATATGATTGAAAGCTCAGAAAGGCTCTTCTGGGTTTAGCAAGGAAAGATCTTAGAATAATGCATTCCAGATGAGCACACAAGATTGAAAAGTGCAAGTCCCTGAAGACTGACCAGTTCTACTCAGTTCCTTCTCCATTGTGTCTCCTGCACACTTAATTTCTCAACTGTGCAACTGGTGAATTCCTTAGAAATTCCAGAATTTCTGATGCTTCCTTTACTCCCTTAAAAATTCACAAAAATGAAAATACTTAGCATTAATGAATTTGTCCCCTGCTGAAACTGCATACGTAGCTCTTGAATTCCCATCCTTGAAAAGTGTAACTGTAGAAGCCCTGCATTGGTATCACACAGCTCACTCCGCATTGTTATTTCTGTTATCATTTGTGAACTTTATAGTTATTTGCATTTAGCTGATTTAATTAAGTCCCTCTCAAATTGGAAGATTACTTATCAACTATGCTTTAGCAGCCAAGAACTAAACAATTATTCAAGTGCATTTGCAGTCTATTGATATGAAATGTCCAAATTTGCCACATTACCACGATGCAGGACTCTATTTCTGGAATTTCTATTCTGTCTAGCCTACTCATTATTTATACTCAGTTCAGCCTTCTTAAATCACCCATCTGCAAGTGTGTCTAAACAGCTGTCCAGACTAGTTCCCTGTATTACTCTTTCCCGGAATCTTCCTAGATACTGTTAGTTTATTTTTTTCTTTCCCATGTAAAAATTAGAATGAGACTTCTAAGTTTTGAAAGGAAATTTCTTTAGTATTTGTGTGGGGATTTGGAGTGAAAATTTTATTATAATGTATCTGGACTAAGATAGAATCTCAGCAGAGATCATTGAAGATGGACATAGACTCAGGGGATAGTACCATAAATGTTAGGTTATGAGGGGCTGGTGAGATGGCTCAGAGGGTAAAGGAACAAACTGGGTTAGCATGGCAACCTGAGTTCTATCTACTGCTACAGCTATGACTACTTCTAGTAGTAGTTGTAGTAATAGTATTAAAGATAGAGAATGAAACGCAATGCTCTTCTTACCAGGTTTTACCTTCTGTGATTCCCCTGGACCAAAAATTCTATAGCACTGAAGTGGCAGAGATGTTTACCAGCGTTACTTCCAGAAGCATTTAGCTTATCCTTTCGTTTTCTTGGCAGCAGCTATTTGAATATAGATATATAGTGTATTTATATGAATTTTTTCATCAGTGTACAATTTCTTAGAGCCATTTATGACCTACACAAAGTTGGAAAACTATTCTCTTTAACAATGGCAATTGTTCTTAGGAAAGCAGACTGGAATCATGCAAATTAGGCACTTAAATGCAGGTAGAGCCTATGGTTCTCCCTAGAAAGAGTACGAGAATGTGTTTACTTTGGGAATGGGGGAGCGATTGACTTCGGTGGGCTTCATTCAGAAGATGTTCTCTTGGCTGCAGCTGTGGCGCTGAAGATGAACAGACCATCAGACAGTGCAGCTGTTGTCTCAGCAAAAACTCGACTGTAAACAAGCAAACACTAGCTCTTTGTTGGATGAAGAAAGGCATTTCTATGGGTATTATTTTGAATTATTTTCCCCAAATTCTATTGTGAATTACTTGTTTTTCAGAAAGCAATTTACCACAAATCATATTATAATATGATGCATATAATTATACTTTCAGTGGGTGATTTTTTTCCCTAGCTTTTTAAAAGGCTTTTGCTTCATTCAACCACAAAAATCTCGTGTTTTTTCAGAAAGGTTCTCTCTTCTCTCTCTCCTCTCTCTCTCTCTCTCTCTCTCTCTCTCTCTCTCTCTCTCTCTCTTTCTGTATGTATGCGTGTATTTCAGCATTGGTAACATGATACAGTATTCTGATTTGGAGGCCTAGCTACCTTGTAATTGTTTGAATGCCTCCACCAAAAGTCACATTGAAATTTAATCCCTGTTCTGAGTTGTTGAAAAATATCAGGTTCCAGGTTAGATAATTAAATGAGATCATGACCAGGCAGTGGTGGTACATGCCTTTAATCCCCGCATTTGGGAGGCAGAGGCAGGCGATTTCTGAGTTCGAAGCCAGCCTGGTCTACAGAGTTAGTTCCCGGACAGCCAGGGGTACACAGAGAAACCCTTTCTCGAAAAAACAAAACAAATGAGAGAGAGAGAGAGAGAGAGAGAGAGAGAGAGAGAGAGAGAGAGAGAGAGAGAAATCATGACCTACTTATAATAAGGAAAGGAGCCAAGATCCAATAAGTCAGTAAGTCAGCTAGCTCTGCCATATCTTGTACTCTTGGGACTGTTCAGAATAGGCTAGAAAATGGCTATAACCACAGACATATAATCTATCACAATAGCAAAATGTAAATTTATATTATTTGAAAATACATTCCCTCATTTGTAGTATTCGGTTATTAAAAGAAAAATGGACTAAAGTACAGCCTCTTCTGAAGAACCACTTCTCAGCAAAGAGCTTGGGGAAGGAGGCTAGGTGGTGCTGCTCTTTAGGTCAGTCCCTGCTCATTCCTGTCTCTTCCCAGTTTTCAAGAGCATCCATCCTGAAGCTGATGCTTGTGGATCAGTAGAAGACTCAACCAAGTCGGTGTGGAATTGAAAATCCAGAATGGGATGGACATCCATGAACATCACCCATTGTTAATTTCCAGTATCAACATTAACTGAATATTTTTTATAAGAGAAAGCTTTTTCCATATTTACATGAAAGTAAGTAAATGATCCCCATTCAGTGGCTTTCAAGCCAGTGACTGTGAAGAGTGTCACGGGGCCAAGAGGTAGCTTACAAAATGAATTCCTCTGCATTCGTAGAAGTCTAGCTTAGGGAACACGGCGCTGACGTTTAGGAAGATGGAACTACAAATGAGGACGTTGGAGTCAGAGAAAAACCGTTCAGGATTTTCACCAGCATCTTTCTCCTTTGTACCATCTCTGTGTGATTTTCTACTTCTTCTCTGACCGAGGGTTGACGTGCATTCAGTTCTTTCTCATTTGGTTCATTCATTAAATGTGATGCATCGTCATATGCGTCCTTAGAAAAGCCTTTATCTTGACGTGGAGAAAAACATCATCCATTCACATTTGGGTCGGGAATGTGTCTTCTTCATCTGCTTTAAAGAAAACAAGACTGGTCAAAAGTGATTTATTTTCATAATTTTGCCTCAAGCCCAGCTGTTACTCATTATTGCTTGAATTGGCCAGATCAGGGCACATTTACAGACAGTAATAATTATAAAAATAATTAGCCTTTTCTTCCCTGTACTTTCTTTTTTAAGTAATTGATTTTTAAGTGTAATTATGAAGCTATTGATTTTCCATTAATTCCACATCCAACCTTGAATTTTTGAGAATGTAAGGTTTACTTTGCTACCAAGTCCATGCCAATAATATACATGTTAGCTTTGTTACAGAAAATGTGCCATAATGAGCAGAGCTAACTGTGTGTATCTGAAGTGTTCTAGCTAAGATGATATAGTAGAGACAGGGAGCTTTCTAGAATATTGTGGTTCCTTATATACAAAAAAAAAATCAGAAGAATTTTCTCATTATCATAAAACGTTGATTCTGATGCAGTCAACATGCAAACATTTTTTGAGAAGGTGGCACATGTGAACTCCAGCCATTTTATTTTAGTATAATTCAGGAACATAAGTTTTGAGGCATTTATCAAAAATGAGTCATAAAAAAAATTAAAGTATAGCATACAATGCTGAAAAAAATACAATTAGAGGATTCAGTGGCCAAAGATGAATAGCAAAGACTGCCTCTTGTATCAGTTAGAGTTGGTGAGCTCTTTCCATCCCGCTGTTCCTCCAGGCAATGCTCTTCTAATATAATACGGTGAATTCTAGGTTTCCTACAGCAGTATAGAAAAGTCTCTTTATTGTAAGTCCTGGAGTTTAGACACTAAGAAAGGCACAGTTTCAGTTTCAGATGGACTAAGAGAAAGGCTAGGAGCAGTGTCTCTTATATGTTAACTACCCTTTGCATGAAACGGTTCTGGGAAACAGACAAGGGTACAGTGAATATAATTCTCAGTTCAGAGGAAGCATAGGCATTGTAGAAGCAAACATTTTTTTTCCACATGGAGACTAATTACATGGTCCTCAGCTGGACTTTACTAGAAGGGGCATTAGAGTAGCAGACAAACTTGAACCACACTCCCACAGAAGCAATAAAGTAGAGATACTTATGAACTGGCAGAGGGATCCCTTCGCCTCTTCCCTTAGCCACAGGTGTACAGGGTATACAGGTCAGGAAACTGGGCATTACTGACCAGAAAACTTCATGCCACATTCAAAAGGTGCTACACAAGCATACCCTTTGCAAGGATTTAAAATTTTGAGACTCAGAACAAGAATCTCTCTATAGCATTTGGCCTTGAATTGAAGTGATGGATATTTTTTGACACTCTCGTCATAAGCATTCACCGAGGGGATTCACCCACTTACTAACTCAGTCTGGGCTGTGTGAGCTCATCCTCTGACTGCCCCCCATAGGCCATGCTGAGCCAATCGGTTCTTCTGGAACTTGGCAAATGTCTTTCTGAAAAGTGCACTGTTGTGCCCTGAGAAATGGTGTTGGAAGCACAGGATCATTTATAATAACTTGAGCTGCATTGCCTGACTTGGCGTAACTCAGAAATCTTTCAAGGGTTACCCACTTCACCTAGAATTAAATCTAAACTCTGTATGATTGCCTGCAAATCCCTGCATGCCCCACTCAGGCCTCTCCTTCAGACTTCATCTGCTCACACCCTCTCCTTGCTCACCACAGGGAGATCATTGGCTTCCTGCCAGTTCCTCAGAGGTCTTCCAGGCTCCTGGAACGTGGTGGCCTCTCTGGAATGCTGCCCCCCTTCCTGCACCCTGCATGTCTGCCTCTCCTCCATCCCCTGAGTCTCAGTTTATTTCTCTTTCTGAAGAGGTCATTTCTGGCCATCTTTTAAACATTTGCTTTCTTATATTTAACCAGGGTCCCTTTTTATTTTCGCCCATACAATGTAGCAGATATTGGAATTAATAATTTACCTCCAGAATATCTCACATCTAGACTGGAAGCAGTCTACACCGTGAAAGGAGGCACACAGGTAGTGCCTGACACAGGTGCCAATTATCTTCATGATTTAGAAAGTCTACTTTTAAAAACATAATCCTGTTGTGAGAAATCATTTTCAACAAAAGAAAATTCTTAGCACATCTGGACTCACCAGACTATAGCGTACATGGCAGATAGGTGCCTGCTGATGGGATTCTCCTTCGGACATTTAAGCATAGATGCATAGATGTGAACGTGTATAGCCTGTGTCCTGGTATATAATGTAGACCTCAGGTAAAAGCCAGGGCAAAGAAAGGTCAATAAATATTTATGGAATACTTAAGATTGTACAGCACTGCAAAGGCACTCATGTGTCTTTTCAAAGTTCTGATAAGCCTCATTCCTCAATCAAAGCAAGCATGGCCTAGCTCAGTTGTCATCTGAAACTGCTTAAAGTGTCATTTTTTGGGGGAGAGGGAAAGTGGCTTTCTTTTTCGTTCTATTTCCATTGGAGCAATTGTTGTGATGGGGAACACCTGAAGATTCTATTGATTGTGTGTGCCTTAGCTCCTCATCAGGAAGTTTTGAGGAAGGTTTGAGCATGTTGCTTTTGGGGAGAAGAGCAATGCTTTGGATGGTGACGTCATCCGACTGCTGAAAACAGCAGGTGGACTTCCAATTAAAGCCCAGCAAGTGTGTGTCTGCACCACAGTTTGCAAAGCCAGGGTCAGCCCTTCTGGTGGTCAGCTAGAAAACAATAATGGTGATTAGGAAACCCACTGTGTTTTTATGACCAACAACTCTGCTTGGCCTCATGGAACTGTATCTGGTTTAGTCACTCACATTCAGTTCTTGGGTAGAAAATGAGAGGGAATTCTACACAAGGCGACATGAGAAGCATATTTGAAAGTGTCATTTTGAAAAGTTGTGTAGGAAAAGAGAATAGAGGACAGCTTGTCTCCACTATCTCCCAGTTCTGCTCACTTCAGAGATTTAGCTCTTTTAAGCCAATATGGCTGAACTGAAATGTTTTCCAAAATTCCTTATGGTTTAGAAAAAGACTATAAAGTAACAAAAAATAATAATAATTAAAAGGAAAGTATTGCTGCCAAATTAGAAGCTCCACATAATTCTGTTTTCCTTTGGAGTTTTGGTAATGCTGGGGGGAAAGCCTTTATTCACATTCCACTCAAGTGCCCGTCATCCACGCCCACTTTCTTCTTAAAAGAAAACATTTACTTCTAGGACTTGGTCATAGGGAAGTACAAAGGACTTCGTTGTGTGTGAAAATGAAACTGGGTGTGAGCCTTTTAAGGAAAAATTAAAGAAGGATGTGTATGTGGGGGGCAAAATTCCCCAAATCTTGTTTAGTTGATCCTGCCTACCTCCTACTTAGAAGGCGGGCTGCCCTGCATGGTGAGCTGCAGATGTTACGCATAGGAACTGAGGAGATGCCTCCACAGGCATGCTGCTGCGACACACTGTAGCAGCATCCAGTTCAGATTGCGCACAGGGGCTGTTATGACACCTGGTATTCGGGGATCCCAGCGGGGCAGTATCGAGTAGACACCTTCTGAGAGGCTGATTGGTATTTCTGAAACTTTCCTGTCCTACCCACAAGTCCTAGCAAAGCATAAACTGTCAAATGGGACAATCTCAGTTGGGATGATTTGATATGTGATTGGGGAGGTGGGCTTAACTGAGATTGGTGTGTTTTATTTGTTCCTTTATTTTGTTTTTCAAGATAGAGACCTGTGTGTCACAGCCCCTGACTCTCCTGGGACTCACTCTAAAGACCAAATTGGCCTCCAACTCACAAGAGATCCACTTACCTCTGCCTCCCAAGTGTTGGGATTTAAGGCATGTGCCACTACACCTGGCAAATTGGTGTATTTTTAGTATAGTACTTCATGAGAACAGAGAAAACATCACAGAAATGTAAAAGGAAACCACTTTCAAGGCAATATCTACAAGTGTGTAGGAAGTTCTGGGGTGAATCCTTAAACTTTAGCTATGTAACTCCTCCCATTTTCTACGTTCTTGGTCCTCTTTAGTATTTCCATGCACAGTAGGTGCCGCTTATCCTAAAACTAAGTTTCGTTGTCTGATTGGTGCTACTGTCCTTGCTTCCTGTTGTGTGATGTTGTTCTTGGGGAGATGTGGACATCTACTCACTCCAAATCAGTAACTGATGACAGACCAAAGTAATGATACCACCAGTCTCCGACTCTATTAAACAATGAGTTTGTTGGAATTACTTACAAGAATATGGGTAAGGGGTTACTTAAACATGATTAACTCATAGCTTAATCCTAAGAGCCCAGTGAAGACACATGAAAACTGGAACCACAGAGCCCTCTGCATGACTTGCAGGCAACTCAACAGGTCACACTTTTCCTCCTGTTAGCAGCCATTACTGCGCATGATGCCTAAGGATGGAGGGCACCATGTGAATTTGGTAAGTTTCAGGGACTTCCTCAGATGTATGAATTGCTTACTTCCTGAGTCTTAATCATCCTCCTTTAGAGCTGCCAGTCTTAATGAGCTAACACCCAGGATGGAATGTTCAATTTAGAAGGATTTGCTAGGGTACCCTTAGAGAAATCATCTGTAGTGTGCTTTCATGGGCTCATGGTCCCTAGGTAACTTATACAGTACGCTAGGAATTCACCAAGTAGCCCTTCATACTTAAACTTCGAAGACCCTTTCTCAGCCTAAAATGGCTTATCCTTTGTGAAGTACTTAATCCATCATCCCCACTCCACTTTTTAATCCATCCTCTTAGCTCTCTGCCACTTTTTGATCCATTCATTTAGCCCTCTGGAGTTCAATACTGTATGTGATAACACTTTCTCATCTCTCTTGTTAGCTTGTGTTCATCTATTCCCCCCCCTCTCTCTCCCTCTCTCTCCCCTCCCTAAGGTCTCTCTGAAACATTATCCACTGGACTGCCAGATCCACCTCTAATCAGGCTCCATCCTTTGTCCCTTGCCCCACCTTTTCTAAGACCGTCAGTCTCATCAATCAGCCATATTATTTCTTTTAGTCATATGATGGTACCCTTCTGAACAAAAAATTTGGAGTGACTGCCTCTTTTTAAAAATACTAAGTGCAGTAAAAACCAATGTTGTATGATTTGATTTCTATGGACAATTCTGAAAATAGAACCTATCAAGATGAAACATGAATGGATGGTTGCCTTAGGGCAGAGGTAGTGATATAAGCAATATATGTCATGAAAGAGCTTACTGGAGTTATAAAAATATTTCATCATGTATTCAAGGCCATGATTGCAAAATCCAGTGCATTTATTAAAATCATTAAATTATACAAGGGTTTGATTACCTACAAATATGGATATTTTAGTAAAGCTGTAAGGTATGATACATGAAAAATAACAATATGAACATGACCTGCACTTACTCATATGTTACAGAAGTCAATGAGAAAGACAACAGGGTGGACTCCAAACAGGTCAGGTGTGAAAAGGGCAGAAGGTTTGTTTCCTGTGTAGACTTTGGTCCTGGTTACAAGACTCTATTATTACCCAAATCATTGCAATACACATAATATTGGTAAATATTATTTTATCTATTATACTCACCCCAAAGTAGAGAAGTAGCCTGTATATAGTGTGATCTACAGTTTTGCTTTATTTATTCTTTTTTAAACTCTCTCTCTTTTTTTTTAGAATTTTATACATGATTATTTTATATCATTTCTCCCCTCCCTCTTCTCACTGTAATTCCTCTCTGGCCCATCTGACTGCCTCTTCAAATCATTGACTTCTTTATTATTATTGTCACACACACATGCATGCGCTCGGGCACACACACACACTGTGTGTGTGTACATAAACCCGGTCTGTTGAATACTATATAAAGACTACTTTTCTACTTTGGGGTGAGAATAATAGATAAAATAATTTAGTGTTGCTCATGTGTGTGTGAGTTCAGAGCTAACCACTGGAGGTCGGAGAAGCTCTCAGGGTGATCCTGTGGAGAAGACCCATCCCTGGAGACTACTGATGCCTTCTCTCTCAGCAGCCGATATCACATTGGTATATCAGTGGGTGCTGTCATTGCATAGATTTTCCTGCATCTAAAAGTTCTAAAACCCTTAGTAGTTTCTAGAAATCGTTTTAGTTCATATTGACCCTAAGTGTTTGGATAAAATGAGCGAGTGAGATAATGTGCTGAAGCTTAAAGCTTTTTAGAAAACAAATCACTCAGGTTAGCCAAGCACTGCACAGATGAGCTACTGCCTGCTTTTTCATTTGCATTTTGAGACAGCTCAGTTCCCAGGCTGGCACTTCATCTCATTCTGTAGCCCAGGCATGGTTCAAGCTTGAGTCCCTACTGCCGTAGTCTCCCAAACAGTTAAAGCATCAGACCTAAACCCCAGGCCCCGCTGGCACTTTTTTCTACTTTTTTTCTACTTAGAACGATCTGATATTTTTGTAACCTGGACTATCATAGTGAGACTGTTTTGAAAGTGTCTAAAGACTTTAAAATAGGAACTCCATTGATCTGTCTTATAAAGAAAACCTTCACAGAATGGAAGGGTCATGACTAAAGCTCTTTCACAGATTTAAATCTGGAACAGAAAGCACTGTTGGCCAGTAGGGAAACAGTCCATTCTACTTTAAAGTAGTCAAGACGCATTAAATACATTAGGTGAGGGTTTCCACAGCACTGTCTTGTATTTGTCAATCCATTAAGAAAAAAAGTTTAGAGATTTCCTTAGGTCCAAGGATGGAGTCGTGTGAGATTTCTGAGTCCTTGCGAGGAAACTCCAAGAAAACAAGACAAGAGTCTTGTGACCTCAGCTTCTTCAAAACACAAGACGTTCTTGGAGTGTGTTTTTGCTCTCCTTCCAGGTGTAGAGGATAGGAGTGGGTTTACTTCAGCTGTTGTTATTCATATGTCTCTATGGAAAAACATGTTTTTGCCATGTGCAGCTTGTCCTTATGATTATATATAGCTTAAACTCATGAGGCCCATACTCAGGTGACCTTTCTTAACCATCAGGTATAAATTGTCTGATGTGCTGAATAAAGTTGGCTATTGCATCAGACTTTAGCTCACCTCATTTCTAGATCCTGCTCTCTCAGGCTCACAATGCCATCAATTAGAATGGCAACACTTAGGAACTCTCTCTTTTATTTCTTTAACATTTTTTTACACATTTGAATATTTTGCATGCACATATCTATGTCTGTGTGAGACAAGCTTGAAGTGCCCACAAAGGCTAGAGAAGGGTAGTGGGTACTGTGAGACTGGGGTTGCAGAAGCTATCATGTGAGAGCTGGGAATTGAACCTACGCCCTCTGGAAGAGCAACAAGTGCTGTTAACAGCTGAGCCACCTCATCAGCCCATTTAGGAACTCTTATAGTTACCGAGTCCGAGGAATAAAAATCACTATCAATTTCCCTATAAAATTTTTATTTTTAGCCTTAAAACTAAGTTAAGGACAATCAAAGTTTTGTTTTTAAAGGGATACAATATTTTTAAAGAAATACATGATGTCACTACTTAGGAAAAGATGGCAAAAGTGGCCAAAGTGGGAGCTGGGCAGATGACTCATTTGGTAAAATGCTTGTTATACAAGCACAAGGATATAAGTTCAGTGCCTCAGAACCTAAGGTGCATGGCATGTGCCCAAATCCTGGTGTGACCGAGGTGGATCAGGTATATCCCTGGGACTTACAGGCTGACTAGCCTAGATGAATTGTTGAACTTCAGATTCAATGAGAGACCCTGCCTCAAAGAAAAAGGTGGTGAGTGACCAAGGAAGACGTTTGATGTTCACATATATCCACTGGCGTGCATGTGTGCACACACACACAAGCATGTACATATGTGCACCACACACACACATACACACAAACATGTGGCCAAGATACCATCCAGAGTGGTGACTATTCAAATGATGGTGGAGAAAATGGTTGCAAAGCAGGAATATTATGGGAAAATTATATATGATCCATACACAGAGACATTGGTTTTGCACAGCTTTTACCAAGAACCAAATCATCAACAAGCATAAACTAAGAGGTGCTCACTTGAAGGAGTAATGCGGACACAGAAACAGTAGCCATGGGATGGCTTGCAAGCATTCTTGAATCTTATGCCACAAAATAGAAAGCTGCATTTCATACTAAAAAAATATCATGTGTGTGTGAGTGTGTCAACATAAACTTTTAATACTATAAATTTGACGGTGGATATGAGGATTAAGAGTATGACTCCCTCGTAACAACTGACATAAGAGCTAAGCCTACTGAAATTGAGTTTGGCAGGGAAGCTGCAAACACCATAAGCTGTATTTGTGAACTCATTTTGCCATGACCTGCAGGTTTGGGGATCGACCTGATTCGGACAAAGGGGGTCAAGACAGGGCCTGGTCAGTAAATGAAGAAACACAGAGATAGAAAAGGAGAGATTGGGTAGGGTTGGGATGGCGTTATGCTAGCAACTAGAAAGTCAGCAAATGTATTGTGTACAACAGAGTGAGGAGGCAAGCGAGCTATTCTCCATTAGGGCAGAGGGTCTCAGCAGGGGAAAAGTCTCAGGCTGCAGTCATCTGGACAGAGGAAGCTATGGATGATGCTTTCTATATAGACTGTCAACACCATACTCAACCAGGAGAAAGCCTTGCCATTCCCATGGGTGTGAGGAATTGGCATCTTTCATATTGCCACACCCATGTCAGGAATACACATTGACTCAGGACTTCATTCGCACCCCACACTCATTAGGTGCTATTTATTAACCTTTATAGAGACTGAATTTGACATCTATTGACTGGCTATCCCATTAAAACAAATATTGGCTTAGTTAGTTTGGTTGTTGAAAATAGTTTCAGAAGTTGAATACAGGAATTGAGAACTGTAAAGGTAGATCTTTTTGGCATGCTTTTACTAGCCTTACCCAGGTACCTTTGTAAATAAAACTGATGTTCGATATGATGGTGTCTAGTCAATGTGATAGAGAAAGACTGGCAGACTATCAGGTCATGGTTAATGTGGATTCATTTCCGTATTGTCACAAAATGCCACAGCACAGGTGTTTTAGCTTTAGTAGCCCCCTAGGAGAACAGTAGAGATCATCTTGATGTTGTAGCTATCGATGTAGGTCAAACTTACAAACTTGAAGAATTTCATGAAGAAAGAGAGAGCAAAAGACAGAAAAAGGAGAGGAACGAAGGCCACTATCCATCATTCCCCGAACACTGACTTTTAACTTGACATTTTCAAAGACTTCCATCGATATGGGGTCATTACAACAATTATGCTTTGTTACAAATGAAATAATGATGTGCAGGAAAGCTAAGACTCACCAGTATGATGGTCTGGAAGTCTTTTCCAAAATCACATTGGAACTCAGTTGTCATTGAGATGGTATGAGGTGGGGCCTTTAAGATGAAAGAACTCATTTAGCCTGACTGCATGTTGCACATAGGATCATGCTGGATGCTGGTTCCAGCTTCTTAAATTTCTCAGCCTCCTGAACTGAATACCAAATAAACTTCTATTATTTGTAATTTACCCAGGCTGTGGAATTCTGTTATAGCAACAGAATATGGGGTAAGACATCTAGGAATGCTTAGCTAGGCACAAACCAGAAATTTGAAGCCACCCAGCTCTTGAGCCTGTGTACACAGCCACTGTGTTTGACTGTCTCTCAAGTGAGAGCCACCTTCCTGAGGAGACCAAACTAAAGAATGGACCACAAAGCAAAGAAAAAGTCTGTGGAGAAGGCAGCTAGCAGGGAGTGGGGGTGGGGAGGGTGTCATTCATATGTCATACTCAGAACCATTTTCTGGAAGAAATATAGCCAGAAGGAGGATCTGATTTATACGCAGGAGGACCTAACAAGAAACAAGCTAATTATTTCTATGTTGTTTTTCCTGTTTTCTGTTCTAGGACATGGCATTGACTGCTCTGTTCAGTGTTGTGAATTATAGATTCCTAATTAGAGAAAGCTGTCTACAACATAGTTAGAAGCTATTCAGAGAGAAGGGGTAAAAATCACTTGAACACCCGTGGTCTGTGTTCGTACTTAATAGGTAAGAGCCCTTACTGCTCTTCCACAGAATGTCAGCTCAGTTTCTGGCATCCATGACCAGTGGTTCACAAATGCCTATAGCTCCAGCTTCCTCTGGAGGAGTCTGACATCCTCTTCTGGCCTTTGAGAGTACACATACATCACACAAACACACGCAAACACACACACACACACACACACACATACACACACATGCATGCACACACATATGGAACCTTAAAAAGTTATTTATCTTCTGGCTTTTACAAATACGAATACATACAAACTTACAAGAAGATGAGCTCTTCCTTGAATCCTTGGATTGTCTTAATCTTATTGATAAGCTATCACATAATAATGCCAAATAAAATAATTTTGGGGGGTTTGGGTCACCAAAAAAAAAAACATTCAGAAAATAAAGGAAGACAAATGGAAAGTCTCCCCACACTTTGAATAATTAGAACAAGCTTCAATAAAGAGTTCTATGAAGTGTAGGAAGCTAGTTAGTTAGGTTAGATGCCACTGACGTCAGTGGAAGGAGAAAAGGGGGACAGAAAGCCTGGTAAACGGTGGATAGCACTGTCATCAGGACCCCTGGGAGTGGACTGTGTTCTGCTTCACCCAGGCCACAGCAAGGGAATGGAGAAGATGACCCACGAAACACCCAGGCCACCACACTGAGCCGTTTTCATCTAACCTGGGCTAAATGGCCGCCTGCCTCCTTTCGGAGCTGTGCTGTCCCAGCCTTCCCATGAAGTGAGGCTCGTTGAACTAAATTTGGATGCAGCTAATTCTCTTTCTCAGACAGTGTTCTCAATGCAGGTCTAGACCGGTTTAATTTCACTCATTTTCCGCAGCATTTTTCAGCGTCTGGAAAAGGTCCAGGGCATTCTTTCAGTCCCAGTAAAGAACACCCAGAACCACAGATCGATTATGGATATTATAAGGTTTGAATGAATCGTGAACTTAAAGAATTAGAATGGATCCTTGCTCTCTGGGAAAATGGCAATTGGAAACAAATCTTGTTTAATACACCACAAAGATTATTTTGTGCGGGAACACAGCATTCTCTGCAGCGAGTTTGTTCCTGGCAAAGAAACAGATCATGTAGCTGGCGTGGTCCTTGAGCCCATCTGGAGGGAGTGGTAACTATAATGTATGTGTTGGAGTCTGCGTCTCCAAGGTTTCATGTTTTCTTTTCAAACATCCTATTTCTTTAAGGGGAACAAATGTTTTCCCCACAAAGGCTGCCTCGGCCTCCCTCTTGGCTGCTCAGATTTCGGCCTGCCTTTTGGTTACCGTGTGGCTGGTGGTTTCCCAGGGTCCCCAGGGAGACCTCATGCTAGCTGTGAGGACTGAACAAACAATCCTGGCTGAAACCAGAACAGCATCAGCGTCCTGCTTCCACCATCCCGCTTGTCAGCTCCGTGTCAGCTTTCCCTGCCAACGCAGAGACGCCATGGAACGCGGAGGTGCTGGCAAGCTCGGCAGTAAAGCAGACTGCAGCAATGGCTGCTGCCTGTGTCTAGTGGAGCCAGACCTTGCACACAGAAGAGGCACTTGACAGAAACCATAGTGCATTGAAACCCTGTAACAATATGTGAGTCAAGTGTTGCCATTTAAGCTTTAGATTCACTGAAGTAGGGGTTTAGAGACACAGAAGGCTAAGGAAACACCATGCCACAGGCTCCAAGTGCCCTAAACTTTTCACACTTATGGTGACCTCTTGTCCCCTTTCTCCCGCCTATAACCTACATTCTCATTTCCTACGGATTTCTGTTCCTGTCCTATCATGACCTGCATCATATCTTTCTTTCAGAGGAAACAGGTTTATGGTACCTTTGTCCCTGGCCAGTCCTGAGCCACACCCAAGGGTCAGGATATAGACACATCCCTGACTGAACTCAGCTCATCTTTCTGGCCCCACCACTCATCACATGTACCCAGGGTTCTAGTCACATGTACCAGCTTCTTGCCCTTCCCCCCAGCACTCTGCCCTACTGGATGCTCTGTCCTGGGGAGCACTTTACGTTCTCACTCGTGTTTTTAGCTTCAGGCATGTGCCTCAGCTTCTCGCAGCCTTCTTTGAAAACTTAGATAAAGAGTACCCTAAGGTATATCCTGTTCCACACACAGCAGAGAGGGACAGACGGAGACACTGGGTCTGGCTTGGGAAACCTCAAAGCCCACCCAGGTGGCACACCTCCTCCAACAAGGTCACATGTCCTCCAGCAAGGCCACACCTCCTCTAACAAGGCCACACCCCCTCTAACAAGGCCACACCTCCTTCAATAAGCCATACCTTTCAATAAGACCACACCTCCTCCAACAAGACCCCACCTACTCCAACAAGCACACTTACTCTAACATGGTCATACTTCCTAATCCTTCCCAAACAGTTCCACTAACTGGAGACCAAGCATTCAAATGTCAGAGCCTGTGGAGATCATTCTCACTCAGAGAATTATGCTACCAGCTTTCTCTGTGAACCACCCCATGAAAACAATAAAATAAAATGACCTTTAGTGCATATCACTGAAAACAACACCACTCAAAAAAAGTACACATTCATTTTTCCTCTTGGCTTGCTGCCCTTGAGTCCCTACCATCTGCATAATAGTGAGCTCCACTCTGACTTCATACCATGCCCCTTCTCTCTATGGAATGCCTACACAGGGGCTTGCTTAAAAGATATTTAATAATTGGTGCTTCTGGGTACTCACATGTTGGGAGAGACTCTGGCCTTGGAGTGGATTAGCTCAGATACATTCAGCTTGCATATTGGCTAAATGTTATTTCTCTAATTCTCAAAGAAATAAAGAGACATGATATTCCTGGGAGATATTAGAATATTAGAGTTTTCAGACCATGGAAGCATCACAAACCTTTCCACTTTGCTCTATCTGCAGTTTTGTGAGGAGAAAGGTTTTAGCCTTCTTTCCCATTCCTTAATCTAGTTAACTAAAAAAGTCTTATCTTTTACCCTCTTCTCTCCCCCATTGAAATGATCAGTGTAGGAGCCTCTTTAAAAGACATAAGAGTATTTAAAACACTTAGGAACACTTGTAAATTGGTAATGAAGATTATTCCACTCCTTCTGCTGCTCACCTAGGAGGCATTAAAACAAACATGGAGAAGGTAATGGCCCCTTTCCCATGAAACTTCTGTGACTCTTCCTCTCTCCATATCTTAACTAAGCATCTCCCTTCCAGATATATCCTATGCCGTCATATTTGAGTCTACTTAAAAATATTAAATTATATGTTAAGATGTATTCCTCACATTCATTTATTGAACAAATGCTTATCAAACCCTGATTATGTGTCCCATTTGAGAGCACACACTGGGTATGAAAGAGAATATGTTGCTCCCCCTTTTCATAGAGCTTATATGCCAGTATGTTGCTTTAAATTAGAATCCTGGTATCTGTACAAGCAGGCGAGTGCTATATTACCAGGTTTATTTCATGATCAATCCAATGTCATAAAATAAATCAATGTCCAATAAATGTTAATTATAACCTGGGCCCTTCCTTAAATTTGTTCTCACTTCCATAGTCATTTCATATTCTTTAGCGGCATCCAAGATTTTCAAGGGAAATTCTCAGAGAGCCTCATGATATAGCCCATGACTTTATTGTTCACAGGAACAAGGTTGCCCGCCATGGGAATCTGGTGTGACATTTAATTGCCTTATGACTTTAGTCAAGGCACCCAGCTGTCAGAATCTCAGTCACCTGCTGAAATGGTGCAATAACAGAACCAGACTGTGGGCGTGTGCAAAGTGCTTGCTATGGCTCATGATCAGAGAGGGAAATCCCCTGCCTCCAAATTTCTTTCTTTCTGCTGGCTTTATTTTAGAAATCATCAATCAATTTTCACACATTAATTTTCCAAAAATTAGTCACATGAATCTTCTTCAGGCCTTTCAGCTTTTTTCTTCCTGTAGATAGTGCCCTCATGACTCTGTCCCTTTTCTTTCCTTTCTCCAGGGAAACGCATGGCTGACACTTTCACATCTCAGTCTTCAGCCTCCTGTGGATTTCAAGAGCTCTTTAAAACCCTTGCAATAAAATCTCTGTTTTCTTAAGTGAGCCAGCAGCATCTGCATCAGGCACTATAATCAAAGGATCATGGAATAGACACAATACAAGGGTTCATTGTGGTCCTTGTTTGCATGGTGAATAGCAGTTCTCAGGGTGACTGGCAGTTTTGCCTCGATGTCTTAAGTTTAGAGAGAGGTCATGAGCTTGGGAGTCAGAGCAGAGAGTCTCTAGTGCTCTTCCTGGGCTGGTAATTCCTTTCACTCTTTAGAGCAATGGTTCTTAACTTCTTACATCTGTGACACTTTAATACATTTCCTCATGTTTTGATGACTTCCAACTATAAAATTATTTTTCTTGCTACTTTATAACTGTAATTTTTCTACTGTTGTGAGTTGTAATGTAAATACCTGATACATAGGTTATCACATAGCTGATATACAGGTTATCACATATCTGATATGAGACCCCCAAATGGCTTGTGGTCCACAGGTTGAGAACCACTGCTTTACGTTTTAACCATTGAGACTTACTAAGCCATCCCATAAATGACACTTGTGATCGTGTAAAGCCACACTGGAAGGAAAGTTTGGGGTTTATACCAACATTTTTAGGAAATCTATACTGATAAGATGTAGTCTGTATTTGGTTCATTTTTCTGCAGCCTACGTGGACCTGAGGGCCCTGTTGATAGCAGCTGTACATAGAGACCATTGGTTATACCTGCAGCAGCAGGCTAGCTAGGTCTTTTTAGCTGATATGATGATGAGGTACTCTATCTTCCTTCTCTTCCCTGGAAAATTTAAATGGAATTTTAGTTAAATTTACCCTTATTCACCCAAGGGTAAATTTACAATGGAACATTATGTGTGATGGAGAAATTAAGTTTTATTGGGAAATTCTATTCCTTCGGACAAAGTGCAGAGAGGATAATGGTGGGCTCACTGATTCTCTTGGAGAACCTTAACAAGCGTAGGGATGAGACCATTGTATTGGCCTCCCAGTTCTGCAGAAAACAGATGACCTAGCTTCAAATGATGACAGTTCATTGCCCTATGACATATCCACACTATCTCTTTTGGCAGGAAAGACAATGTGTTGACAGGTTTGGGGGTTAAAAAATGAATACCCTTATGGGACCATTTTGATGCAAGTGTTCTGCTATGGATGAAAGAGGCATTTCTAAAGAAAATGAAACTCAAGATGATTTACAAATAGCAGCTCTGTCACCTCTAGTATTCTGGATGGCTACATGGAATCTCAGACCATCCAAATGCCTCCCAGTAAATATGAAAGTATATGCACATATATGCACATACAGACACATAGAAGTCTACGCATCCATCTATCAAGTGATCGTAAAATGTGATGTATAGGCAAATGGACAGTGAAATGAAGTGGAAACTTAAGGGTTCTTTGGAAAGTTAGTTGTGTTGGATGCTGTTTTGCTGGGCAAACACATGAAGGAATGTTTAGCTGAAGTGGACACAGGTGAAAGGCTAAGGTAGACTCACAGACTTGTGAAGGAATGTTGTGCTGAAGCAGACACAGGAGAAAGGATGCTCTGCTAAAGCAAGCACGTTAAAGGACACATGATGAGAGATTCTTTGCTCACGACACTCATGCATTTGTCCACTGTTCATTGCATAGTTGATCTTCATTTGTCAGGACTCCACAGAGAGAGATGCACCAAAAATTTGCTGGTTGGTATGCTGCAGTTTCTTGCTGCTTCCAAAGACTCGGGCTGATTGGCAGTGTGATGTCAGCTGAGATAGGTGCATTTGCTGAGGCAAGGCATGTTCTGAAGCAAGACCCATTAGAGGGAGTATAAATAAAACTTATGGATGGTGATGGAGACTGAACTAGGCTTTCTCATAGAGCTAGCAGTGCAATGTTTGTGGGTCTCCAGTCTTCGCTGATTGTCTCATTACTGATATAGGCACAGCTGAGAACTATTTTCTGATGTTCCTGCTGGCCCTGTGCCAAGTCCCTCCTGCTGACTTGTGTCAAGGCTGAGACCTGGTTGTTTCTGCTAGGTTGGGCCTGCTGATTCATGTTTGCTATCTCAACTCTACCAAACTGTACAGCTGGTATATCCGTGAAGTGTTTGCAAGTGGATCGAGCTACCTGTAAACTGAACCATCAATTTCTAGACAACACAGATGGGAGTTGCTCCAAAGAACTTTTCTAAACAGGTCCACTTCCCTGCATACTTTCTTTTCCACTACCTCTGGTGGGTGGTGAATTACAAGGGAGGTTAGAGCATTTAAAAACCATCATTAAAAATAAATTTTGAAAAAATAAAACTACAGTGAAATTTGTATATTGTCCACCATCTTGTATTCCTTTACAATAAAAATGGTATCATAGTCATATATACATCTATGGCAGGGGGTAAGAAAGAACATTATGACATTCAGTAATACGTTCAATCATTTTTCTCTATGGTATAATTTTGAGTTATTTTTGTATTCCTCTTTTGTATCATTTTTAACTGTTTTAATCATTAGCAATTTAGTTTAAGGCAGAAAAACTATGGAATAAGAGAATAGAAATACCCAGGCAGTGGTGGCGCACGCCTTTAATCCCAGCACTCGGGAGGCAGAGACAGGGGGATTTCTGAGTTTGAGGCCAGCCTGGTCTACAGAGTGAGTTCCAGGACAGCCAGGGCTACACAGAGAAACCCTGTCTCTAAAAACAAAAACAAAAACAAGAGAGAGAGAGAGAGAGAGAGAGAGAGAGAGAGAGAGAGAGGATAGAAATTTACTCATAGCTTCTCAAACATGTAGGGAAGATTAGATTGTCATGGGTTCCTGATCTTGGGAAAGGAGCAAAACAAAACAAAACAAAAAACAAAAATCAACAACAACAAAAAAAAAACCTGGTGCAAGGAATGAGAAGCTGGTATAGGAGAATAGAGTCTGAGGAGCCACCGAAGCACGATAGGCCTTCTGCAAGGAGTCGGCATTCGCAGCTGGAAACAAAGCCAAAAAGAGGTGGGTTAAGGTGTGAGTGGATTGAGCTGGGACTGGACAGAAGGCAAACTAGGTGTTAAATGAAGAGAGAATAAGAGATTTGAATTCTAGGCATTTCACAAGGTCAAGGTCATAGGCAGAGCTTTACTCTTGATACAACTCCAGATGTGTAGAAGTGAGGGCAGAAAATCCACTCAGTAGTGTTCTCCTTTACAGCTTCCCCTGCATGGGATGATGGACAAGTCATGCCGGGGGCAGAATAGAAAACGAGAGAACAATATAATGGGTGTGCAGCCCAGACAGGCACCCCATCGTCTGTAAGCATGCATCAAGCAACACATTTGAAAACTTGGGGAAACCAGTTTTCTGTGATATGCATGAGCCCCAGTGAACAGTAGTGTCATATTCATTTGAAATCAGCCCATATATGGGCAGAGAGCTTGCTGGCTGAACAGATTCTGCTTTTTGAACTTAAGTTCCATGACTGTCACATCTCCCATGGGCTATAAGACAAAGTACACTGCTGTGTCTTTGCGTAAAATTATGCTTAATCACGTTCAGATGGTTTAGAGCTATAAAAAAAGCCAGGAATGTAACTGGGCATAAAGATAAGTCTACAAAATCAATGCTATATTTTATGTTGTACTCTCTAAAAATAAAATAATATACAAGTCTCAGTGGAAACTAGAATGGGATATTTGGAGTATTTGGATATCCACTGGTTTCAAGTTCTTGAGGGTCTACCAACCCCCCTTCTACAGAGTGGCATATTAGAAAGAAAGACAATTTCTATGGCCACGTGATACTTTGGGGGGATGATTCAATATCTCTATCTTTCCTAGGGGGTAGGTAAGCAGCCCTCACATGACACCATACTCTGCAGGAGCACAAATGAGAGCTTTCTTTAACACTGTTGCTGAGATTTTTCTACCTGTGTACATCCAGGTAAGAGGCATGGAACTCACTGAAGCATGTCTGTCATCCTTCCCCTGCATGATGGTGGTCTTTTATCTGTTCACCATGTCTTCCCTCTATTCCTCTCATTTCAGGGAGCTCTTCACTCACAGTTGACTTAGGCAAAGGAACGGGTATCCAAACCCTAGTTTGCATCCTGCTCCTCTTCCTTGTACATACCTAAGTGGTAATTATCCACTTATTTGTGTGGCCTCTTTATTAATATGTGGCTATCACACCAGATTATAGGCTCCACGGCAAGTAATGATATCTGCTTAGTCACCGTCCGATACCCAGTACTTAACGCAATACCACGCACTTTGTAGAAACTCAATAAATACTTGTTGAATAAATGAAAGGTCTATGAAAGCAAAAGGCTAATTATGCCCTTAGCATGCTGTGGTGTGGAAAAGGAAGTTTTCTGCAGATGCTTCCTCCCTCCCGGGGAGGAATGGTCTATGGGGAGATTACAGCCTCATAGTACAGAAGAATTCCCTTCATTTTAGAGATAAGGAATTTTAGGTCAAGGCAGTTTAATTACCTTTTCAAGGATCCAAGGAGTGCACTCCCAAGCCCATTTAATCACACTTAGTGATTGAGTCAGCCTGCATGGACTTGGCAAATGGACCATTCACCTTGGCTCTGAAGCCAGGACTCCATTCATTAGATCCTGATGTTTCTGAGACAGCATTAACCAAGCCCCACATCTTATGAGCTCTTTTCTGATTGCGTGGGCTAATAAATTAATCCAAACAGTTTGAACACTGGTTTTTGAGACATGTATCAGGAAAGAGTTAGAAATGGAAGGGATAACTTTCCAAATCCCTGAAAGCAGGCGACCATCAAACTGTATGTCTTGGTTGATTAAGCTCTTTGGATGGCAACATATAAACCTTCTCCTCTGCCTTCTGCTCCAGCTGTCCAGAGTGATTCATGTTTCTGCAGATGCTGCTGCAGGGAGGAAAATGTGACCCTCTCTGATGACAATGTTGCAAGGAGACAAAGTTACTTTAAGAAATATCACCATTATCTCATAGTAGAGACTCTGAGCCTTTCCTTCTATCTTGCCTTTACAATCCCTCTGGATTACAGAAACTTGGAAAAGGCCACAGTGAAATCATGGCTGATGAGATAAAGAACTTCCAGGAATGTTCTTTGATGGGCTGGGATCATGATTTACATTCCAGGGGATGTGTTAAAGATCAGACTCTGTCTATCAATGATAAGAAACCCAAAGCAAAGCGTTATGGGACTTCAGAAGCCATCTTGTTCTTTTTCCTTTGATGGAAGTTGCATGCAGCAAAGAGGTTTTAGAAAAACTAAAAGATAGGTAAGCAATTAATTAATAAATCTAGAGGTTCTCTGTCCAGCCAATACTATAACTATCCTCATTAATCAGCGAATCTGCCCTAGCAATTTCTGGTAACAGTACAGAATGATAGGAAGATATTGCAATACTCTTGTACCCTTTTCTCTAGAGAACCTCTGCCAGAGCAAATGATAAAAAAAACATGAGCAGAAACAGTTATTAATTTTTACCACCGTTGTTTCCCTGTCATTACTTACTTAGACGGTACTTTCTAAATAACTACCTTACTTACAATTTACCTTCAAAAATATTCCTGTTTTTGCTTCAGATACACAGCATTTAATCAGAGAAATGAAGACCCACAAGTATGTACAAATAAGTACAACCAAATCATTTGATGGCTAATGTCCTAGAATTTGAATGCTCATATCCCTTATGGCCCTCTCTTCATACTGATCAAATTCTGACCATTGGACTGCTTTTAGGAATTATGATAGGATAGAGAATGGAAGAGAACCATATGGGTTTTTATTGTTTTTGTTGATTTAATCTTCATCCTCCTTCCTGTAGTGTGCCTATCATGGGCATCAAAGCTGATAAACTATAAAGAGATGCCTAGAGGAAAAATGACTTAAGTGCTTGGACTACAGTTATGCAAACAAAGCAACCATGAGTAACAAAGACAGGGACTGTTACTTCTGACTGGAGTGGATTGGTACAAATGAAAGTTAATGAATCTAGGCACTGGGAGGATGTTACATGCAAACCCACGAAGGTGGAAAGCATAGTACCTTGGCAAGTTTGGCAGAGATGTGTTAGGAAGGATGCTGATGGCAGCAGGAAAGGTGGGGTGAGAGGGATGGGGGTGATCTTGGAGTAGGATGGTGACGAGAAGATGCTAAAAACTGCATTTAGAGTAGTGAGTTTGTGGTAGTTTAGACTGTGGTGGCTTCAGAGTGGCACTGCTGGTACTCGACACAACTGTGCTGGACACAACTCTGAGAATGTCACAGGCAGTGGTGGTTGAAGTCACCATGAAGATGGCAGATAAAGAAGGGAATGTCCTTTTGCAGTAGTGCTAAAAGATGTCTTTAAGAGATTGATTGGCAAATGATAAGTAACTCTGTTGGCATTTAAGGAGAGCAAAAAGATGGAAGCCACTGATCTTTGTACTGTCCCAAGATCTGTTTATTCTTTGCACTGGGAGTCTTTCTGTAGCAAATATTCTATGTGTTCTATTCTATTTGTCTAAGTGACTAACAGTTTCAGCAGATGGAGAAACCTTAACTATGGGTAAAGTTAACTCTTAGTAAACACAAAATGCTTCTGCATTGCTGCATTTGTCATTCCAGTGCCTGGGTGACAACAGGAAGAAGGGAGATTTCAAGGTGTCACTAACTACATGGCCAAGATAAAGTTCTTACCAAAAGTAATGGGGGTCGGGGGAGGCCACCTAAGTTCTTTGTCAGTTCAAAAAGAATGGTGTTTAATTCAAAGTCTGTGGACTGATGCCAAGGTAAATATTACCAGTGGACACTGACCAAGTACTGGCTGCTGAACTCAAGTGTGGAACAAGGTATACTGCACTTGAGAAGGAAACAGAAGGAATATTCCTTGTGTGGTTAAAGTTGATCACTCCGCCTCAGTCTCTTCCACTCGCTTTACTAAGAATTTCACATTTGTTGGCGTCTAATCTTCACTGCCTCATGCAAGCTCTCCAAAGAGAAAACAAATGCTCTATACAACAACCCCTTCTCATGATGATTGTTCGAATGACTGCAATAAAACGATCAACGTTTATTTGCTGTCTAGTCTCTGCAGAGTGTGCCTGTGCATGAGCTGTTGTTGATGTGTCTCCAACAGCAACATCTGGCTCTCTGGCAGCCTACTTCTGCTAACTGTGCTGACCCACTGAGAGCTTAGATCTCTTCAGAAAGCACCACTGGAGCTGATTGGAGTATGTAGAAGCCATCGGGTGCTTTTTTAAAAAAAAAATCCATTCTCCTGGGTGCTATTTATCTGTCAGTCACTTTTCACTTGGAGGAATTTACTGCATTGGTCTGTCTATTCGAAATAAATAAGGAAACTCCTCATTAAATATTGAGATTTGTATGGCCCAAAGGGGAGTATTCCCAGTGCTCTATTTAGGGTATCGGAGGATCTGTGTTATTGGTTGAGTATTTCTGAAAATGTGGATATTCCCTGAAATCGCATAAAACTGTTAAACTTCCAATAGAAGTGAAGGTAAAGGTTTTTCTCCCTTTTTCAAGGACTTGTGAAAAGAGAACAATTGGAGTATAATGAAAAGGACCCAGGTGCTGTAAATGGTAAAGGAGAAAAGAGAACAAGCTTTGAGAGCAGAAATGGGAATTTAAGTTTAGAGTGGGAAAAAGATTATTGAGTATAAAACTATGTTGAATTGAGAGAATGCTGATGATAGAAAGCTGTGGCAATCTTTGAGGAGAAAAGCAGATTTTCAAAATTTTTTGAAGCAAAACTCTTAACACCTAAGAAAATTATATCTTGGAAATGGATGTAGTTCATTAGAAAGCAACATGGGGAAGTAAGAAGTAGAAATATCAAGTAACAAAAAGGCAACTTGAATGGGTCAACACAATCATTTAAATTTGACCCTGAAATACAGTGACTCATGTCTGCCCCAGATGGACAACCTCCATCTCGATTTTGAGAGAATATGTACAACAGTCACATAAAAGTGATCACTTGGATACATGATTTTCCCCTAAAATGAGATTATCTCTATATGTAAGTATTATTCTTGTCTACAGTGTCCCATTCTGTTGTTAAGTTTTCTATGATCAACCATTAAATGGAAAAGTTCTAGAAGCAAGCAGTGGAGTTTTAAGTTACACAATCTTATAAGTACCAAAGTGACACAGTGCTTCCTCTTCTGTCTTGACTGGAATGGGAATTTTACTTTGTCTAACTGGGCTTTGAGTGTGATCTGTCCCCATCAAAACTCATGTACCCAAAGTAACATTGTTGAGGTGCCTTTAAGAGGTTCTTAGGTCATGGGGATCACTCGTGGATGACTATCCATCTTTTAGGGTGGATTAGTTACAAGAGTAGGCTGTTACATGTAGCAAGACCGTTAGATGCTCTTGGTCACTTTGTATGTGACCATTTCCTCCTTCCCTTCTCTGTCATCCTTTAATGTAGCCAAGGGATATCATGAGATACATTGAATCCTCACATTCAAACATCCTTGTTCTACCTAATAATTGTCCCAAAGAGCGAAAGTTGTAGTGTTGACAATTTGGCTATACCAAATAGAAGCATTAAAATACCCTACTAAGAAAGTGAGAATAAAATGTGGGTAAATACAGTAAAATTTTAAAAAATTAATGAGGCATAGAGCACATGTTTATAATCTATTTCATTTTTGCTTACAGTTAATATCTGGATGCATAATTTTACAAATAATCACAGGTATGTCCATGTGAATATGGCACAGGTATATGGCTTGGCATTATGGGGAGTTTTCAGGCATCTAATAAGGATCTTAGAATAAATCCCTTGTGGGTAAGAATGTGTATTGGGGAACAGGGGCTGTATGTAGAAATCCTATCTTGCAATCATGCAGGATGGGAAATTAAAACCACTCCAAGTCTACAAAGAGATTTATTCCACTTAAAGAATTATGGCATTAATGTTCACTCTTTTCATACCAGCCAACCCACACACTGAGCCTGATAGTACCAGCAATTTGAAGCCATGTACCCATTTCATCTTACCAGCAAACTGAGGTAGGAACTATTTTCCTGCTTCCACCTTATAGATAGTGGGCCTGATTTGAAGAAAGGTTGAAGAATCTGCTTGGGCCCAGAAGTGCTCAAGCTGAGGTTTAAACCCAGGCAGTTTGGTGCACTGTCAGCCTCCTAACTCTGAGGGGTGAACAACAAGGACCAAGTTTTTTATGACGATAGCCTTGTGACCCAGGTAAGCATTAGATGAAACTGATCATTGTTTTTATGCAAAGGAAATGAGACTGAGTTTCCCAGGCCACAGGCAAGGAAGTTATTTAACCTTCATGAAGAGAAAATGAGACTATGGCTCACAAGATACACAAAATCCTAGATTTTGATATGATAAACATTGTCTTGTTAAAATCTGTATTAAGCCTTACAGATGTCTAGGAACTCATGAACCTGCCACCAGCTGCCTTAGTAAAAGCCAACCATACTCCATTTATTCATTCATGACTAAACTCTCAAACAATTGCTAAGTGTGCCCTTAGAATTGCTTGTATTTAAGACAGTAATGTACTTCAACGCAGGGGAGAGGATGGGTTGGTGACTGGATGTAATGACCTCTGTAAAGACTTTCAAATAATAAGCTGCGTAGAAGTGCACAGCGTGCTCCTCACTTAAGGTCCCAGCAGATTTTACAGAAGGCCTGAGTTTCATAAACCAGCAGACAGAAGGAGATCCAAAGGGAAACGGAGGCTAGCTAGAAAGCCAGCTGTGCAGAGGGCTACACTCCAGCTCCCCATAATGGGGACGCAGTCCAGAGAATGTTGGTTGCCTCTGGGGGCCAGTTGGCCAGCACAGATACCCTGCTCCTGGAAGTCCTGAGTTGTGTGTTCAGGACTCCAGTGAATAGAATTTGGTTAGGTTAGCAGAGGAGCAATATCATCAGCCAGACTCTGGTCATGCTGATTTATAAAAACTTGCTGGCTTCAAGATGTGACAGATTGGCCTTTCAGAAGGGGCTAATAATTCCTGCCTCATAGGTTTGTATGAGATTTCAGTTGGAATACTTATGTAAAGCTGTTAGCATAGAGCTCAACTGAGTTCAGAATTCAATAACTGGATCATGTTCAAGTTCCCCTGAGAAGGTCTTTTGCCTCCATTGTCCCCTTCACTCTCGAATTCAGATCCTTTTCGTGGTTCGTGACTGTGAACGGCAGGAACTAGATTCCATGCCAGGAAGTGATAGCACATGCCAGGGTCACACTGATGTAGTTTGCATGCTATGGTGCTCCTTCCTCATCATCTTTGTAACTGGAGACAGATGCACACAACCCTGGCACTGGAGAGAACACTGCCTCGTCCTGTTAGACATCCCTCAGGTATCCATCTGTGCAGACAGAAGGTTTTCTTCCAAGAGCAAGCAAGCCACATTTAGTCACAGCATAGACCCTTTGACAGAGCCAGGGCAGGACAGTGTGGCATAGTAGGCAGCTTGCTTCTTGGTGACCAACCGATTGAGGGAACACCTGACATTCCTTGACATTTCTGGAGTTCACTGAGGCCAGACTGGGTCAGAGAGCAAGCCAAGTAGTGCTCACAGTGTTCAAACACCCACAGACTCATCCCTAGTTTGCTCTATTTCTAGCTGTCCCCAAGTTCTCTTTACCCCAATGACCTAAAAAGAATGCAATGCTGTTCTCGTTTTGGTTTTATTAAAATTTGACCAACATCCAACTAGTTCATCTATAAAGGGGCTCAGAAAGTGCTGCTGGAAAACCCAGGGTAGCTTGTATAATTTAAATAATAGCGTTCCCCCATGTTCCATGAGGTAAACTTTGGAGGTAAAACACAGAGGAAAGTTGATTCATTGACAAAGGCTGCTGGTCAAGAACCAGGGAGGAATCCAGATTCTGCCTTATTAAAACAATAATTTAAACCCCATTTAATATTGCTTGGGTTGATAATCCTGTGCTGGCAGTTTTGGCTTGAGTGGAAGCACAATTCATCACCCATTCAGGATTTTGCTAGCAGGCCTGAAAGCAAAGCATGTGTTATTGCTGTGTAGATCATGTGCCCTGTTCTAGAATGACCCACAGAAAGACCTAGTATTGATAAAAAAGGCATTAGACTTCGGGCTTTAACGGAAGAGCATGTCTCAACCCAGGCGCTGGAGAGTAACAGAAGCTGTGCATTCGGCTTTTCCAGAATCAACTCTATGATCTTATTGGACCAGACCAGCAGGTTCTGGTAAGGATATTAACCTGAATTTGTTGCGGTCCTCTTTCCTAAACCACCTTATAAACACTTCCCCATATGTGCTGCCTGACATTTGCATGTAATGAATTGTTCAAATCTTTTTGCCATGCATCCCGTGTAGTTGTTGACAGGAGGGTGCATGTCCCTGAGACCTGAGGAATCAAACTAACAAGTTTATTACCTGGCAAAAATTGCCTTCTAAAACAACAGTGATAGCATTCATTTTGATTCCTTAAAAATGTTGAGTGTTGGGCTGGAGAGATAGCTCGGCCATTAAAGGCTAGGCTCACAACCAAAACTGTTGAGTGTTATATTTTTGAGAATTATTATATTTAGAGAAACTGCCTGGCCATTACCTAAGGATCATTGTCTGTGCTTGCTACTGCATGTGTGTGCTCTAATTGGGCAGAACAGAGTAGGCAAATTATTGACTGACACACAATCTAGTCTTTGCTTCATGATTCTTTACGCCATTGCATTGCTTTCTTTAAACTTTATTACTACTCTGTGTGTGTAAGGTATGTGTAGAGATATGTATATGGAGGACAGGTGACAATTTTGTGGAATTAATTATTTCCTTCTACCTTTACGTGTGGCCTGTGGATAAACTGAGATCGTGAGACTTGCAAAACTCATGTCTTTACTTGCTGAACATAAGCTGCCCTGGGCCTAGAGATTAAAAGCACAGATTTTAGAATGAAATGGGTCAAATTTTAGTTCACATTCTGTTTCTTATATAAACCGAGTACTAGTGACATCCTCTACCCTCAGGTTTCCTACCTGTGGCATAGATTATGTCAGGTATGTAACTTCCTTGGCTAAACTTAGATAATAGGTGCTAAGTTTTATACTAGTGCTCATTATAGCAGTCCTATAAAATGGAAGTGAACCACCTGACATGGGTCCTGGGAAACTAACTCAGGTCATCTTCAAGAGCAGTAAGCATTCTTAACTGCTGAGCCATCTCTCCATTGCCGGTTTAGTAGCTATTGGATAACTATTGCTCTTTGAGAAATTTAGGATGAAGAGGGGCTTCTGGGAAGACAAAACACACACACACACACACACACTAAAGATTCAACAAACCCCCTTTCAAACCGAAAGCTAACAGCTGTCTAATTCATGCAAACTAGTACATTTTTTAATAGAAGAGAGGCTGTCAATGATGGTGGCTGAAGGAGCCTGTGCTAAGTGAGGGCTCAGCTTTCATTGGAAAAACCTGTTTATGGTTGTGGTGTGACTCAGCCCTAGCACACGCCTTTAATCCAAGAGTTTTCTGCTATTATAAATGGGATTAAATAAAGTCAACCATAAGTCAAGAGGTGGAGCAAGCAACCAGGGAGTGAACATAGGGGAAAAAACATAGAGAGTAAGGAAGGCAGATAGAGAGATGCGCAGGAAGTAGACAGGGAGTGAACGTAGGAACAAACCATAGAGAGTAAGAGGAAGTCAGGAGAACGGATAGAGAGAAACACAGGAAGTAGAAGGGAGGGACATCTGGTTTGAGGGTTTTTTGAGACGGTATGGAGGAGGAGGACCTTACTGTTTCCTTTTTTAGACTGCAAGCTGGGGATGAAGATCAGTTGAGATCTCTCTTAGCTTCTCTGAGCTGTGGGCTTTTACCCCAGCAGCTGGCTCCCAAGTCTTTATTGGCGAAACCAAACATTTGAATCTTATCATGTAACTCCAGGCTGTCTATGTTCCTCCGGCCTCAGCTTTCCAGGTCTGTACCTCCATGCCTACTTCAAGCAGTGTTCAAGTTCCTTGAGCATGCTGCCTTTTCCCTTCCTGTTTTAGGTGAAAGCATCTTGTGCATTTTGTTTTTTCACCATTTTAGAAAAATTTCATTTTACACCAATGGAAACAACCATTTTCCCTCCATCAAATACTCAGGGGCTAATAGCAAAGGTCTCCTGAAAAAAATCTGATATATGTATATAGTGTAATGTTATTAGTCTGTGTAATACTACATATATTAATTATATATTCATATATAAATATATTATATAACTATATATTTAATATATGCTTATATAATATATGATATCTTTATGCATTATACATTAGTTTATATATTATTTATTTTTATTATTTGTAATATATATGATATTTATCATATAAATATAAATAGTATTTATTATATTATATTTATATATTGTGTTGTTTACTTCAAAAGCCTCTTTATTTTTATTTATTTAATTTATTATGTATAATATATTTACATAATATATAACATATATGATATAATTAATACACATTTAATACTATATAATATACTATAATATGCAATGTTATACATATAATTATTATATATGTTATATATTTCAGGTTTATCATATGATATATGTATATTATGTGATATATTAAATATATTTTATATTTATTAGTATAGATGATGTATGATATTTTATATATCATATATAAATATATTAATTATATAATGATATATTATATTATATATATGTATATATATTTTTTTTCATTTTAAATCTTCCTAGGATTTCCCTAAACTAGTACTGCATTTTTCACTCTTCTGGAAGCAACCTTAAGATCTGTCATGTTTAGAATGCTCATGCTCCTAACCCAAATTCTTATTATCCCTAAAATGATGATAAGAGGGAGATTGGCCTAGGGAGGCAGGATATGAAGGAAGGATTCCTCAAAGATGGAGTAATGGTGACAGGAGACCAGAGAATTGTATCAGTTCCTGGCACACATGAGCAAGTCGGTACATTATTTCTCAGCCTGCACAACTGTGGAAAATGAATTCCTGTTGTTTATAAACTCTAGAACCTATAGTGTTTTGTATTAACAGCCTGAGTGGAGTAAGGCAAGATTATCACATCAAGCCAACCCACTTTTACAGGTTTTCTCCATTTAAAACGATATTGTGAACAACCCTACTTTAGAACTCAGTGTTAATTCTTCTTCAACAAAACTTTCCAGTGTTCCTACAACTAATGCACATTATGTAATGCCTAATTCCTTCCCCCAGTGGTGCCAGAACCTTCAAGCTGCTTTCTTCACTGTGTCTCACTGCCTGTTTCCTTCCTGTGCCCTTCCCTTCCCTTTACCCAGTTTCAGGTTCTATTCCTTGCACATAATCCCAACAATCTGTTTCTGAGGCGAGTAGTCTATCTGCTTAGGGAAACTCGGGAATGTGAACTGTGGATTGCGGTGGTAGCAAGGCAGGTAGCCATGCTAGTTACCTTGTTCCAGTTTGTGATTGTGTACATAAATCTCTCCTTTACAAGGTCCCTCCTGGTAGCTGGAAGTCACCAGCCTCCTCTGGTCTTTTGGTGACACCTTCTATTTTTCTCCTCTGTTGGAAAAAAAAAAAAATGCTTTTAGTGCTAAGCTGTCTCGGTTCCTTGAAGCATGCTCTTGTTTCTGATGCTTTTCACATCTGCTGCACTAACATATATACATAAAAAGATGTGTGTTTACATACATATACACATATACACTATGTGTGTGTATATATACACTATATGTGCGTATGTGTGTGTGCACTTAGAGAGGCATAGATATAGATATAGAATCCTTATATATGTGTGTTTAGAAAGGAATATATGTGTTTAGAAAGGAATCTATATGTTTAGAGGATCCTGTCAATGTAAACATACATACATACATACATGCATATACACTATATATGTTTAGACAGGGATATATATGCATATATGTTTAAAGAAGCATATGTATGTTTAGAGAGGCTTATATATGTTTAGAGGGGCATATAGTTGTTTAGAGAGGCTTTAGAGAGGCATATATATGTACACACACACACACACACACACCTCTAGACACTAGCAAAGTCTACTGCGACCAATAATCCCTTTAGCCACTTTTGACTTTGCAATTGTTTTATCAATACAATTGCTTGTTTGAAAAATTTATTGCGTCTCTTGCTTTGCAAAGAAGTGGTCCATGAATACAGGGTCATGATTCATTCGTCGCATTTCTTTCAGCATTGGTGGGGCATACAGTCAATGTTAAAATGCTTGATGATGCAGGGAATGCTTCCCAACATCCCCAAGGCTGTGATGGATGTGACCATGGCTTCTGTAGATTGAAGTTAAATGTGTGGTGAGAGCACACACGATAAGAGATAACTGTTGAGAGGCATAATTTTCTCAACTCATTTTATAGTTTTTCATGCACAAAATGGAAAATTAGTAACATCTGATTTTATTTCCTACGCAGATAAGGGTTGGTGTGTTGAGAACATGCTTGGGACAGTTGAAGAAAAGCACATATTATGTTCAAACTTCTTTTTTATATGAACCCAACCTACAAGCATAGAGCATTACTCATGCTTCTTTTTCCCTCAAAGCCCTTGCCTTCTCTCAGAAAAGATTCACATTAACACTTTCTTGCTCATCTTCCTAGACCTCTCTGCTTTTCTTCTGTGAATTCAAACGCAAATCTGAATTTTAAGAAATTAACTCATTTATGCTATTTGTGGAAAATAATTAGTCTTTGCATTTCTACATAATAAATTGTAAAGAATCTTAAATAAGTTCTTACATTTATATGTATATGTGTGTGTTTATGTGTGTATACCTACATTCGTGTATGTAGGTTCTTATGTATATGTGAGTGAAGAGGTGCTGATAAGCATATACATGTATTTTTCAATTTGAGGCTGTTTATAGTATTTCACAGAGTAGGCAGATCATTTATTTACCTTTTGATTCCCAGATTTTCTATACAACCAGAGTCAAAGTTTTCAAACGATGCTTTTTACTTCTCTGCTGAATTGTAGACTTTTTCTAAAGGACCAAGGAAGCATCATTGACAGAGCAGACCCCTGCTGATACACAGTCAACTGCCAGGGCCAAGCAAACAATTATCATGTGTGGTGATAATTATTGGCATGGAGTCCTTTCAAAAGGTTCTTTCTAATAGAATCCCATTAGAAGGAGAATTGTTTTATTTTGTTCCAAACCAGCTTTTAGACAAGGAGCTCCCTGAAAAAGTTCTATTTAATCTTTACTCGATGAGTAATTATAGTTGGCTAGGTGGGTGAGAGGAACGGGACATTGGAATGGAAGGTAGGCAACAGTAGTTATCGATCCACTTCCTACTGGGCCACTTAAAGTAACTGTAAGAGAGGAAGGAAGAAGGAAGGGGGAAGGAGAAACTAAATAGAGTCAGGCGAAAGCATATTGGAGGAGAGACTGAAACCCTTGCATTTGTGCTCCAGGTGGGGACAGTTTTAGAGCAAAAGCCTTTGCCTGAGGGAGAGAGTCAGTACAGAAACAGGCACCGAGTTTCATGCCTTTGTGTCAAGCACAGATGTTTTTGAATTTCAGGAAAGTGTAATTTGTGAGTGAGAATGTGAACATAAAAGCCAGGTTCTGATGTTTACCAAGAAAACAGGGGTCGGGGGAGGTTATTCTAAGGACCCAACTATCTGGAAGAGCTTACTCGTCCTGCATGTTGTGAGGAATGCATAAGCCTCTATAGGTAAAACAATTGATCTGGCATCTGCAATTAATATACAATTATAATCTCTATATGTTACTTGGAAAATATTTTGAAAATGGAAACTCACATGCTCATCAGAGAAGATGGCTGCATAAAAGATGTACACACAGACTTCTTCCCACTTCTTCCCCTCTCCCTTCGCCTCTTCTTTTTCCTTTTATTTTCATTTTGAGTCAAGTCACATGTGGCTCAAGATGGCTTCAGCTTTTATGAAGCTGAAGCTGGCTATGAACTCCGGATCATAGCCTGCTTCCACTTCTCCAGGGCTCAGATTACAGGTGTGTGGCACTGTATCCAGCTGCAGTAGTCAGCTGCTGGTGTCTGATGTGATGTGGGAAGTTGATGTGTGCCATGTCGTCTGCACATCTGCCCGAAGAAACTCAATGATTTCCCATTCTTTCCAGCCTCCTGTGCTCCACTCTCAAGCCATTAAGAACGGAAGGTGGGGGTTTTCATCTTGGGTACCATCAGGGATGAAGGTCCTGGACATTTAGGGCTTCATCAGGAGTGGAAGGGAGAGGAACCGGGAAGCCTCTCACTCTGATGCTGGGCAGAGAAAAACTAAATATTTTTTGTGAAATTATTTTGCGATGAGGTTGTAATGCAAGTCCTTTAATACTATAATATCACAATATAAATCAAAATGAACATTATGGCCCTTTCTTTCCCTGAATACCAGCACCATAAAATATTTCTCACAATACTTCCCCTTCTAAGTTCCACCTTTCAGTCCAGAAAAGTTAGTAATTTTTTTCACTCTCATGACCACCATAGGAGAAAAATAACCAGGAACTTTTTTTCCTTGCAGATGTTTGAGTAGCTGAGAGCAGTGTCTCTCCCATCAGTGTCTGGAAAGGGTTGTCTTAGCAACCACTCTGTTAAAACTAAATAGATGGAGAATTGTAACAAAATGCATTAAGTAGATTTAAAAAAAAAACATACTCATCGTATTTCTGTCAATAATTCTCTTTACTTCAAATGGACTTTCTCTCATCATAAAGGTTTTAGCCTTGTCTGATAAATTCCCTTCTTCTAGAATATTTCTGTTTAGTAGTGATAATAATTTCAACCCTGTTTGCTTGCTGTGGTGGTTTGGATATGCTTGGCTCATGGAAAGTGGCACTAATTAGGAGACGTGGCCTTGTTAGAGTAGGTGCGGCCTTGTTAGAGGAAGTATGTCATTGTGTAGGCAGGTTTTGAGCTCTCCTAGTGTTTAAGCTCTGCTCAATGCAGAAAAGACCTTCCTTTGGGCTGTGGGAGATACTAGCTGTCTCCAAATTGAAGTGTAGAACTCTTGGCTCCTCCAGCGCCAAGTCTGCCTATGTGATGCTATGCTTTCTACCATGATGATAATGGACTGAATCTCTGAAATGTAAGCCAACCCCAATTAAATGTTTGCCTTTATGAAAGTTGCCTTGGTCATGGTGTCTGTTCACATCAACAGTACACAAACTTGCTTGGGCTATGTGTATAAGGTATATAAATAATGCAGCTTGAACTGTAATTGAGGCTGGGTTGGTAAAGTGAACACCTCTGTTTGGCTTGCCCAAGACTTTCCAGGTACAACACTATACATGCCACAGAACCTTCTCTCTGTTGACAACATGGAAGGCAGGGTATCCTAACTGGCTGGTTTCTGCACTTACAAACCATAGGGTGTTTCTTGAAGACTTGAGTAGTAATGACAGCTTAAATATCCCTGCTTCCTCAAAGCTATGCAAATAAGCATTTTATATGGATATCGTCACCACACCACACTAAGGAAAGTTGACAGTTGATATTTTGCTTTCATTTTTAGACTAGAAAAGAAAAAAAAAATCCCTTAATTTTGTACATATTAAGTACATTACCACCAAACCTCATAGATAGTAACAGTTGTCTTTAAGATTCAACCCCAAGTAGAATGATCTGTGCAATCGTCTACCATGCAATACTACTGTGTTACTACCACCTTCTTATTTCAGGGAATAATGAAAGGCTAACATCACCTACTTTTTAAACCTTCCCTTCCTGATGCAGGGTGATTGCCTGACCCAGAGATGGGTCCATCAGGTTTGCTCTGGTACCCTTCTGGTAATAATGCTTTCCTTACTATCTTGGGCACCCTTATACCTAAGGAAAATCATGTGTAACATTCTTCCTTGCACCACACAAGAATGTGCACATCGCATTGGAATAGAATCAATGTGATTCACTCTAATAACATCCCCAGCCCTCTCCACTGCCTTCCCAGCAAGCCTAAGCAAGCATTCCACATTCACTGTGGTTTTGATTATTCTATTTGTGCTTAGTCCCACTGACCCAAATAGAATGCTAGCAGTATCCACATCACATGGTCCATTATGTAATTGAATTTAGTGTTCATGAGACTCGGAGCCAGGAAAACAACATTCCGTGTGGCGAGCCAGATGAAGCTATTCTTTTCTTTCGAAGTGGTGAAGTTGATGAGTCTGAGAACAGGACTTTTTACATTTTGATTAGGAAAGAGTGTTTTATTCTCGGGGACATGGCCTTGGGCCAGGAATCAGTGTTGTGAAATATTTGAAAAGATGAAGACACTGGGCTGTGGAATTCAACAATGTACCCATCACTCCCCTACACAACCAATATATGTGCTTGATTACCATTGTTCAGAGTGTGATTGGCTGCTAGCGAAAAAAGACATCATTTTTAGAATGTAATCACCATGCCCCAGGGAGGAGCATGAGCCGAGGACTACAGCATGTAGGCTGGGTCTACTACTGTTGTGCTTTTTACATGGGGTATATCAGGAATGCTAAAGGCAAGGTGGCGAATTAGAAAAGGGATAGTGCTTGTTTCTAGTTTGGATTGATGGGTTTCTAAGGGAACTAGCTGAGAAGTTTACACGAATGCTAAATAATAAGGCTTTTTTCCCTTTTTTGTAAATAGAACATCAGTGTAATGGTATGCAGTTTGTTGAAGCAGCTGCATCAGGAACTATGCTGAAATTACATTAAAGCAAGATGTGGTGTCTCTGCTTTGCTAGAGTCATAAATCTGAAGTGAGAATCTTAGTGGTAGAAACAGATTCACACGTTGTATTAGAGCTGCTTACAGGGGTTGGTTCTTCTCAAGAATGTGATCTGCCTGAGTAAAATAAGGTCCAGTGACAGGCCCAAAGTGGGATTCAGCTCAAGGGGAGGTCCCAAGGCTAGACACTATTACTGAGTGATGGTCCAGAGACCTGGGAGGTGAGAGACTCTAAAGACTCAAATGGAGGGACCTTAGATGAAATGCCAGACAGTAGGGAGAGGGAACTTATAGAGCCCACCTCCAGCAGGAAGACAGGACATCAAGTGAGGGATGGGGTTGCCATCCCACAGTTACAACTCTGACTCATAATTGTTCCTGTCTGAAAGAATTACAGGGATGGAAATGGAGAGAGAAACCCGAGGAAAAGAAGGTCCAGGGACAGGCAGAAAGTGGGATCCAGCTCAAGGGGAGGTCCCAAGGCTTGATACCATTACTGAGGCTATGGAGTGCTCACAAAAAGGGACCTAGCTTGACTGCCCTCTGAAAGACCCAACAAGCAGCTGAAAGAGTCATATGCAGATACGTGCACCCAACCAGGGGAGAGAAGCAGGTGACCCCTGTGGTTGAATTAGAGAAGGCTGAAAGAAGCTAAGGAGACGGGCAATCCTGTAGGAGGACCAGGAGTCTCAATTAATCTGGTTTCCCCCCACCCCCCATTCCCAAGATCTCTCAAACACTGGACAACCAAACAGACAGCATACACCAGCTGATATAAAACCCCAGCACACATACTGTAGAGGGCTTCCGGGTCTGTATTCATTCAGAGATGATGCACCTAACCCTCAAGAGACTAGAGGCTCCAGGGAGTTTAGAGGTCAGATGGGGTAGCGGAGCATTCACATGGAGAAGAGGTGGGGTGGGGAGGAGGTGTGGGATGTGGACCAGTTAGAGGGTGGATCGAGGGATGGATGGAATATGGAGTGTAAAAAATTTAAAAAAAATTAATTTGAAGAATGTGATCTACAAAATGTAAAAGTATAACATGTCTTATACCTTCAAGAAGTGAAAGAATGATCTTTTAATCTATCAAACTGACAATTAACTGCCAATAGGTAATATTCATGAATGAAAAATTTACTGTGGTTTATGGTGACCATTTGGTAACACAGTATATAATGTCACAAAGAGAGTAATGATAAGGTCCTGTGTCAACACATGGAGATAGAAACAAAGCTTGTTTAACTCCTCTCAGTCTACCGATAAACAGGATGTGTGGTGTGTGGTAGTGTGTATGCATGTCTTTGTCCAATAAAAACAGAAGAGAGGAAATACCGCCCACATGAAATGCAACAGGCAGAAAGGGCTTACTGGAAGGAACATGCTGCTCATATTTGAACCTGTAACTGTTGACATCACTTATTTTCCAACATCACTTTTTCCCCACCAAGGACACGTTCAAGATATGCCTTCAAGAACTTAGGTACATTGACTACACATGAGAGACTAATTTTAATATGAAAGACACATCTGAAAGGATTTGTTGCTCGATGATAATTAGACTTTAGTCACTTGCTGTTTAAAAGCATACTTATTGATAAATTGGTAGTGGCTTTTGTTTTATTTTGTTTTTTGAGATGGTTTCTCACTCTGCAGTACTGCTTGGCCTGGAACTCACTGTATAGACCAGCTGACCTAGAACTCACAGCCTGTGTCTACCTCCCAAGTGCTGGTATTACAGGAGTATGCTACCATACCAAGTTAAAAATATGTATTTTTTTTTACATCATCCCTAGTTTTAGTAGATAAAGTCGACATCTAAAGAAATCCTCTAGATACAGTAAATGATATTTTAAACTGAATTTTGCCTGAGCATATAGATAACTGAACAGACTAAGACTAGGTTTATTTTCAAATTTTGCTTTCAGTCCTCTATTGTATGAATGTCTGAATTAAATCTTAAAACTTTTCAGCCTTTCTGGAATTTGAAGGAACCTCATACACATTAAGACTTTTTAAGCAGCCCTTTAATGGGCGGGCATCTGTCTTAGTCAGGGTTTCTATTCCTGCACAAACATCATGACCAAGAAGCAAGTTGGGGAGGAAAGGGTTTATTCGGCTTACACTTCCATACTGTTGTTCATCACCAAGGAAGTCAGGACTGGAACTCAAGCAGGTCAGGAAGCAGGAGCTGATGCAGAGGCCATGGAGGGATGTTCTTTACTGGCTTGCCTCCCCTGGCTTGCTCAGCCTGCTTTCTTATAGAACCAAGACTACCAGCCCTGAGATGGTCCCACCCACAAGGGGCCTTTCCCCCTTGATCACTAGTTGAGAAAATGCCTTACAGTTGGATCTCATGGAGGCATTTCCTCAACTGAAGCTCCTTTCTCTGTGATAACTCCAGCTGTGTCAAGTTGACCCAAAACTAGCCAGTACAATTGACCCCTTGTCAACTTGACACACAAAAACATCACTAGTAAGCCTCAACCCTTACAATCTTATTCATCCCCATTCTAAATAACTTTAAAAGTCCCACAGTCTTTACATATTCTTAAAATTTCAATCTCTTTAAAATATCCATCTCTTTTTACAATTAAAAGTCTCTTAATTGTGGGCTCCACTAAAACAGTTTCTTCCTTCAAGAGGGAAAATATCAGGGCACAGTCACAATCAAAAGCAAAAGTCAATCTTCAACCGTCCAATGTCTGGGATCCAACTCACGATCTTCTGGGCTCCTCCAAGGGCTTGGGTCACTTCTCCAGCCAGGCCCTTTGTAGCACAGCTGTGCTCCAAAGTTGTGTCAAGTTGACCCAAAACTAGCCAGTACAGCATCTTAGGACTATTTTGCAAAGTGCCATAATAAACAATGTGTAACACATTAATAAACAAGTTTTCCCATTAATAATCTGTGTCTATGTGCTGTATGCAGGTGTGGATGCAGGTCATGCAGGTGTGGATGCAGGTGTGTGTAGTTTCCATCTGTACCGGGAGCTGATCCTGTGCCACAGTGGCCCATACCCAAATACCATGGAAGAGAGCTGGTCTCCCAGGAGTGCAGACACACCTGTGATTGCAGGTAAGACCACCACTTCTGCTCAAATTATTGGCCCAAGAGGGACCTGCCAAGAGCCATCAGAACACAGGAACCAAGGAACAGACCACAAGATCCTTCTGGTTTCTGTATGCACCCCAGAGTTGACTCTGTGCCACAGATCTCCATACCCAAATTCCTCCCAAAGAGGACTGGTCTTCCAGGAGTTCTGACACACAGGCTTGTAGAAGGAACAAGTCACAGTCAGAGACAGCAAGACCAGCTAACACCAGAGACAACCAGATGGTGAGAGGCAAGGGCAAGAACATAAACAACAGAAAAAAATGTTATTTAGCATCATCACAACCACACAGTTCTCCCACCACAGTGAGCCCTGGAAACTCCAACACACCATAAAAGGAATACTGATTTAAAGTCACATCTCATGATGATGATAGAGGACTTTAAGAAGGACATAAATAACTCCCTTAAAGAAATACAGGAGAACACAGGTAAACAGCTTGAAACCCTTAAAGAAGAAACATAAAAATCTCTTAAAGAATTACAGGAAGACACAATAAAACAGGTGAAGGAAGTGAATAAAACCATCCAGGATCTAAAAATCAAATTAGAAACAATAAAGAAACCACAAAGGGAGACAACCCTGGAGACAGAAAACCAAGGAAAGAGATCAGGAGTCATAGATGCAATCATCACCAGCAGACTATAAGAGATGGAAGAGAGAATCTCAGGTGCAGAAGATACCATAGAAAACATTGACAAAACAGTCAAAGAAAATGCAAAATGCAAAAAGCTCCTAACCTGAAACATTCAGGAAATCCAGGACACAATGGAAAGACCAAACATAAGGATAATAGGTATAGAAGAGGTGAAGATTTTCAACTTAAAGGGCCAGTAAATATCTTCAACAAAACTATAGAAGAAAACTTCCATAACATAAAGAAAGAGATGCCCATAAAAATACAAGAATCCTATAGAACTCCAAATAGAATGGACTAGAAAATAAATTCCTCCTATCACATAATAATCAAAACATCAAATACACAAGAAAAAAGAGGAATATTAAAACCAGTAAGGGAAAAAGGTCAAGTAACATAAAAGGCAGACCTAGCAGTATTACACCAGACTTCTCACCAGAGACTATGAAAGCTAGAATATCCTGGGCAGTTGTTATACAGACACTAAGAGAACACAAATGCCAGCCAAAGCTACTAAACCCAGCAAAACTCTCAATTACTATAGATGAAGAAACCAAGATATACCATGACTAAAACGAATTTACACAATATCTCTCCACAAAGCCGTACAAAGGATAATAGATGGAAAACTCCAACACAAGGAAACTACACCATAGAAAAAGCAAGAAAGTAATCTTCTTTCAACAACCCCAAAAGAAGATAGCCACACAAACATAAAAAGAACATAAAAAATAACAAGAAGCAGCAATCACTATACCTTAATATATTTTAACATTAATGGACTCAATTCCCCAATAAAAAAAACATAGACTAACAGATTCAATAGGACCCAGCATTTTGCTGCATAAAGGAAACGCACCTCAGTGTCAAAGACAAGACACTACCTCAGAGTAAAGGGATGGAAAACAATTTTGCAAGCAAACAGTCCCAAGAAGCAAGCTGGAGTAGCCAATCTAATATTGAATAAAATAAACTTTCAACCAAAAGTTATCAAAAAGGATAAGGAAGGACACCTCATACTCATCAAAGGAAAAAATCTACCAAGATGAACTCTCAATTCTGAACATCTATGCTTCAAATGCATGGGCACCCACATTCATAAAAGAAACTCTCCTAAAGCTCAAAGCACACATTGCACTTCACACAATAATAGTGAGAGACTTCAACACCCCACTCTCAGCAATGGGCAGGTCAGAGAAAAACAAACTAAACAGAGACATAATGAAACGAACAGAAGTTATGATTCAAATGGATTTAACAGATATCTATAGAACATCTCATCCTAAAACAAAACAATATACCTTCTTCTCAGCACTTCATGGTACCTCTGTAAAACTAACCATATAATCAGCCACAAAACAGGCCTCAACCGATACAAGAAGATTGAAATAATCCTATTCATCCTACCAGATCACCACAGACTAAGGCTGGTCTTCAATAGCAACAAAACAACAGAAAACCCACATACACATGGGAGGTGAACAACAACCCACTCAATGATAACTTGATCAGAAAAGAAAGATAGAAAGAAAGAAAGAAAGGAAGGAAGGAAGGAAGGAAGGAAGGAAGGAAGAAAGAAAGAAAGAAAGAAAGAAAGAAAGAAAGAAAGAAAGAAAGAAAGAAAGAAAGAAAGAAAGAGAGAAAGAAAGTAAAAGACTTTAGAATTTAATGAAAACAAAGCCACAACATACTCAAACTTATGGGAAACAATGAATGCAGTGCTAAGAGGAAAACTCATAGCTCTGAGTGCCTCCAAAAAGAAACCGGAGAGAACTTACACTAACAGCTTGACAGCACACCTGAAAGCTCTAGAACAAAAAGCAAATACACCCAAGAGGAGTCGATGGCAGGAAATAATCAAACTCAGGGCTGAAATCAACCAAGTAGAAGCAAAAAGAACTATACAAAGAATCAACAAAGCCAGGAGCTGGTTCTTTGAGAAAATCAACAAGATAAGATAGATAAACCCTTATCCAGACCAACCAGAGGGCACAGAGACAGTATCCAAATTAACAAAATCAGAAATGAAAAGGGAGATATAACAACAGAAATTGAGGAAATAAAAAAAAAAGAACATCAGATCCTACTACAAAAACCTATATTCAACAAAACTGGAAAATTTGGATGAGATGGACAATTTTCTAGTCAACTATCAAATATCTAAATTTAAAAAGGATCAGATAAACCATGTAAACAGTCCCATAACCCCTACAGAAACAGAAGCAGTCATTAAAAGTCTCCCAATAGATAGATAAGTAGATAAATAGATAGATAGATAGATAGATAGATAGATAGATAGATAGATAAATAAATAAATAAATAAATAAATAAATACCAGGAACAGGTAAGTTTAGTGCAGATTTCTATCAGACCTTCAAAGAAGAACTAATACAAATACTCTTCAAACTATTCCACAAAATAGAAACAGAGGAAACACTACCCTATTCATTCTATGAAGCCACAGTTACACTGCATATTCTCCCTTGGAGATGGAGCAATCTGTCCAATCAGGAACTTGTCACAATTTCCTTTCATAGAGGACTTCATAAGAGATTTTCTACTTCTATCATATTTCATGTTCCAAATAGATTTTCAAAACTGGTGGAGTGCATATCACTTTTAGCTTCAAGAGATATCATGTACATTTAAGAGGCATTTAACTACTATAAATTATTTTGATGACTTAAAAATGTCAATACTGAGTTGTATATTTTAAAATAAATTTTATTAGTTTAATAAAAAAAAGTTTAAAAATGGTTTTTTGGGCTCAACTTTTAGAAATTTTAGTCCATAATCAGTTGGTTGCATTAGTTTTGGGGCCAGGGTGTATCACAAAATCTTCACCTCATGGTGTCTGAGAAGGGGAATATGTCAGATCATATATACCATTGGAAAGCATGACCTCAGTGAACTAATGTCCTTCCACTTGTCCTGATCCCCCTTAGATTCAATATCTCCTAACAGTGCCTCAAGTTAAAAGGCAATTGTCAACTATATGAATCTCTGGGAGACATTTATGAACTGAACTGTAGGAGCTACTTGGTCATAATCCAATGGAAGCAAGAAATGTACTATTTATTGTACAATAGAGTGATTATAGATAATAAACCATGTGCATTTGAGAGATTTAAAATATCTTCACCACAAGGTAGTTATTTGAGAATATAGACATAATAACCAATTTGAACATGTAGAAACTAGACAAATTTACAATGAATACTTGTTGATATTTCCTTAGGTCAAAAAGACGTTGAAAGTAATCCCCCTGCTTTCTGACTGTGGTGGAAGTATGATTCGGGCCATAAGAAAGGGGCAAGTCCTTAGACAGAACACCCTGTGATAGCAGGTTTGTCTTTGATAAGCTTCTTAACTTCTGGTCCTGTGTTTTCATACATAAAAGGGAGATAAACCTTCTGAACTCTCACATTTGTGGTGGTTTCTCGTGTTAGCTAACGAAGTTGTTGTTGGGACTGTGAGGCCCAACAGTCAGGACAGCTGTTGTCACTAGGAATAACGGCACGTACCATCAAGTCCACTGTGTTCCTTTGTACACGAGTGTTGGGTATGTCTCTGAGGGTCTCCTCTGTTTCATCATTGATGCACTCAGTTTATCTCATTTTCCTGCTAACGTTCTATTATTATTGACTCTTTTTCACAGTGCAGGCAGAGCATGAACAGTGATGTCAAGAAGCCAAATCCAGTTCTGTTTACTGGACATTCAACCATTCTCAACTCGGTCTTAAACATCATCCATACATATATAACACTCAAAAGAAGGACAGTGATTCCAACCTGGTACTTGTGTCCTGAAATATGAGTTGTGAGTGGGCTTGGGGTAAAATAGAGCCAGATATCTCCAACAAATCACAATTGGTTCAAAGTTATACAAAGAATATTAATTCATTAATTGAGGAGGTGTATGTTGTACCTTCATTTGTTTTCATCATGCTGAATAATGGATTTTTTTTTTTTAGAAGAAAACAGATAGGGCCACTACCTACACAGAACTTACATATAGTAGAAAAAAGATGCCAAAGAGACAGCAATGAAGCCCAAGTGGATCACGAGCAAGACAAAGGAAATATGGTTTCAAAGCTGACCCTTCAGAAGAGAACTGTTATTTACCAAACATTCTTGACAACTTTTCAGAAGGTCAGAAAGGACCCACAGGGGACAGCTGAAACAAATTAGAAGAAATTTCCTATCAGTCAGTAAAGAGTGACATTTATGGACAGGTGCTAAAAAGAAATTCAGGGATCATAATGGGTAAAGGAGCCATTAGGAGAGACTGTCATTGACATGTCCCTGGGAAGGTCTCAGGACAAATCTTAGAGAAGTTTAGTCCATAAAATGTAATACTGAAAGAGGATCGTACCTCTGCAACAGGAGGTTTTAAACCATTGTCCAGGTAGGTAGGACTGATTGATTGATTGATTGATTGATTTTAAGGTGGCTGCTGATCTTACGTCATTAGTAATACCAATTTTGGTAAGATGTTTGACCTTTTCCTCACTGAATTTTTTCTCTTTGGTAGTCACTTATCATTACACTAGGCTTGCCTCTGAAACTGCTCTTGAGACAGCTCTTCTTTCCACATTAGTCAGTTCTATTTAATGGGAACAAATATCTTCAGGGATGGAGGGATTATTCACTTTGTCTCGTAGTTCCAGAGACCTTCATCCATCATCCTGGAAAGGGACTCGCACTACAGGAGACAGAAAGCTGGAACATGGGGAGAAAACCCAGCCATGTTCCATCCTTAGGACCTCAGTGCGTTGTAGTGGAAGGCAACCTTCCTAGGTTTCTTATGTTAGCTGATAAGGTCTTTAGTGGTACTGTGAGGCTGTGATGGCTGTTTTTGTTAGGAATAATGGAGCCTAATATCAGGTTACTGTGTTCCTCGTGTACTGTGTATTTCTGAGGGTCTGTTCTGTTTCAGCCTGTGCTGTCCTCAGTTAACTTTGTGGTGTTGGGTACTACACTCTGTTCCTCTCCCAAGTATAAGCCTTTCTGTGTTTTAAATTATGAAATAACCTTGTTTGCCTTAGAGCCTCGCTTTCTTGACTTTCCTTCAAATGATTGTCCCTCTTCAGTAATCTTTTAATTTATCTTGAAATTCTTAGCTAAGGTCTAACCAATGAGGAATGAGATCTATGTTATTATGGTGGCATTATAAATGTATGCTTGTGTATATATGTATTTTCTGTGTATAGCATAAAATTGATCTCTGATACTTCCAAGATTTTTGAATATTTGAATTACTCCCTCATTCCCTCATTTCTTTATCTTACTTGGCCAATTTTTACTTATAAAATATTATGATTAGTTGAAAGAACAGAAAATTGGTACATCTTATAATATTCAAACAATTTTTTTCAAATTCACATTATTCTTTATGAGTGAAAATATTATTGAGGTACTTATGCACCACAAAGAATGTTTTGAGAATATTACCTAGCCAAAATTTTACACTCAGACTTAGAAAACACACTTGTACTGCAAAAGCCTGGAACTCTTTGTTAAGATATGAGAGGAAAGATAAGTCTGAAAAATTAAGTGACTTGGAAATACAAAAAGCTATCAGAATGATGTGATATGATCAGTGTTACATTACAGGTGATCCTGATCTATGCAAATGCTAACACCATTGCATACACTAGCAAGATTTTATCGAAAGGACCCAGATGTAGCTGTCTCTTGTGAGACTATGCCAGGGCCTAGCAAACACAGAAGTGGATGCTCACAGTCAGCTAATGGATGGATCACAGGGCTCCCAATGGAGGAGCTAGAGAAAGAACCCAAGGAGCTAAAGGGATCTGCAACCCTATAGGTGGAACAACATTATGAACTAACCAGTACCCCAGAGCTCTTGACTCTAGCTGCATATGTATCAAAAGATGGCCTAGTCGGCCATCACTGGAAAGAGAGGCCCATTGGACACGCAAACTTTATATGCCCCAGTACAGGGGAACGCCAGGGCCAAAAAGGGGGAGTGGGTGGGTAGGGGAGTTGGGGTGGGTGGGTATGGGGGACTTTTGGTATAGCACTGGAAATGTAAATGAGCTAAATACCTAATAAAAAATGGAAAAAAAGAAGTAAGTTTAAAAGAGGGAAACATATTTCCATCAACTAAAAATTTGGTCAAGTGCATAGAGTGGGAGTGGAAGCAGTTGGATGGAAGAATATATTTCGGCTACAGTGACAGAACAGAAAAAGATCTGAGGAAGTAAAAGGTGGGTGTGGTGGTTTAAAAGAGAATGCCCCCCCCCCCAGCTTGTGTATTTGAATACTTAGAGCCCACTTGGTGGAACTGTTTGGGAAGGATTAGGAGGTGTGGCCTTGTTGAAGGAGGTATGTCAGTGGGCATGAGAGTTTAAAGACTTGCACCATTTCAAGTTTTCTCTCTCTTCTTCAGGCTTGACGTTCAAGATGTGATCTCTCAGCTTCCTGCTCCTTCTTTCATAAATACTTAACAATTGCTGGAACCACAAGACAAATAAATCTTCTACTATAAGTTGTCTTCGTTATGATATTTTATCATAGCATTTGGAAGGAGCATATAATGAGTAAGGAACAGAAATAACACAAAGGCTGGGGGGAAAGCAAGGGCCAGATTTTATGCAGGGAAAACTTTCTCTTACACTAAAATAAATGAGATAACACTGAAGAACCTTATTAGGAAGAGTGGAAATATTGTCAGTAAAAAAATATTATGGTGATCAGTTTCCATAGACTGAAGCCCGACTCAATCTCTAATTCTTCAACTAGTTTCTTGAGTTGGAATAGTTTTGAGAATTTGACATACCTGAGATCTAGTTTGAAAGATACATAATAAGGTTTTGGTATCTTGGGAAAAAAAGAGAAAAATGAGGTAATAAGAATATTAACTCATAATTTAAAAGACACTAGATAAATTATCAACTATGAGAAAGATATCAGAAATTGTAATTGTCTCACAAGAGTGTGGGTAGTATTCTTACTCACTGATGTTACTTTACAGAAATTTTCTAAAACAGTATTACATTATATACAATAACTAACCATCTCATTGAATGTGAAAAAAATCAAACTGGTGCTTTGGAGCCTTTGCCCCTACTGACTAGTATCCTTGGTACTACAAAGCACTGTGTGTGCTACCATACCAACCAGCAAGAAAGATAAGGACCAACCCAACTACAAAGCCTCCAGTGTACAATGGTGAACTGCCTGTAAGATGCACTGGTATAATAGTGGCACAAAAGTGATGGGAGTAACTAACCACTCTCTGACTGGATTCAGGAACCACTCCATGAGATGGAATCTGTGCCTAAGAATCTGAGACTAGATATCCCAGAGACATAGGGGGAAACCCAAATACTGTTATTCTGCTGAAGGGATATGACAATTTTATGAAGTCATAAATTCCAGCCATAAATACAAATCAGCAAATTAGCTCCATTATAAACTCTGGGTTTGAAAGAAATATACTTTACCCCAAAGAAAATCAGAGGTCAGTAAGATTTGATCTAAGAAGGCTGAAAAATCTTTGGTGTTTCTTTTTATTTTAGAAACGTATTTTCTAAAGTTAATTTCTCTCCATCTGCTATGGTTCCCCATTCTTTCTTTTCCAGTATTTTTTTAACTGCTCTCATGCACATCCGTTTTAGCATCATGTGAACTATTTTATTCACCCAACTTAAGATGGAAATGATGTTGACTTTACAGGATTCCTGTATGTGGCATGATTCGTATATTGCTCTTCCTGCCCAGTATGGCCTCGAGCCTCTCCAAAACCAATATTTATATTTTGAAGGTAAGGATAAAAATATCTCCTAGTAACATTTTGCTCTACCTATGTCTTTGCTCTATGTCTTGCTCAGCCATCATCAGAGAAGCTTTCTTCTACAGTAGATGGCAACAAGTACAGAGACCCACAACTAGAAAAGGTAGTGAGAGTCAGAGACCTCAGAACACTCAGTTCTCAGTGGGATGACTTGTCGTTGCTCAGGGAGCTATAAAGAACAGGAACCTGAAAGAACCAGAGGAGATGGAAGACACCAAGGAAACATTGCCTTCCTGATGCAATAGGATTGGTGTCCAGATGAACTCCCAGAGAAGCTGGCAGCATGCACCAGATCTACACAGGACCACACCAGATGGGGTCCCAGCACTGAGAGGAGAGGTGAACACAAGCTCCCATCTCTAACCCAGACATTGTCTCCAAGTGTCAACCACTTCTAAAGGAAAAAGTAGTTTTCCCTAATAGAGTCTGACTGGATATATAAACCACACTTAAAAGAAGCCCCATGCCCAGCAAGCAGTAGATGGTCAATACAAAACAGTCTTAATTGTAGTTTTGGTGATTATTTTTGACTTATAATGCTTTGGGTATTTTTTAATCTTACCATTATTTTGTTTATATATTGTGGTTTCATATTTTGTTTCTAAGATGTGTGTATATGTATATTTGTATATGTTTCTAATATTTTTCTTTCTTTGTGAGGAGCGGGTGTGGCGGCAGTCCCAAAGACGCCAGGGACTGCAGCTAAGTCATATGACTTGCACCTGACTTCCTCATATAAGCCACAAACATCTTGAGAGCTGCGCAGGTGTACCAGGATACTGGTGAATCCATTTTGATGGAGATATGCCCCTGCTGCCCTGATTAGCTGAAGCTGCATGCCTGGTGAGGTGGTGTGGCCTGCTGTGCGTGGATGGGAACTGAGTGAGAGGCCCGGGTTAGAGGGAGGATTATTATTCGAGAGAGGATTATTATTATTGGGAGATATAAACAAGGGAGATATAAACAAGAAGAAACAGGACTGAATAAACGTGTGCAGAAGGATCCTGTTGCAGCGTCGTTCTTCCTGGCCAGTTGAGCGCGTGCAAGATTTCTTTGTTTTTTCTTTCTTTTCTCCATTTTGTTTGTTGTGATCTGTTTGGTTTTGCATTTGCCTGTTTGTTTTCTTTTTTTCTTCATATATATATATATATATATATATATATATATATATATATATAATCTTCAAACACCTAGATCCTGGATTACTCTTATTTTATTATTATATATTTTCTTTGTTTTACATTTCAAATGCTATCCTGAAAGTCCCCTATACACTCCCTCCGCCCTGATTCCCAACCCACCCACTCCTGTTTCCTAGCCCTGGTATTCCCCTGTACTGGGGAATATAATCTTAGCATGACCAAGGGCCTCTCCTCCCAATGATGGCCAACTAGGGCATCTTCTGCTACATATGCAGCTAGAGATACGAGCTCTGGGGGTACTGGTTATTTCATATTGTTGTTCCTCCTGCTATTCTCAACAATAAAAGAACCTCTGGTGGAATCACCATTCCTGACCTCAAGCTGTACTCCAGAGCAATTGTGATAAAAACTGCATGGTACTGGTAGAGCAACAGACAGATAGATCAATGGAATAGAATTGAAGAGCCAGAAATGAACCCACACACCTATGGTCACTTGATCTTTGACAAAGGAGCTAGAACCATCCAGTGGAAAAAAGACATTTTCAACAAATGGTGCTGGCTCCATTGTCTTGTAATAGTTTATTATTATCATTATACCATTTCACCTTCCTTTTCTTCTCTCCAATCTTTTCCATGAATACACCTCCCCAAACTCATTCAAATTCATGGTCTCTTTTCTTTAGTTGTTACATATAAATGTGTGTGTGTGTGCCTGTGTTTGTGTCTGTGTTCCTATTCCTAACAATATAAAAGCAACCTGCGCAGTCTGCATAACGTTAACTGTATGTATAAGAACTCAAGAGCTGATCACTTAATGTTGAACAACTTGCTGGTGGGTCTTTTCTAGAACTTCTTCCACTGCTTTAATAAGCCACACTCTAAATATAATTTCCACTTCCTTAGCAAAGAAGCTTCTCTTTTGAACAGATGGAGACCATTACAGAAAACTGTAACCAATCAAAATGCAGAGAGCAAAAGATCATGTGGTGCCCAGTCCTAAGGGATACATTCACAACACAATTTCTGCACCTAGGGCTCATGGAGCGTGGTAGAATAAGGGACAGAAAGATGGAAAGATCTGGGGAATCAGGAAGTTTGCTGTGATATTGTGTCTTCTATCAGAAGGCTTTCTATAGGAAGACAATACCCATGAAGTCTCATCAACATGGCTGCCTAAACAAGACCAATGGGCATGCGAACATGAACATAGACAGAACTACCAGTTATTTATTTATTTATTTATTTATTTATTTATGAGACAGGGTTTCTCTGTATAGCCCTGGCTGTCCTGGAACTCACTTTGTAGACCAGGCTGGCCTCGAACTCAGACATCTGCCTGCCTCTGCCTCCTGAGTGCTGGGATTAAAGGCGTGCACCACCACCGCCCGGCAGAACTACCAGTTTTAATTCACAGAAGCCAGTGGCTGTTGAATGAAGCTCTCTGTTAAGCTATCTCACTTCTCCACCTACATATGGATTAGGTTACTCCTGGTCTTGTGCCCTTTCTGGTCCAGTGATTCTTATAACTTATTTGCATATATTGTCAGAGCACATCCTCTTTAATTTAGATATTTTGTAAAATGTCTCCTTTAGTAGCGAGTAAAGTGGGGGGTGGGGTAGTCTCTCTCAAGAAAAATCCATGGGTAAGGCCATCCTCATGAAGTCGGAAGAGTCTGCTCCAACATCCTTTACAAGATGTGGATGAAGACCAAAGCAGTGATGGTAAAAATTCCTCTGTGTGGTGACACAGAAGAAACAGTGCAAGAGAAGCCCCACCAGGGACTCTTTTATACCCACTGTCACCTCCATTTATCATCACATTTCAGGAAATTAAAGAAAAATGGAATAGCAGTTATTTCCTGCCTTTCTCGTTCGCTTTGAAAAGCATGAGGTGTCCTGGTGAGCTCAGCACACCGCATCGATGACGACAGAACTGCTAACAGCTAATATATTACTAAAGTGACCAGAATAAAAGCGTGCTGTTGTAATGAATGGGTTGGAAGGGACACATTTCAAAAATACTTTTTTTTTTTATTCCCCACCCCTCCTCTCTTCCTTTCTGTTTCCAACCTCCGCATTTTTGGACATCCTGAGCCTTTTGTATGTACGTCTGCGTGGGTGGATGTGATGAGAAGCAGTTGAATAAACTTCCTTTAAAGCCACTAAAGCTCTTGTAGAGGCTAAAAGAGGGCAGGGGGTGGACCAGAGCCTCACAGTTAACAAGAGATCTTTGAGTGCAGATTTTAATTCACTGGAGTCCCCAGTCCCAGTCCAAAAGGAAACGTTTTCTTTAAAAAAAAAAAAAAAAGAAAAAAAAAAAAAAAAAAGGCCTGACTGGGGTTCCTTAAGAAATTATGACCTTTGTGCTGGGGAAAATCTGCATGTATAATTCAGCTGTAGATCATCTCCTTTGCTTATGTATAGTACATACAGTTAGAGGCATTTGGAATCCTTAGTTAGAATTTCTCTCTTTGGCTGTACGGCTTCCCTGTGGTTTCTAGTTAACATATTATACGCTCTTGGGGAGTTTAGCTAACATTCTAGGAAATGGGGTGGTTCAGTTCCTTGCTTCCAAATAAAAGTTCTCTAAACAAATGATAGATATTCAAAATGAGAAAGTCATGGATAGTTAGAACTATAATTTCCGACCATAAATACAAATCAGCAAATTAGCTCCATTATAAACTCAGGGTTTGAAAGAAATATACCTTATCCCAAAGAAAATCAGAGGTCAGTAAGATTTTTTTCTTTTTTTTTTTATTGGGTATTTATTTCTTTTACATTTCCAATGCTATCCCAAAAATCCCCCACACGCTCCCTCACCCACTCCCCTACCCACCCACTCCCATTTTTGATCTAAGAAGGCTGAAAAATCTTTGGTGTTTCTTTTTATTTTAGAAACATATTTTCTAAAGTTAATTTCTCTCCATTTGCTTTGGTTCCCCATTCTTTCTTTTCCAGTATTTTTTTTAACTGCTCTCATTCACATCCGTTTTAGCATCATGTGAACTATTGTATCCCCCCAACTAAAGATGGAAATGACGTTGACTTTACAGGATTCCTGTACTTGTCATGATGCGTATATTGCTCTTCCTGCCCAGTATGGCCTCAAGCCTCTCCAAAACCAATGTTTAGATTTTGAAGGTAAGGATGCACCACACTAATTTTATTCTGTAATATGAAAAAAAAAAGAATTTTTTTTTTTTTAGAATGTAAGTCTCTGAAGTCAGGAGATAAAAGAGCAAACCCGGTTACTTTGAGTTTTGCTGGCAGATGACAAAGCTTACAGTTACACATTGATTTATTTTTTCATCTAATGCACTCTTAAATAGGAAAAGTGATGCAGAAAACTAAACTAAACATAGGTGACAGAATAAACAGGAAAAGCAGTTTACATATGACTAAGTTCTATGGAAGATTGTATTAGTTTTTGTTAACACTAAATGCAGACCTTTTACTTTTCTACTTAAAGGAAAGGAAAAGTGTTCGTTCCTGTAAAAAAAAAAAAAGTAAATGAATTTTTTTATTTCTCCTGAGTATAGATATTCATTAAATTACATAAAGAAATTGGCCCTGTGCTTTAAAGAAAAACATTATCATACGTTAAAATGTAAAATATCAATTCTTAAATTTAAGTTGCCTCCAATGGCAGCACCTAGGGGGATTCTGGTGATTCAAATGAATCTTAAAACACCAGATGGAATGACTTCATGGACCAAACATCTGCTTCATATTTTAAAAGTATTTGATGTAGATTCTGATATTATTAGAATTAGATTGTTGGTGTATTTTTAAAACTTTCATGTGGATTAATTCTTATTAATTTATTAAACAATATTACTTAACTCCAGAATTATGAAAAACATTGAACAAATGAACCCTGTATGTGTGTGTTTACATTCTCGTGCTTCTTGCCTCCATCCTCCCATCCCATTCTCTCTTCCCTTGAAGCCAAGCATCGTCTAGAAAAACACAGGCCAGCCATATCATTCTATGTCTATTCTCTCTTCATTTTTTTTCCATTTTAAGTAAGTTGCTGATACTGATATTCATTATAGTATGAACTCATGGAGAATAAAATAGGCATCTTTACCATAATATATTTTATATCCTCAACGTGTGTGTGTGTGTAAGTAAAGCAGATATAAAGCTGAACTGAACAATTGAGACTGACATAAACTCACATTCATAACAAGACCATATTGGGTGCAAAGAACTTGTAGGACTTTCGTTGTATGGAGTTCAGATGAAATTGATCACTCTTACCACTAGATACTTGTTTTGGCATGTGCACATTCCTTTTATCTAGAAAGAGTAACCCTTGCTCAAATATGTGGGCACAGTAGCTGCTTATCTCCTGATGTCCCCACCTTTAAAGCAGTGGAGAACTCCTTAGAGAGGGCGTCATCATTGCCAAGCAACTGGTGCCTGGCAGGAAAAGCCTGGGTGCAGATGGAATATTGAGCTTTGCCACTTCTCCTTGACTCTATTTAAGGGACACTCAATTTCCTGACTTCTGTTTATTGTCTTCAATAAACAGCCTTCACCAAATGTCTTAACTAGACTAATGGGCTGTATATTTATTGGCATTTCTTAGGTAGAGGCATTACTATAAGTAAGTCAGTGTCCATAAAAGACTTGTAATAAGATTGGGAGACAGTCAAATCATACTATGGTTATGTTATGCTGAGAAGCAAGAGTCTATGAGCCTGTTTGTTATGACATAAATCTATGCCTGTATTATTTGTATCTATGTCTGTATCGTTTGTATCTATGTATGTTAATTTTTGGTGGGTGTCAGAAATAGGTTGTCACATAGTCCAGTCTGGACTTGAACTTGCTGTAAAGCCAAGAAGGAACTTGTTCTTTTGACTCTCCTGCTTCTATCTCCAAATCTGGGGTTACAGGTATATGCAACCAGGCCAGTTTATGCAGTTCTAGGGAACAAGCAAGGATTTGTATATGACAAACAAACATTCTACCTACTGAGCTAGGTTCTCATGGCTGAGGACATAGCTATATAAAACTATATAGTCTTATATGAAATCAGAAACATGGGGTAAAGGTATTAACTTGTAAGCTTCTGTGTAACCTGAACTAACCAGTATCTATGACGAGACTGAAGGAAACCAATACTCAGTATGTGAAGGACATTCTGCCATCAGAACCTGCCTTGTTCATCCTCTGTAGGCTTTTGAATTCAGGAACAGTGAGAAGGCAATATTTTCTTCTGGTTCACATCATTGCGTTGTCTTTACCAGTGCTCTAGAGAGGTCTGCAGCCTTTTAGCTCATTTCCTTGAGTAGAAACTGCAGAGAAAATGCTTCTAGGACACATGGTAGTTAAATAACATCCCTTCTGTTCTAGCATTCTAGGTCCCAGGCCTCCATACTTTTCTTAACAATAGAACTAGGTTCAGGGCTCCCCAAGTTCTATAAATGTACCTCAGGTGGAGGAGACTGGTAGTTCCCTCAGCGCTTTCAGTATGCAGGGACCCATAGCACAAAGACAGAAGTCCATAGTTTGTGTATGTTTGGCCCAGGGAGTGATACTATTTAGAGGTGTGGCCTTGTTGGAGTAGGTGTGGTCTTGTTGGAGTAGGTATGTCACTATGGGCATGGGATTTAAGACCCTCATCCTAGCTTTCTGGAAGCGAGTATTCTGCTAGCAGCCTTAAGATGAAGATGCGGAACTCTCAGCTCCTCCTGCACCATGCCTGCTTAGAAACTGCCATACTTCCCACCTTGAGGATAATAAAGGACTAAACTTCTGAACCTGTAAGGTAAATGTTCAACGTTGTCCTTTATAAGAGTTGCCTTGTTCATGGTGTCTATTCAAAGCAGTAAAACCTAAGGCCTCCAGTAAGCAGTGACCTCATGTTCTAGAGTCCTTGCAATTTCTCTATAACCATTCAAGCTTAGGGTTTTGAAAGACTTACTTGTAAAATTCCATACTATCACCTGCCACTGAAGAAGAGAATCACTACTTTGTTAAAGCAACAGTACAATTTAGCCAAAGACAAGACAAGAAATTTGAAAGGAAATCATAGCATACTCAGTGACTGGCAACCGAGAGTGTCACATGACTAATTCCCCTAATTGGCTTGAGAATCATCCCTTAGACTCCCTAGTTACATCCTGCAGAAGATATATGCCTTCAGGTACTCCTACTTGCCCTCTAAAACCTACCAACTGTGTGTACAACCTATGCCACACTACATGGTAGACCAAGAACTTCCCAAGGTTTCATAATGCCTGTTGGACCTCTCTCTCCAGCAGTAGGCTAAGTCCTGTAGGTTTCTGTTTCTTTCCTAATTAGGAGTACTTATTGTGTATATTTTTAGATCTTTTCTTAGTTCAATATATGTTTTTCAACAAATTTTGTTATGGGTTTGTTTGTTGTTGTTTGTTTTGGGTTTTTTTTTGTCTGTTTTGTTTTGAGAATGCCTAAAGAATTTCCTGAATTTTAAATTTCTACTGCAAAAAGGAGAAGAGGTGAATACAGAGGAAGGCATTCAGGTTAGGTGTAAGACCACCCTAATAAAGACCCCAAATGGAAACAAAACAGTGCTGCCTGATCTAGCTGTTATTACTTTATACTCTTGGGCTTCTCAGATTCGGCGAAGCTCCTCAGGGGCTCGTATAAAAAGCCATGGATATTTCTTTGCTTGCTGCATTAGAACTGATCTAGAGTCTTCTTCCATCCTCAAAACTATATGTGATTTGTAACCACACTGGAAAGGGTGATCAATATTTCAACCCAAATATCTGGTGAGATTTTCTAACAGGCAAACACTTTACGAGCTGGCTAAATAAAATACATCAAGTTTTATAATCTATATATAATGAGCAAAAGTCTAAAATGAAAGACAGTCTAAATTTCTAATGCTGATGAAAGTAAAAACACATAGCAAGGAAATAAAAGAATGACTAAAATTAAATATTGCAGTTACTAACTGCACAGTATTAAAAACAACCAAGTGAACCAGTGTTTTTCTATGAAGTCCAATAGATCAGAACTCAAGGAAAGTGATAAGACTATCAATGTCACACTATAGGATGGTCCTGGACATATGCATCGAGAAAAGTACAAATCATATGACATTAAAAGAATATTCAATATGTATTTCATACATTCAGATGTATTTACCTATATATAGAATATATACATGAAACTGAATGAGACAAGAAAAGATGAGTGTCCTGGCTAGTTTTGTGCCAAGTTGACACAAGCTAGAGTCATCTGAGAGAAGAAAACCTCAACTGAAAAAAGAATGCTTCCAGAAAATCATGCTGTAAGCAAGTGCATGGGATATTTTGTTTGTTTGTTTGCTTTTCTTTGTTTTTTCTTTTTTTGTTTTTGTTTTTGTTTTTCGAGACAGGGTTTCTCTGTATAGCCCTGGCTGTCCTGGAACTCACTTTGTAGACCAGACTGGCCTCGAACTCAGAAATCCCCCTGCCTCTGCCTCCTGAGTGCTGGGATTAAAGGCGTGCACCACCACGCCCAGCGCATGGGATATTTTTTAACTCCTGATTGATCAAGGGGGTCTTAGTCCATTGTGAGTGGGGTCATTGCTGAGCTGGTGGCCCTGGGTTCTATAAGGAAGCTAGCTGAGCAAGCCATGATGAACAAGCCAGTAAACAGCACTCCTCGTGGCCTCTTTGAAGACTAGCATGGGAAAAACAGCAGTTTTTCAAGTGTATCGATGGCAACCCGTTAGAAAGAATGCTGGAAGAAGATCCTACTCACCTAAAGTGGAATAACGTAGACATCCATGTAAGGCAAACCACACAGAGCCAATTCAAACTATGAAGTGCAACTAAGGGCACCTGAGATGAATAGCAAACAAAAAAGTTCATTGTAATTTACAACTTCCCTCTAACAAAGGACTGGGATGGATCTTTCTTTCAATCACTTTATTTTTTAAGCACTGCCTTCCTGTCTTTTTTTCCCAACTTCTCCATTTCTGTTTTTGTTTGTTTGTTTGTTTGTTTGTTTGTTTTATTGATTCCAAGGGCTTTTTCTGTCTTTCTTCCCCTGAAACAGAGTCTCTTTATTGCCTTGACATCAGAAAGTACAATTCTGAGCCGTCAGTACAGATCGTCTCTTTTCTCCAACCAGGACCTTGACCCAGCCCCCACCCCACCTACAAGAATGACATGTGCCGGCAGTGAGGAGAAAATGAAGTATTTTCTTTGTCATGTGGGAGTGACAATCTAACCAGGTGCCAGCACACAGAGGTCGCCAGCCTTTTGAGATGCTAGCCAAGAGATTGTGAATGAGGTTAGAGCTGTGGGAGTCTTCTGAATAGATCAACACATTTCTGGTCCTTTTCCTCAACTTCCTTACCACTTCAGCCTTGGGATCTTCTTTCTAGGCCCATCCTTTACTTAAGTTTATTTTTTCAGTTGACAGCTTCTAAATGCTGCTTTCAATTTTTTTAGGCTAGTCACCTGCTTTGAATTATCAAGAATCCACCAGTTTAAAGTTGTCAGTTAGGTGGTTGAACACATGGTTGAGATGCTGAAACAATGTCTGGGCTGGAAATGTGTCAGGTGTTGTCCTGGTCAGTGTAAAGTCATGAGACCAAGGGAGTAGATAGAGACTGAGCTGTCGAAGGACACACAGACTGAAGCATGCCAACACTACCAGATCTAGTCTATGAGAAAGAATCAAGTGAGAGATAACAGGGGGAAGCACATGGAAGTGTATCCTATACAGGTATGAAAACATATTTCATGGCCAAATGTCTTACTGGTGGCAAATGGAAAAGGCCGTTAGAATGTCAAATGAGATAAGTACCAAGAATTAATAATTGATTTAGAAGCTTGGAAATCAGGGTCATTGTTGTTGGGGAAAAGAAAAGAAAGAAATACATTAATCTCTTACTGTGGAAACCCTTTCAGGCAGCATTATTAGAATAAGTTAGATGAGTATTGCAGCTGGGGAGTAGTCAGAACATTCAAATTTATGGCAGGGCAGAGAAGAGCTGGGCATCTGGACAAACGAAGGCAAATGTCAAAGCTCTACAAATACAGTGCTGTCCAGGTGTGAGGATTTTATCAAGAACACAGTGTTGTTTCAAATAGCTGCAGCTGTATTTACATTTTCTGCAAACACACACACATAACAACAAACAAACAAACAAAAACAGAAAAGCAAATTTAGCTGTCTTAATTCGAAGGTCTTCAAATTCAGTAGATGCAAATCAGTACATGATCCTGGTTTTTCATTCAGAGTTCTTTTCATAATTTTCTTATAGAAGCTGCTTTAGGTATTAAGTAGACAATCTATAAACCAATAAACCTTGAATGGGCACTGAATATGGGTTCAGAGTGTGCAATGCCAGAGTCCCTAATAGAATGTCTCTGATTGCTCTCACCCTGTAATCATCAGCTTTAGCTTTCTAAGGCTGCAGCAGCAGGAGGAGGAGCAGGAGGGAGGAGCAGCAGGAGGAGGATCAGGAACAGCAGCAGTCATTGCTGTTAATGGTGTGGGGGCTTATGCTGAGTTCTGTGTTGGAGGACATCTGTTTGCTATGATTTTAATACCATTTGCTTTCAGCTCCTCACTTTTAATGTCCTTTTCCCTGCTCTGGAGGAAAATTCAAGGACCCAATTCTCACACAGCCAAGCCAGTTATAAACAGAGCCCTCCTCATGGGAAGCTACCAAGAGATAAGAAGTTTGCTAACAGAGCCAGGCACATTGTGGAAGGTCTCTGAGCCTATTTTCCCACATGAAACAAAAGATAGTTAAATGTCAGCAACCCTACTCAACAGGTCCCTGTCCTCTCAGGTCACAGAGGTTGTATGTCTGAGACCCGAGTGTCAGAGCTAGCTAATACTCTGATTGCTGTGGACTGTCCCTGTCTGAGCTTTCTACGGCTACTCAGTTCTATTGTGCATATATAAGAACTGCTTTCCCACATTCAGTCGCCAAACCCAGACACTATTGTGGATACCTGGAAGTGCTTGCTGTCAGGAGCCTGATATGACTGTCTCCTGAGGGGTTCTGCCAGAACCTGATAAATACAAAAGTGGATGCTCGCAGCCAACCATTGGACTGAGTGTGGGGTCCCGGATGGAGAATTTGGAGAAGGAACTGAAGGAGCTGAGGGAGGTTGCAGCCCCATGAAGGGAGCAACAGTGTTAACCCACCAGACATGAGGTCCAGAGACCCCGGATTGCTCCCTCTCTACCCCCTCAGACTGGGGTTCTGTGGCTTCCCATAGCCAGACAGCCACCTGGGCCGTGTAGGGAGCATGCGGCAATCCCGAGTCTGCCCACCCAGAGCACCTGAGCTCTGGCAGGAAGCAGGTTTCCTCCCAGGGATAAATTTACAAAATGAAGGCTAGAGCCAGTGATTGGGCAGAGAGAGAGAGAGAGAGAGAGAGAGAGAGAGAGAGAGAGAGAGAGAGAGAGAGAGAGAGAGGACTACAGAGGAGGAGGAAGGAAAGAGGAGCAGAAGCACCTAGCCTGGGAAAACCACAAGTTCTAAGGGGTCTCTTATATGGGGAAGAAGGCAGTGTAGTGGTAGATCTGCCCAGTCTAGGCACACAGCTTGTATTCGTTGTGTTTTCATTGCCCAGTGTTATTTGAGTTGGAGATTTATCACAACATTTTAGTCTCTGTTGCTAAGATCTGCAAAGACTCTGCAATGGTCCCTTCCTACCCCTTCCAGCTTTATGGACACCACATCCGATATGTGCCACTTACAATTCCTTGGCCGTCCTTAGTTCTCCAAGAACACCCTCCCTCTTCACTGAGACTGCACACCCTCTTCTCTTTGTCAGAAATGTCCTTGTCTTGATCACATCTCTAATTTTGCCTGGAAAGAAAAAAAAAAAAAACCTAAGTTAGTAATATGTGTAAGCCTAGCACATAATGCTTAGCAAAGGAGCTATACTAAGAAGCATGTCCTTAGACAATGAGTAGGCAAAGCACAAGAGAAGGGAGGCTGCTGCCACCATAGCATGGCATATACTACAGCTTACACTCTGTACTCTAGCACACATGGAAACTGGGAGCACAGTTACAGACTATCTTTATTAAGTATTATATTCTGAATGTCTGTTGAGCATACTAACAAACTTTGAGATTTGGAACCATAAGTCAACCCTTACATACATTCAATACCTAAATAGGCAGACTCCATGGGTAGTCTGAAATGCCAAGCTAAAAAGGCGACTGTGTGCTCTTGAGCTCTTGTTACCGTGATGGTCACCTGGAAGAACCCAATGTAAGTCTGTGTAAGAGCCTGCTCACAGGCCAGGCCTCAGCCAGTTTCCATAATAAACTGTGAAGCAACTGAGCAGTACACAACCAAAAGGAGAGAGACACTACAAGGAAAAGCCAGCAGGAAAAGGAACTGCAGTATTTCAAGGATGATAAAATGTTAGAAACAATTGTAAGTGTTTGATTGCTTATATACAATAAGAGACTATTTAGAAAATTATAAACAAAAACATCCATACATGTAGTCTCCCCTCCCCCAGCCTGAAACCTGCTTGCTCAGGGGTGGAGCTTCCCGCTCAATCTTTCTGCCACGCCTACTGCTGAAACCTGCCGCTTTGCTGTTCTGAAGCCATCACATGATCACCCTGCTACTGGATTCCAAGATTATTTGGCAGGAATTGGGCCCCTCCGCCTTCCTTTATAACTGAGTGCCGAAATAGTAAAAATTGAACCTTGAGCAGAGAGCTTTGTCTTGGTTCCTTCCTTGTTTTGCGCAGCCCAGCCCCTCTTCTCTTCCAGGTTTCCAAAATGCCTTTCCAGGCTAGAACCCAGGTTGTGATCTACTGGCCAGACACAATACATACATGTGTGTAAGGTGATGAACATACAAGCCTCAGGGCAAAATAAAACTCTACAAATAAAAGATCAGTTGGGTTAAATAACTCAAAGGATATTTTTTAGCCCAAAAATGAATCTGTCTGGAGAATGATTTAGTGAATTAACATCTTTGAAAATGTCTTTTGGGCTGATGGGATAGCTCAGTGAGTAGGTAAGAACCCTTGCCACACAAGCATGGGGACCTGATGGCCCCCATGTCAAAAGCCTGGCATAGTTACACATAAGCCTGTAGCCCCAGTGGGAAGGGTCTGGAGACAGGAAGATAGGATCACTGGGGCTTATTGGCTGCCAGCCTAGATCCAGATTTGGTTGGAGAACTGGTCTGAAAGGAATCAGGCAGAGAGAGATAGTATCACGGGGGAAGCAGATGTTAGGGGTGAACTGCTGGATGGGGAGTACCAGGGATGAGAAGTGAAAGCTCAAAGCTGGCTATGAGATAACCAAGCCTCGAAGATAAGGAGGAGGACAGGACTCTGGGAACAACGCCAGCATTGGCTGGCTGGCTGGCTGGCGTCCACAGAGCCCCCTTTCCCTATAGAACATGCACAAGGCACCATTGTCCTTCCACAGAGTGCTTGTAGCACAGCTAATTGTCACAGACTAAAATTGTGAGCAGAGATGGCTTCGAGAATGGAACTTCCACTTATTCCAAAGAAGACATCACTAGAGATTGGCCCCAGAGACAAGGACCTAACTAAGAGGTAACCGGAGAAAAAAACGACAGCCACATTTTAATAGCTGTGATAAGTGATTATGTAACAGCAACAAAGAGAAAATAATTTAACAGCTAGCAGGTCCTGCCAAGGAAATGGGTCCCAAGAATTCAGTCCAGGTCCACATGCCTTTAGACCAGTAGGACCTAAAAGCTGGCAATGCCAGGCAGAGCCATGGACTTGTAAGCTAGCCCAGACTTAAGTGTAGGACCACTCCTCTGACTGGATGAGAAACACAGCAACACTGTTTAAACATCTCCTTGGCTGTACCAAACTAATATGACCAGAGTGTAGGATTCCCCCCCCCCCCACAATGACTTGACCTTTATATGCTCAAAGAATTGATCAATCTCATTATAAATGACCCTACTCCTTCTCCAGTCTCTGCCTACATCCTATAAAAAGCCCCTAGAGTCTAGTGCCTAAGCCAACAGCTCACAGGCAGCCTTCTGTCTGTGGGACTTGTGCCATATAGGAGCTAACCTAATCTCTGGAGTTCTGTTTTCTCTCTCCTGGAAAGCTTTAGTCTTTCTTTTTATAATAAAAATATTTTTTAATTTACAATAAAAAGTTTCTTTCTATAATAAAATCTCCTTGGTAGACTAATCTATGATTCCACTGCTTGTGAATTTCTTCTTTGATCATGAAACAAGGACCTGGGGACACTAGTCAGTGGATGATGTATGTGACATGAGCAGAACTAAGGTTTAGTTCTCCCAAATGAGCAAGTCTGCATCATACCCAAGACCCATGACTTTCCAGTTGTCACATTTCAATCGAGTAGGAAATATGACATTTTCCTATAGCCGGCACACACACACACACACACACACACACACACACACACACACACACATGTGAGTCCATGTACTTGTATACACATAGGCACATACACTAGACAACTGTATCACTTGCTTTCACACATACATATACACACATACACAAATATACATACACAAACAAAAATTTGAATAAAGATAAAAATATACAAATGCAAATTAATCACCCACAGACGTGAAAAACATGCAGGTCAGACTGAAAGCATCTGAGGAACTGGTGAAAGGTCATTTACTGACATCTAAGGAGGATGCATCAACATCTGTGATGATTAGCTGTGTTAGCTTGACACATATAAAACCACCCTGGCAGAGAGTCCCAGGGATGGACTGCCCGAGTCAAGCAGGTTGGCCTATGGGCATGTCAGTGGGCAATTATTTTAGTTAAATGAACTGATGTGGAAAGACCCACCCACTAAAGGTGGAACCATTCCCTGGGCTCTGGGTCCTGGATAGCATAGGAATGTTGAAAAGGAAGTGAGTACAGACATGCATGCCTCTGTTTTCCCTCTGCTTGAATATGGAAGTGCAATTAGAAGTATGTCAAAATGAATTTTTGATGGCCTAGTTGGCCATCAATGGGAGGAGAGGCCCTTGGTTTTGTGAAGATCATATGCCCCAGTACAAGGAAATGCTAGGGCCAGGAAGCAGGAGTGGATTGGGGAGCAGGGCCAGGGGAGGGTATAGGGAACTTTCGAGATAGCATTTGAAATGTAAATGAAGAAAATATCTAATAAAAAATAAATGTAAAAAATGCATCTTTGAGCTAAAAATGGAATTATGGCAGTTGATATCGTAATGCTAGTTACTGAAATTAAGATAGACTGTCCATTAATTAGGTTACATTTAAACACATGATGAAATGTGGGTACCGAGGGCATAAATTAATCCTGGGAAAATTCCACCTGGGAATGCAGATCTGTTAGGAAAGGAGATGGGCTCAGGGGAGGAGAATAAAAAGAGAAAACCATAAGAAAAAAGAAACAAGACACTCAGGCCTTGTACAGACTAGCAGTGAAAACCCTGTGACCATTCTAATTGAAAGGAAAGAGGAAAGTAACAGGGATTAAGGAAAGAGCAAAGGCATTGAGGAACTAGCAGCTGTCTCATACTGTGATGTGAGGAGACAGGCAGCGCAAAATGCTTGGACTGGGTGATGCTTATACTGAGCTCTGTCGTACAAGTATCGTTAGCAGAAATACCCGAGGAAAGATCACGGGAGGGAGAAAGAATGGGGAAGCTGTATGGCGAGAATAGGCTACACTCGAGCATACAGATTCTAAAATTAGCTCTGGTAGCATCTATTTTGGGCAGTCTGGCAAGAACTATTGTGGTAAAAATAGCAAATAAGATTCTTAGAGAACATATAACAGAATCAAATAAAATAACCAATCAAAATAATGGAGAGTAAAGATACGAATAAACAATGGGTGGAATGGAAAATCTGATTGGCCAATAAATACAGGAAGAGTATCATTTTGATTTACTAAACTCTGTAATTTAAAAACCACACTGGATGGAAAATTCCACCTCTTGTTCAGATGCAGAAATTTATAGGAGGGGGTTGAGGCCAAGAAGATGTCAGTCTGGAGTCTGTCCAGTACTCCAGTCCCAAGCTACAGCAAAGAGAAATCTCTGGTTCCACTCTGTAAGCACTTGCAGCCAGTGGCTAACTAAATCTGGAGCTGTAATAAAGCCAAGGTCTTTCTTGCTCAACTACAGGTTAGATTGACAATTCACACCAGTAGAGACAATAGAGTAAAAGAGAAGGGAATAATTATCATGTCGGTCTTGGTTTTATATTTGACAATTTTATATATGAGTACTGTATTTTTATAACTTCTACCACCCCCTCCTTACTTCAACTCCTCCCATAGCATCTCTTTTACACATGCACATTTTTTTTTAATTCAACCCATAAAGAGGTGTGAGTCTCTTCTGCTTTCTGTACCCTAATTGTAACAAAATTTAACAAGCTAAACAGAAACTATATACCAAGATAGGAGACCTAAACAAAACTGCAACATTCACTACACTAAATGTGAGTGATCTAAATATTCTAAAGAAAAATAGGGATGTCACAGTTTGAACAAAAGATTATCTTGGTTGTAAGGTTTATGTCTTGATTGCCTCCCCCCCCCCCAACCCTGCAAGCATATGTACCATTTCTGTTCTTGTCATTGAAAACTCTCCTTGCTCCATAGTGTTTATTATGCTTACTTATCAAGAACTAAGATAATTACTTATGTGCTGAGCTCTTTGCAATTCTATCCATTTTTTTTTCTCACCTATATTGATGCTACATTGTTAGCTGTGCAGATTTGAAACATTGTATCACTCTGCATCATCATTTGCTCTGGCCTTTTTGAATCTCTAACAATCCCCCTGGCTTTGAAGTCTGTTTTGATGGCCATATAGCTGTCTCCACATTTATTCACTAGTGTCAGTATCGCTATGGCTTTTCTATTCTTGTTGCTTTGTAATACACTAGAACACATGTTATCATTGCTACTGTTATGCCAGCATTTGAGGTGGTCACTGTTACAGGTAAACTGGCAACTCCACCATTTGTTGCTATGGTTTTCAATTTGCCACTCCTGTTCTTTGGGGTTGTTTTGGTTTGGTTTCGTTGTTGTTGTTCCTAATTTTATTTATTTTTATTGGTTATTTTATTTATTTACAGTTCAAATGTTCTACCTTCCTGGTCTTCTCTTCACAAACCCCCTATCCCATCTCTCCCCCCCCCACTTTGCCTCTAGGAGGGTGCTCCCCCACCCACCCACCCACCCACCCACTCCTGCCTCACCACTATAGCATCCCCATACAATGGGGCACTAAGCCTCCATAGGACCAAGGGCATCCCTTCCCATTGATGCCAAATAAGGAAATCCTCTGCTACACGTGCAAATGGAGCCATGGGTCACTCCAGGTGCATTCTTTGGTTGGTGGTTTAGTCCCTGAGAGCTCTGGAGGGGGAGTACGGTTATTTGATATTGTTGTTCATATTCTTTATTTTATAAACTTTCATCATCTTTTGGAGATTTAACTGAACATTTTGTAAGATTCCATATTCTTTCCTTTGGTATAACAACCATACTTTTTAAAAACAAATTCTGTGTATGGTAGATCATGTATATAGTCTTGGTATTATGAAAGGCTGGGATGGAAAGATGGCCATGAGGTCCAGGGTAGCCTGGGCTATAGAGTGAGACTCTGTATTAGAAAAACAAAGTCCCATAAAGTAAAAATTGTTTTACTGATGCTGTGTGTGTTTGCATCTACTTCCAGTCTATTTTCAATTAATGCTATGCATGAGCAGTGTTAAGTACCTAATAATAAAAATATGCCCAGTGCTTTCCTCCCACACATTTCTAGCATCTATTTTCACCATGAATTAGTATCTAAATGCATAGCTATACATAAATATATATAATCAGATATAGTTTTACAATTTTTGAAAATGCCTTTGTTAAATTAATAACAGGGAAGTCATCATACCTTTATTCATTTTCTGTTGCTTTTTCTTTCTTTATACAGATCTGAGAGGCTGAAATATGGCATTGTCCCTTGGTTTTCAGAAATATTTTCACTGTTTCTTTTAAGCTACACTTGTAGTGAGCCAATTATCTTCTTTTATATTTGGGGAATTTTAATTTCTCATTTGCTACTTTATTAGTTAAATTTATTCTTTTGCAACCTCATACACATATGTAATACAGTCAAATCATTTGAAGACTTCAACTGCCATGTTTCCCTGCCCCGCTCCTTCTCATCCTTGTCTTTTGTTTGGTTTTTGTAACCTACTAAGTTTATGCAGGACCAAAGGTTGGAAATTTCTACTGGAGATTAAGGGGTTAGTTCCTTCATTTCTGAGAAATGATTCTGCAGGATACATAATTCTGAGTTAACAGCCCCTCCCCCAGTCTCTCTGTAGAAACTTTAAGGGCTTCATTTTTGTTTGGGTGGTTTCTGTTGAGAGCCTTGGTTAGTACCTATCTTTGCTCTCTTGTAGGTCATGTGCTTTCTCCTCCTTTTCTTTGGATTATTTTCTTTATCTTTGATTTCTTGGTGTTTAAATATGCATGCCTCTGTGGGTGTGCCTGTATGCATGCACATGTGTGTGCAGGTACATGCGTGTGTGTGTGTGTGTGTGTGTGTGTGTGTGTGTGGTATGGGTGTGTGTGTGCTTGTACCTGTGTACCTCTGTCCCTGTGGGAGTGTGTGTGTGATCGTGTGAGTATGGGAGTGAGGGTGTGTGTGTAGGCCGAGGGGGAACACTGATGGCATTGCTTTTATTCCATGTTCTCCCTGGATCTGTGATATTTGATAGGGATGAGGTAGAATCCGAGTCATGATTTGTTCAAGTGGTTTCTTCATTTCCTGTGCGGATATTGTTATGTGTATGCTGTATCATTTGTAGTCATTTCACAGGGGTTTTTTTTTTTTTTGAGCTCCTTTTCCAAAATTCTTTCTTGCTCAATACTTCTCAGTCCTATAAGCATTTGTCTTCACCTGTTTCCAACATGATCATCTGAAGTACTCTTCATTTCTGCCCTACTGACAGCTGCCTTTTCTTCCCGTTCATTGCCTGGCACCTACACTATTTTGCATACATTATTTATGTGATCTTTCCTGCTGTTTCCTTTTTCCATTAACTCCCCCTCAGTGTATGTCTCACGGTGAAAACCACCTGTCCATAATCTCAACTCATATTAGCCTTTGCTGAACCTAGTTCTGATCCTTGTTCAATCTCTTTAAAGTGTATTAGTGTGTATGTGGGGGGGGGTGGGGTGGGGGTTGCCTTTTTAGTATATCATATAATTATTCTGACAAGAAACAAAGTAGAGATTCATTTTTTTAAAAAGGAAGAAGAAGAAGAAGAAGAAGAAGAAGAAGAAGAAGAAGAAGAAGAAGAAGAAGAAGAAGAAGAAGAAGCAGCAGCAGCAGCCACAGTAAACAGGCCAGTAATGCAACAGTCAGATGTGGGGAGGGTGGCATCTCTTGCCCTGTGGTTACATCTGTTTGTAGGTGCCCATAGTGGTGAGGTTCCCTGACACTTCTTAGTTGTCCTGGGGGAAAAATGGTGGACGGAGGCAGAATGGGAATATTCTCTCTCTCCGCATGGAAGAAGTGGCTCCTGGGGGTCTACATCCTTAAGAGAAACACAATGTTCTGGCACATTTTAAAATAGTTTCTTTTATTTTCCTTCCTGCTGGAAGCACAAAGGGAGTTTCTGTTATATTTCCTGAGGAGTCGGGAGCATTTCTGGAGGTGGAAGTCCCCTGGGCATCTGGGCCTTCTCATGTGTTTCAGGATATTTGATCACACTGTGAACCCCAAGGTTGTGTTATTTACTGGGAAAACCTGTTTCTCGTTGTGGTGTGACTCAGCCTCAGCACACACCCTTAATCCCAAACAGTGAAGGTAAGTTTAGTTTGCACAAGAAAGCACCCATGTTTGTATGTGATGTCTAATTGAGTGACAGACAAGGTGACGAATCAGAGTAGGAAATACCCAACTCTCTTAAGAGGAAAGGGAAGCTGCTTGAGAAGTAGTGCAGAGAAAACAAGAGAGAGAGAGACAGAGAGAGAGAGAGAGAGAGAGAGAGAGAGAGAGAGAGAGAGAGCAGTTTTACCAGGGCAGCAGGACAGAGAAGGCAGTTTAGTTTAACCAGGGCAGCAGAACAGGGAAGGCAGTTTAGTTTAACCAGGGCAGCAGGACAGTCATAGAAAGATAGGTTGCAGAGAGAGAACAAGCTAGATACAGGTGAAGACATAATGAGCCAGAGTTAGTTTGAGGCCAGGCAGAACAAAAAGTCAGAGGCCAAGAGAGGAGCCAGATTGAATCAGTCAGCTTGGAGAGGTGTTTGAGCCAAATCAGCTGAGTTAAGCCAGCTAGTGAGAGATCAGAAAGAACTAGGAAGGAGTGAGCTTATTCAGTAGCAAATCTCAGAGGTTGGAAACATTCTAGCCCTAGATTCGATTGTACAGAGGCTAGAAGCTTCCAGGATTTGGCCGAGGTGAGCAGATGGAGGCAGTAAACCTCCAATAAGACAATTACATCAAGTGAGGAATAAAAGTTACCTTTACACTTGTGAATAGCTTTCTATGGAGCTTTAAACTCTCAGGTGTGTTCACACCAGGTTGCTAGGAGCCACTCAGTGAGTTAGGCTTTCCCATCCACAGCTCTGACTCCCATGGATGTTTTCTCATGAACTTGATCTAGATTGTGTGACTCTTCACATTCGCCTGTCCGTTTCTCTAGTTTTAGGGAGGTCATTTTGCCAAGAGCCTTGTTTTCTGATGGATTGAAGGAGAGCTGCTGAGATTCCATTTCTTCATCTTTTCCTCTATCAGGTCTAGCATCGGGCTCTTGAACCTCTGGCTTGTATGATTTTTCTTTCACCTCTTGAGACATTCCCTGAACCTTGGGTGTAGGATTTGAATTTTAGATAGGATGGCTTCAACCAGATTCCTCAGTGAGGGCTCCTGTGTACCTTCTTGTATTCTTCTCACTTATGGAACTAATTTTTACTTTAAGTGTATGTGATAACTAGAGTGACAGATCTGAATCTTGTTTAGAAATGGAAAATGTGAAGCAGCATCTAAATACAAACATGGGGTATCTGCTCACCTTGATTTCTCACCCTATAGCATTCTTTATGATCTGCTTCCTAGAATTTATACACTCAGCCAAAGTGTCACCTTACAAGATATCCACAGAGGGCTGTTAAATCTCAGCTAAACTTAGGCACAAGCCACAACATTGGGACACGTTGAAGATTTTCTATGGATAAATACCGCAGCGTGCAACCACTGTGTAAATAACCACAATGGAAAGAGAATACCGGCAAACAAAAGCCGATAAGCACATTGTTGTTTTAAAACCTAAATCCCAACCGTTAGATGTGGGAAGCCGCCCTCACATTTGCCATTACAAGATGGCGCTGACAGCTGTGTTCTAAGTAGTAAACATAATCTGCACACGTGCAGGGGCAGTTTTCCCGCCATGTGTTCTGCCTTTCCCGTTATGACAACTGGGCCGATGGGCTGCAGCCAATCAGGGAGTAATACGTCCTAGGCGGAGAATAATTCTCCTTAAAAAGGGACGGGGTTTCGCCATTCTCTCTCTTGCTTTTGCTCTTGCACTCTTGCGCTCTTGCGCTCTGGCTCCTAAAGATGTAAGCAATAGAGCTCTTGCACTCTTGCTCTCTGGCTCCTGAAGATGTAAGCAATAAAGCTTTTGCCGCAGAAGATTCCGGTTTGTTGTGTTCTTCCTGGCCGGTCGCGAGAACGCGTGTAAGAGTTAGATAATCAAATGAAGACTTGAGAGTGAGATGCTCTCTCAGAGAGGCAGAGAAAGCACTCAGCTGACCTTCCTATTCCACCGACTTCCTGGAAGAAATTAGCTCCGTCTTCCTCTCCTTCTCCACGCTGTCTTAAAAAGTTTCAACCCAATGTCCCTCCTTTCTGTTTATTTATGTTCACTCCCTGTTGGCTTGTTACTTGCTCCTTCTCTTGACCTAGGGTTGACTCTATTTAGCTCTTAGATGAAAGGCATGTGCTAGAGCTGAGCCACACCACAAGAAACAGATATTTCCAGTTTACAATCATGGGGGTTTACAACGTGATCAAATATACTCCAACAGCACATGGCTACTTGTCAGACAGAATGCAATCGATTGCCCTGATAACATATTTTAATCTGTTACTTTTGAGGCCTAGGATCTAATCCAAGATAATATATTACATCCAGTTGCCACTAAATGTCCTTTGAGTCTCCTTAACTCTGGTATACTCTTATATCTTCCTGTTAGTGTTGTCTGACCTGCATATTTGAACAAGTATAATCAATTTCATCTTATAATGGTCACTAAAATTAAATTTTCATGATATTTCTTCATAACTGTACTCATAACATGTGTTCAAAGGAGATGATAGTAGTGTCTTTTTCTGTGCAACACTACCCTAATGGTGAATGTGGATTTTCACGTTTAAAGGTGATCCTAAATTTGAGTATTTCATGGATCTAGAATCTTCCAAGTTTTCTAATATAAGTTAATAAATCTGATTAATAATTTGAAGCACTATATTTGAGAGTGAAAGGTTTAGAAACTCTCAGATTTTTAATCTAATAGTTTCAACATTTATTAACTACTGCCTGAATCAGTAATGTCTAAGATGATAACCTGAAAGTTCCCCTAACCCTGCATATTGTTCATTAGAATTCTGTCTTTAAAAAGACTGCTGTTTTCTTTCTTTCTCCTCAGCCATCTTTCTATCTAGATATTTATATTTCAATGGAATTGTGCATTTTTACTTTGTAGGTTAGAAGTCACTGTGGATATTTACTTTTATGCTCCAATTGACCCAGATTTGGCACCTGTGTAAACATACCTTTTCATCTTCCGTCTAGATTTTGCTTTTGATTTTTCTATGAAACTAGCTACACACTTTGAAAAGGGGTAGTAAATATGGGTCTTGTAATTGAGAAAATCTTGTGCATGGTGAGTCATTATACATTTGTTTACTTCTTGTCTATTGGAAGCATCCCGCACTTCTGGGCCATCTTTATAGGGTGCGTTGGTCAGGATTTAATGAAGCAGGTAGGTGATGGGGTTGATTTTCTTGGTGGGTTGCTCATCGGGAAGTACTTAACTCAACTCTGACCATTATTAACATGCCATAAAGATTTAAATGGATACATTCCTTGTTATAAATGTTTTAAAAAGAAAACAGTTCAGCACATTTCCAAAATAGAAAGTCAGTGGTTAGCTTGGACAATGGGAGGGTCTGGAGGGAGGAAAGGAAGGGATTGTGATATGGTTATCTTTTAATTAAATGTAGAAAGAGAGAAGGGGCAGAAAAAGACAGAGAGAGAGAGAGAGAGAGAGAGAGAGAGAGAGAGAGAGAGAGAGAGAGAGAGAGAGAGACAGGGAGAGAGAGACAGAGAGACAGAGAGACAGAAACCAACAGAACGACACAGGAAATCTTAAGTAACATTCCAGACAGAAAGCATAGTTAGTTCCAACACAGACACAATTTTGCTTTTAAGTGAGGCTCCTTTCTATACTAGATAAGGAAAGCCTGGTGGGCTTATCAGGATGGTGAAAGCTTTTGAAGGCCTATCAGGAACCCTTTCCTTCCTTCCTCTTATGCAGTATTTGCTGTGTAAACTGCAAGCTTTTCTTGTTGGTGAGATAAAGACAGTGAATCTGTGATTACTTATTCTCAAGGGCATGGGCTTTTGTCATTGTTTGTTTGTTTGCTTGCTTGCTTGCTTGCCTGCTTGAATACTAGGTTGAGTGCAGCCCTCAATGAGAGTGTGAATGGGGTGGAAAGTTAAAAATGTCAGCCATGCAGCTGTAGCTACAGCAGCTATGCTAGCTCAGTGCTTCCCCATTCTGAGACACTGGCTATGAATTCCAATGAACAGTGAAACATCTGGAGGGATTTTAAAAATACCAACTCCCGAGCCATACCCAGAATTGTGGATTCAGCCTCTAGTGGAGGACAGAGAGACAATTATTTCTAAAATTATCTCAGTCATTATTAAAAGTCACTAGGATAGCCTCCTAAAGATTCCCTCCTTTTTAATCTTTTCAAGTAAAATGCAACCATAAATAATTACCTGTTTTTCTTCTGAGTAAGCAAGAAGAGTTATCTAGCATCTAGTCAGTATCTAAAGCATGGAAAGCAGGTTATACACAAAACATCGAGAAGGAAACTGACTCACGGTGTCAGGATTCATAGCCCTGGGCACATGCCCTGCTCTGGCTGTAATAAATAGCATGACCAAAAGCAACTTGGGGAAAAATGGTTTACTTCATCTTACACTTTGCAGTCCATCACCTAGAAGCAAAAACAGAAAGCCAGAGGCAGGAACTGAAGCAGAGACCATGGCTTCTTACTGTTTTGCCCCCAGGCTCTGATTCCACTGCCTCTCTTACACAGTCCAGGGCCACCTGTCTAGGGACAGTACCGTCCACTCTCTGGGGTATCCTACATCAATCAGTAATCGAAAGAATTCCCTACAGACATGCCCAGACGTCAATCTCATGGAGACACAATACAATCCCTGCGTCCCTTTTCCCAGGCTCCTCAGGTTGACAAGTCATGCTAAGCAAGATAGGTATCATAATGCAAACTCTTTCAGCACGAGGATGAGAGAATCCAGTGGATCATCCCAGCACTGTTTTCCCCTGTGTGCAACCATTGTCTCACGGAGCTCGTGCTTCGAGATCATCTCTGCATTCTCAGGAGCTTAACGCCCCTCACTGACCCACTACTAATCGATTTGTTTATGATGTCAAACTTCTAGATTCTGTTCAAATTATTGTCAATTCATACTCCATCGTGCCTTGCAAGAATTGTTTTGGACATTCCCACTTTGTATGTGACAATATGTTTAATTCTCTGACATAATTTTAATGTGGAATTAACTTCAGTGCTTATTGTTAACATCATGTATATTGTCATGTCCAGCTTAAAGACTTTTTTAATTTGGCATCTTGTATGACCTATATCACTGAGAGCTCTCTAAGAAAGGAGTATATAGGTTAGGCATATATGTCTCCAGATTCTCATTTTCCTGAGAATGTCTTTATATAAGAAAGACCACTGGAGTGAGTAGGAAGTTATTAAGTAGTAAACTGCTCTCTTTGAAAATATACACATTGCTACAAAGGCATATGCCCTTTCCTTCCTTTCAACTTTTGTTAGCCTTTGAATGTTCCTTATCTAAATGTCCTCTACTTTTCCTCCTGAAGGATGTGACAGAGCCACACTTCCTCAGAGGGCAGAATGTGTCTGAACTTCATTGTTGTGGGTAATTGATGGATTCTTTCTTGGTTGTACAATTTGAAGGAGTTTCAAGTAGATATGAGCTTGATACCTTCACCTCTGAAGAGAGAGGAGATGCTCCTGCTGATGTGCTCTTACATCTGATGTCAGGGCTCACACAGTATATAAAACTCCACCATCAAGTCCAGCAGCTGCGGCAAACGCAATGGTCTCTGGTCAGCCTACAGAATGTCACCCACCCTACAGAGTGTTGTGGCTCCTGCCAGAACTCCCCTGACAGGCTGTTCAGGGAGTTCTTGTCTCTGTCTCTCTATTTCTGTGTCTGATACAATCCAAAGATAGCTCCTAGACCTAGTGATGAAGGGCAATGAGAGATTGGAGTTTGCAGATCATAGCCTTCTGCTTTGCTTGGAAATCCAGCCTCCATTTTGAAATGGGAACTCTGGACCCTGATTCTGAGAATCCAGGAGAACTTGGGGAAGGCTTATCATGTACATTCTCATTTTTTTTCCCAAGAATTTTTTTTTTTTAATGAGAAGTATCGCTCAGGTTGAAGGAACAAGCAAAAGTGACCAAACTTCTTCAACCCTATGGATTTAATTTTTAAAATTTACAGGAGGCAGACTGAAATCCACCCAAGTGTTTTCATTTACTTACTGGTCAGCTAATTTCAGACAAAAGAAGGATGGAAGAAATGAGGTAACCAAGCACCGCATCCATTCGTTTTTTTAGCAAAATAAAGTGACTCGTTTTCTGTTACATGTTCTAAACTTTCGGTGGCTCGAGAGTCAACCTTATTTATGCAACTTACTTCACAGCGGAGACGTTCAAGAGCCCATCTTGCACCACAGAGTAGTGCCAGTAACTGGGTCTCCAGCCCCGTGGAGTGGTGGATGGAATTGAATTTCAGTCACACAGGAAAGTGTTGCTCTAGGGCTAAGGGCTGCATGGGGATCTGGCCTTGGTCTCACAGCCTGGTGTTCATGTCTGCTGAGAAGCAGATGGCTTCTTGACTGATGATCTCACAAGGGGACAGAGCACAGAGGCACCAGAGCTGTGATTGGTGTGTAAGCATACTAAGCAGGAAGCGGGACTCCCCCTGCACACCCCCCCCCCATGGTGGAGCGCTTCCACATCATATTTCACTGAGTCACAGTTTTCTGAGAATGTCCTAACAGTTTCAAAATGACATTTTTATGTGGCTTAATGTTCCTAATTTACTACAAGTTGTATTAGGTCTCTACTTGCCTAAACCACCGACCAGATGGGATACATTCTGGTCAGACACTCAGACAGTTACTATTTAGGGGATAATGTAGCCTTTAAAATTTTTCACAAGAGACCAGAAGTCTGATTTTAGTACTCTCTACTCACAGAACAGAATTTATTCTAAGATAAATTACCTTTTGATGGGAGACATTTTATTTCAGTTTTGAAAGCATCTGTTTGGTTTCCTTACATGCTTTGTTAGCAGTTAGCTAATACACATAATGAGATGTAAACATTTGTCAAGGAATATATAAACAATTTCCTTTACCCACTGAAAAAGTTGAATTTTGTTTAAGCACAAAAAAAAAAAAACCACACAGCAATAGAAATGATATATTTGGATTTGAAAGACTTGTATATTCAAGTATTGGAACATATTTCTACTAACTCAGTTTAGTATCTAATATAAATTTGAAACAAGTAATATGTGGGAAAACATGTATAATGAATTTCTGATGGACCAGCCATTCCTTGAAAAACCACCATTGACATACTGTCTGTTGGCCCCATAGCTTCTTTCCAGCAACATCCCGTTTGGCATCATGAAGAGTGGCCTTCTTGTTCCGTTTCTTTATGGTTTTGTGATGTCTTTCCTGACTTCCTCTCTGCTTCTAAGTGTTACTGGTCAGTGTCTGCTATTCATTTTTTCCCTTGTTGATGCCTTTCCTAGCTTCCCTTTTGTGATTTTTCCTGTGCAGCATCTTTCTATTGATTCTTTCCCCCTGATGGTTTGTATATTCGTGGACCAGGGAGTGGCACCATTTGGAGGTGTGGCTTTGTTGGAATAGGTGTGACCTGGTTGGAGCAGGTGTGCCACTGTGGGTGTGGGCTTAAGACTCTAACCCCAGTTGCCTGGAAATCAGTCTTCCACTAGCAGCCTTTGGATGAAGACATAGAACTCTCAGCTCTGCCTGCACCATGACAGCCTGGATACTGCCATGTTCCCACCTTGATGGTAATGGACTGAACCTCTGAAGCTGTAAGCCAACCCCAGTTAAATGTTGTTTTTTATAAGACTTGCCTTGGTCATGGTGTCTGTTCACAGCAGTAAAACCCTAACTAAGATACCCCCCTTTCTGTTTCCTGTTGATGTTGACAGGTTCCTAGATTTCACCAGATTCGTTTACATCTACACTCAGATGTCAAAATAACACCATCCTTACTTGGTCATGTAGAGTCAAGCAGCTATTGTTGTGCCCAGGTCTCCAAATTATTATTATTATTGGATGCTAATTCTGATGTCTTACTGGCTGCTTGCATTTCTGTCTCCACGACTAACTGTCAACACAGTAGGACTGAAGGTCCCCCACTAAAGACTAAAACCAAGTATATCTGTTTGTGATTCTTCCATTTCACATTGTGATGGGGATTCTGGCCACAGAAATAAGAAAAGAAAAAGAAACAAATGGCAAGATTAGGGGAAAGGCAGTGAAGTGTGATCTACCTGCCTCTGATCAACTTGCATGGAGAAAATTCTTAACAGACCTATATACTAAATGGTTTCCAAAAGTTATAAGATACAGACTATAGATAATATATTTAATACATGTAATATGTAAAATATATAATATATGTAAACATTGAATTTCTATGTACTAGCAATAAAATTCTAGGAATAAAATGAAAGAGATAATTATAACACAATTTTGTCAAAATAATAAAATGCCTAGAAAAAACCTAAGCAAAGATTTGCAAACTGAACAGCTCAAAATACTCTTGAAAGAAATAAATGACTTAAATAAATAAGAACATCTGTTGATAATTGGTCAGAAGGTTTAATGCAGTTTAATATAGAAGATCTCAAACCTGATTTATGTGTTAACCACAGTAACTTTCAAAATCCTAACTGGGTTCTTTTTACACAATCAATGGCTCACTAGAAAAATTGTTGAATAGAACTTAATATACATATATATATATATATATATATATATATATATATATATGTATGTATGTATATACACAACCAAAGGAACAACATTTCTTTAAAATCCTTAAATAAAATATCAAGTTGGAAATTAAAACTCTGGCTTCAAATTTATGGCAAACATCCATGATTAAGGAATGTAGACTTAGAACCAAAGCATAGGGTCAGCTGGTTTTTGAAATGGAATTCATGGTAATGCAGTTGATAAAGAACTGTTTTCTCACCAGTGATACCAGAGCAGCTGGCTTGCCACATAAAGAAGAAAACGGAGTTTCTTGCTAATATTTACACAAAAATCAAATAAAAATTGATTAAAGCCAAAACTATGAAACTCTTAAAAGCTTGAGGTAGAAAACTCCAACTTAGACACATAATTAAAAATAGTAAAAAAAAAAAAGTAGACTTTACCAAGATTAAAAGCTGTATGCATAAAAGAAGCTATTTTAAAAACTCAAAGACAACTCACAGAGTAAAGAGTAATCTTTTCAAATCATGTATCCAACAAGAGATTTTTTTTTAGGAGATTATATAAATGACTTTTTGAAATCAGTGATAAAAAGACAACCCAACTGTAAAACTGATAATGGCTTCATTTGGTTCATTTGGTTCTCGAGGATGAGTCATAGTGTGTAGTCATGAGCTAGCTGTCTTCTCCCTCCAGTATCCTGGAACTGCAGGAAAGTGTTTCCTTGACTGATTTTAACAATTCAGTTCAATACTCACTTTGCATAGGATTTCTAATACAAAAGATTAGTAAGTGCTGGCTACTACATAGACACATGGAATATCCGTGCACATAAGGGGGAATGGAAAACAGGAATGGCTGTTTGCAACTTGTTTAGCAAGTCCTTAAATAACACAGGTGCTCATAGTTTCACTTTTGTGCCTGTGCCCCTAGAACTCTGTTTATGAACGTTCATAGCATCAAAAAAGTAGAAACAACTGACATAAGTAATACATGAGGCATTATTGGGTATAAAATATTGTTTTGTATACAGTGAATAAACTTCACAAGCATGCTGCTAAGTAAAAGGAGCTAGACTCAAAGGGTTACATTGTGATTATTTATTTAGATGTAACCCCATTCCTAAGAAACTGACACAATAGAAAATATATCAGAAATCCCAGTGATGGCTGTCTAGAGCCAGTCTACATGGGAGGAAGGAAATGGGGGGCCATGATGTTAATGAACACAGGGTATCTTTGAGGAGGAAGTAAAAGTTTTAAAATTATATGACCATGTTATAAGTCCAGCATACTAAAAGCCAACAATCACACAATTTACATAGGCAAAATGGGTATCATATGAATTATATTTCAACAAAGTTGTAAAAAAATTTTTTGCAGAGTGAGAAGTAGCTACATTTAAAGAGTTTTTTTTCCAAGTTATTATAAGCCTCTAACATTCTCATATTATCTACTTTTGTAGAGATTTGTGTGTCTGTGTTCTTTGTGCATGCTGGATGCCCATGGAAGCCAGAAGGTGTCAGATTCCCAGAGAATGGAGTTACAGTTGGGAGTCACTGCTTTTCCTTATTGATTTGTAGGCAAGGTAGTACTTTCATTTATATTCAGAATAAAACATTGCTTGATGTGAACTCTAAGTCTTTTGCCCTACTAATTAAAAAAATTATATAAAATTAAAACAATATTTGTGGCATTTTTGGACCTCATTAAAAAGAATACTAATATATTGTCTATTACTCATCTTTATGATTTCCATTTTTTTTCAGTTTAAGATTTATTTTATTTTAAATTATGTGGCAGAAGGCTAGAGGGTGAGTGCAGATGTCTGCAGAGACCAGAAGGAGACATTCTATTCCTTGGAGCTAGAGTTACAGGTAATATTGAGGTGTTGCACTGGGTGCTGGGAACTGAATTCCAGTCTCTGGGAAGGCAAGAAGTGCTCTTAACCTACAAATTGGCTCTCATTTTAAATACTTTTCTCAATTTGTATTTTTCTAAGGAAGGTCTTTTAAAGGTCAAAGTCATTTCATATGTTTTCCAGTGAGCTTTTTGATAGCAGTGTTGATGATCTTTGTTTAAATATAATTGTGCAGCTATCATGTCAGTTTTTATTAGCATATATTCATCGCACAAAATATAGAGTTTCATCATAGTGTTCCCTTGCATGCATGGATCTTGTGAGTTAATCTCATTTAGTACCCTCCCACTTCCCTACTCCTTTTCCAACCCCACCCCCACTATGTTTTGTCTTCTCAAACAGCCCTATGGTTTGTTTGTTTGTTTGTTTGTTTGTTTGTTTTCAGGTCCCTGCTTCAAGCGCAAGTTTAGACTCAGCAAATGGGAGGAACCAAGTGAAACTAGTCTTTCTGGGCCTTGATGATCTTGCTTCATCTTCTAGAATTTCTGAAATTATATCTTCATGAAGAAGAACACTCCTCCACTGCTGGTGAGATTGTAAGCTGGTACAACCACTCTGGAAATCAGTTTGGCAGTTCATCAGAAAATTGGACATAGTTCTACTGGAAGATCCAGCAATACCACTCCTGGGCATATACCCAGAAGATGCTCCAACTAGTAATAAGGACACATACTCCACTATGTTCATAGTAGCCTTATTTATAATAGCAAGAAGCTAGAAAGAACCCAGATGACCCTCAACAGAGGAATGGATACAGAAAATGTGGCAAATTTACACAATGGAGTACTGCTCAGCTATTAAAAACAATGAATTCATGGAATTCTTAGACAAATGGATGGATCTGGAGGATATCATCCTGAGTGAGGTAACCCAATCACAAAAGAACACACATGATATGCACTCACTGATAAGTGGATATTAGTCAGAAGCTCAGAATACCCAAGATACAATTTGCAAAACACATGAAACTCAAGAATAAGGAAGACCAAAGTGTGGACACTTCAATCCTTCTTAGAAGGGGGAACAAAATACCCATGGAAGAAGTTACAGAGACAAAGTTCGGAACAGAGACTGAAGGCATGACCATCCAGAAACTTCCACATCTGGGGATTCATCCCATAAACAAACACCAAACCCAGACAACTATTGCAGATGCCAACATGCTGACAGGAGCCTGATACAGCTGTCTCCTGAGAGGCTTTGCCAGTGCCTGACTAATACAGAAGTGGATGCTCACAGTCATCCATTAGATGGAACACAGGGTGAAGGAGCTAGAGAAAGTACCCAAGGAGCTGAAGGGATTTGTAGCCCCATAGGAGAAACAACAATATGAACTAACCAGTACCCCAGAGCTCCCTGGTACTAAACCACCAATTAAAGTAAACACACTCAGGGACTCTAGCTACATATGTAGCAGAGGATGGCCTAGTCGGTCATCAATGGGAGGAGAGGTCCTGTGAAGTTTCTATGACCCAGTATGGGTGAATGCCTGGGCCAGGAAGTGGGAGTGGGTGCATTGGGGAGCAGGGGGAAGGAGGAGAGGATAGGGGATTTTCAGAGGAGAAACTAGGAAAGGGGAGAACATTTGAAATGTAAATAAAGAAAATATCTAATAAAAATATTGTGCAAAAAAAAAACCTCTGACCTATCTGAAATTTATGTTGAAATATAAACCCAGCTTCACTATTTCCATAGCATATTACACACACACACACACACACACACACACACATACACACACACACACACACAAATAGATACATAGATAGATAGAACTTCAGACCAAACATGACCCAATTTAAAATAGGAAAAATAAAAGACACCACATGTGGTGGTTTGAATATGCTTGGCCCACAGGGAGTGGTACTGTTAGGAGGTGTGGCCTTGTTGGAGGAAGTGCATCACTGTGAGGGCGGGCTTTAGAGATCTCAGGAACCTATGCTCAGGCTCCACCCTTTGGAGAAGAAAGCTTCCTGCTAGCTGCCTTCAGATGCCAATCTCTTTTGGATGACTTTAGATCAAGATGCATAACTCTCAGTTCCTTCTTCAGCACCATGTCTGCCTGCATGCACCATGTTCCTGCCATGATGATGGAATGATCCTCTAAAACTATAAGTTGTACTCAATTAAATGTTTGCCATTATAAGAGTTCCCTTGATCACAGTGTTTCTTTATAGCAATGGGAACCCCAAGGCCACACATAAACAGTGACCTACGTTCCCTACAGCGTGAGGATTGCACAGTGATTTTGCATTCAGTAAAAATAGACACTTGACTGTTTCCCTGACTTAGGAGATGGTTTCTATCTACAAGCTTTTAAAAATAATTTTTTCAGCCAAGTCTTACATTTCTTTGTCATCATTTTTCAGCAAAGTCTTTGTTGGTGGGTCTCTTCCCCTGTTTTATTTTTTATTTAAAATTTAAAAAATTGTATGTAATATCAAATAATAAACCTTAAGAAGTTCAAGATTACTCGGAAGAAATGTCGTCCATTTCATATGTTTGAAAATAGCAATTGTTTATTAAAAAGAAGATTTTTTGCTTAACGTTGATTAATTCTTAAAAACTTCAATAGAGGGCTAGGAAGATGACTGAGTTAGGGCAGGACATCCCTGTCTACTCTGCAAGCATGGTCCTGAGCTTGGATCCTCAGCCCTCACATAAGAAACTGGGGAAAGTACTGCAACCCTAGTGATGGAGAAAAGACAGGTGGGATCCTGCAACCCTAGTGATGGAGAGAAGACAGGTGGACCCATGGAGCTTACTGGGCAGCCAGTATGGATGGCTGAATTGGTAATTACTGGAACACACACACACACACACACACACACACACACACACACACACACTACTGCAGTGACAGCAGCCATCATTACTCCTCCAATCTTTCTTGTGTGTTCACACTTGAGTTTTATTGATCAATGCAGGTAGACTCAGCATTCTGTCATTATTAATTGATTTCTTTTGCGAACACACAGGAGGCATTTTGTATAGATATTGATAACAAGGTACCCTGTTGTCCTTCACTTCCTTGTCCAGTTTCTTATTGGGCTCTACTATATTGACTTAATAAAATAACGTTTTTCTCTTTTGTGGTTTAAATGGCACCAAGCTGTTTGCCTCCTTGGTGTCTGTGCAAATGTCGCAAATGTACCTTTGATGGTTGAACTCTTACCACTGGCTTGTCTTAGATTTCTATTTTAGTGTTTTCTATTCCCTTTTTGATAATTTAAGATATAGTTTTCTATTTTCACATGAGGTCTTTTTAGAAGTGTATACTTTGTAATAGGATTCTCATAGGTTTGTGTAATTAGCTGACAATTACTATTTTTGTAGATATTTTCTACTTTTTTCTAATATTTATATTTTATACGTTATTTGTTTTAGGTTTGTTTGTTTATGTATTTTATGGTTTTAAGTGCTTCATCTGCATGTACATCAAAAGAGGGTATTAGATCTCATTAGGATTGTTGTAAGTCACCACGTGGGTGCTGGGAATTGAACTCCGGACCTCTAGAAGAGTAGCTGCTACTTGTAAGTTGGTGCTGAGCCATCTCTCTAGTCTCAATTTTTCTTTTTTTTTTTCTTTTTTTCTAGTCTCTGCAAACTACTTTGCATTTCTTGTTTACTTTGATTTTGTTTGCTTTAAAAGTTTCTCTTGGGGACTGGCAAGATGGCTTAATAGGTAAAAACAGTGACCACACAAGCTTGACAAACTGAGTTTTTTCTCCACGTGGAAGAAGAACCAATTCAACAAAGTTGTCCTCGGGATTCCACATATGTGTCATGTATGCATATGTCCACCCCTCCCCCAATGCATAGATCACACACATCAATAAATAAGAAAGGAAATAAGATTCTCTTGGGTTTGTTTAAAATTTCTATTCCTCTCTTCTATCTATTCCTGTATATTTCACACTCGGTGTTACTCTCTTCCTCTTTCTATCCTCTCTTATACATGCTTTTCTTTAAATTCTGTACAAATATTTAACAATATTCCTTTCCTTTGGAGAAATGATTTATCCAAATTCTAGATCTGATAATCAATGCCTTATAAATTAATATTTCATGAGACTTCAGTGATGTCTATCACAGTTTCCCTGGGTAGATAAGAAGTGTTGTTGTAGTTGTTGTTGTTGTTGTTGCTGTTGCTGTTGTTTTGAGTCAAGAGCTACATGTTTAGTCATGACTTCCTGGAACTAACATTGTCTTTACTTTGGCCTCTCATGTGCTGGTTACGTGTGTGTGTGTATATGTGTGTGTGTGTGTGTGTGTGTGTGTGTGTGTGTGTGTGTGCCAGGTTCCAGAACATGTAGCATCAGGAGTTTAAATGATGAGATTTCTAGTTTCACATTAATTGTGGTGTCAACAATTCCTCTTGTTAGTGTTTTCCGTTCAGAAAATATGATCTTACTATTGCTCTTTAAAAGCTATCCTCGTTTTTTTATGATGTGTTTCCTCTTCGGGAAACAATTGTCTTTAGTTTGGTGCATAACAATAGCTCACCTGACAAAAGGAAGGGACCTATTATTCTGGAAAGGAAGTGCAAATGCGTGCATATACAGACCTGAGGTTAGAGGTAGAGGAAGGAGAGAGGCCCTGGGACACAACCTGAGGTACCACAAGCAGCTGAAGAGTTCTTTAAGTACAGATGTGTTAAGGAACCACACATTCCAAGTGACCTGCTCTGCAGGCCACACAAAAAGTCTTTTGCATATAGCCACATCTTCTGGAGAACAAGAGGAGGGCCGCAGAAGATGAGAGGGAATTTTAGAAGGATCCTTTCCTGTGTGGAGGTGTTTTGTGATATAAAGACAGAACAATTATAGACATTAACAGTCACTGGACACTTATGATCTTTAAGTAGTATCATCTGTCAATCTTTGCAGTCCAACCCACACTAAAAGATGGCATGGCTTTGTATTCCTTCAGCAATGAGGAGATGGAGACACTGGGGTTTCAGTAACTTGACTGGGTTTGTATAATTATAACTGAACTTTAATCTGGAACAAAGTATCAGAGGGTTCTTTCTTATCATCCCTGCTCTGGGCCGTGTGCCTGATGCAGAGTGGAGCTGGGGGCTGGGAGCATGCACTACAAACTGGCAGAAATATAGGCTTCTGGAATTGTGAGTTCTTCTTGAAAACTACATTCATAAAGATCAGGAGATACTGTATCCAAGTTGAATTTACCTTGATTTTCAGGCTTACAATCATCCCTGTTAGGGAAGAAACTGAAAAGAAACTACAAAGGTTAGAAGATAAAAATAGGACTGTGAGCCATCACCTGTAGCAAGCAGCAAGAAACCAACCTATTATCTAGATGTAAATAGTCAGTACATGGTCTCTAAGACTGACTTGTAAGAATTCAGACAGCTATCTCTAGTTATGGTGCTGAATGTGATACAACATTACCGGTTGTCACGGTAACAACCCCAAATACAACTAGACTAGCCTAAGAACTGGCGGCTGCCTTACTCCTACTTCCAACCTGGGTTCCACCAGAGAACCCTAAGTACACACGCACATGCACACACACACACATGCACCAACATCCACATGGTGTATGCTGCTTCTTCATAACTTATTTGTGGCTGTCCACACCTTCAGTCTTTGTTGAGGCACACTTCAGTCATTCCTCTTCTCACGACAAAGCTTTCCCACTCTTTGCCTGCCTCTGTATGTTTGCTAAGCAGAAGTGATGGGGCTGACTCCCTTGCTATAGCACGCTCTAAATAAATACCCTTCCTTCTTTTTCATCTGGGTGGTCTCCATTTGGTTTCCAAAGTGTTATTCTTCTGAGTGCTTGTGTCTGTATTTTCCATTATGTTGGGAGCTTGAAGACACAGCTCTTTATTTATCCCATGTTTTCTCTTTCTGAGTATAACCTACTGCACTTTTTCATATTGAAAATATTTGTTGACTAGATTTCTCTGGAATTTAACTTGCTTCCATGTCCAGGTGCTGTTTGGAAATGCCTCTTTTTTAGCAGCTATTTGCAGCTCAATAAATTATGTAGGAAAGACTTGTTGCTTTGTGTGCAGAGGTGACGATGACAATGGTGATGTTTATGATGTTATGTTAACTTCAACACAGCCTAAGAAGTGGGCATTATGAGGATTCCTGTTTAATGCATAAAAAACCGTAATGACAGAAAACCCAAGTACCTTCAACAAAAACAGGACACTAAAGGAACAGAGTTATGCCTTAGCCTAGAGTATACCCTCTTATTTGATAAGCCTTATGATCTCTCACTCTTAAAAGCAGAGTTAATATTGTTTACTTTGGTCCAGAAACCTACACACCATGCCCTGAGAATACAGATGTAATGAACTAAGGTTTGCCTTGAAGAAGTTTGGCATGCTGTAAACTTGCATCTTTGGAGAGAAGAGAAAATGTCAGAGGCTCTAGAGAAGGGGACACGAGGAGGGAGGGTGTCAGAAGGGGGATTTGTGGTAGAAAGTTATTTAACTCAGGGAACCAGCAAAGGCTTGACTGGAAATACAGGTCTCCAGGGAAATAGGAAAGCAGAAATGTCCTTGGAGAGAAGAATCTAGACACCGGACTTCTGCATGAGGATTTAGTACTTTGCCAAAACTTTGTTTAAAAAAAGGTGCATAGAAGAATTATAAGTGTGGTGGTCAAGGAATATCCATTAATATGCTACATTAAGTTCATCTCTGTTCCCTTCATTTTGAGTTGAAACTCTTTGCAGGAAAAAACAGTCAAATCAGTCTGGGATAGGACGTGCACTGAAGGATAGGGGCAGGTAATGTGTGTGACCCCCACTTAGCGTCTCACGGCCTTTGCTGGAGGGGGCACGAGATAAGCCAGATGGTGAGCAGGGGGTGAGATGGGCTAGCAGCGCGATCAGCGTTCCCGAGATCTGCTTCTGGCGCTCTGGTTCTGCGCTGGATCCTTGTTACATAAATGTAACACGAGTCAGCATTACCGTCGGTTTTTAAAATTCTGAAATTCTAATCATAGAAACAAAATTAAACTTTGGTGAAATGCTTCACCTTTTCAAATAAAGACAGTGTTAGCAATCTCTGCATAGAATCAGCTGAAGTTCTGTCGCCCATAAAAGTGACCCCGGGGAGAGGGTTATTGCTTTCCAAACACAATAAAAAGCCCATGAAACAAAAGTGTTTGAAACTCTCCCAATATAAACAGAGTGCTTCTTTTTCTATTAAAGCATTAAAACAATTCTATAAAAAGCAGAAAATTCCTTGTGGCTTCAACTGCCAAATCTATTCCTGAGTTCCAATGGGTCTGCCTCTCCCAGTTAACATTTTGATCACAAAGATGGTGTGGATGAAGGGGGATGGGGAGAAGAGTTTTGGCCAGGGCCCAAGTATGTCAGCATTGCTCCTGGCTGTGTGCTTCCTCCTCTGCTATGGCCATTTCTAAACAATGGCCTTTTAGGTTGAGCAAGCACTAGGGTAGCCGTCTCAGTGCAGAAGAATTGCAATAACAGAAGCTGTAGTTGCCTTGTATGAGGCCAACAAGATAGGAGGCAATACCAGACGAATCTCAAACTTCCAATTGTGTTAAAAAAGTACTGGCCACCCAATATAAAGTTAACTTGCTATAGAATTAGTAATTTTTATGAAAGGAAATCAAGAATGTAGGTTTTAATAAAGAAAGTTGAACTGTGTTCTTCCTGGAACCATTGATAAAGGGTGTCTGGTTTTTAAAATAAATAATGCATTGTTACATTGTTACGGAGCTCCAACCATATAATAGCAACAATGTACACCCAAGTAGCACTTACTCTCAGTATAAATGGCCTAATGGCTGTAATCCTCACTACCACTAGTTTTCCAAATTTCTTAGAATAAATCAGGGGTTCCGTAGGAAACAGCTGGAAGGCACCAGTCCCATCTCACAACACATTAATATTCCGAGGCATCATGTCCTACATGATGTCCGAGGAGGCATCATATGAAGCATGAGACAAAGACTGAGACTTGGATTCTATTCCTGCTGTCTCCCTCCTGCTTCCTATGATATGGGGGGGAGGGGCACTGTCCTAGACAAAATCAACAGCACTTGACATTCAAATTTGGCATATGCATAACTTCGTCTCTATTTAAAAGCCTGCTAACTTTAGTTGTGACTATAACATCACCCTATATTTAATGGTATTTAAACAAAACCTGTGTAACCTCTAACACCGAAACCAAATAGGAAGTTACGGTGCTGGTTGGTTCTATGCATCTCTGCTGCCCTGCGTCCCCTGGCTCGTGTCCGAGCTCCCTAGAGTGAGTTGATATGAAGTGAAGGAGCTGCTGCATTCGATCCCATGGGAATCGGTGGACTCCGCGTTAGCCTGGCTCATTGTCTACTTGCAAAGGCATAATTTCAGGAAGAGCAGTAATCAACTAAGATAATAGGTGATAGATATGAAGGCATGTTATTGCCATCATGACTGATACCCTCATAGAAGAAAGTTTAGGGCAGCATGTTTTTCTAAAAAGCATAACTGTCCTGAATCACATATAGGAAATGTTAAAAAAAAATTAGAAAAGCATAATTTCTCTGTGGTCATGCTCGTTAACTCTCCACCAAGGAAGCTAAGCATTCCAATAATCGCACAACTGCATTCCAACATACTTTCTGTTCCAGTTGTTTTCAATACCCCGAGCCCCTCAGTTAAGGCTTCTACTGTGCTTGCTTCATATTTCTGTAATACTTTCAAGAGGTCAGTGTCCTTACACCTGAGACCGAGAATACCTTCTCATCAGGAAGTGGTGATGAAGCTTTGGTGTAATGTAGAATTTTTTTCTACTCTGCCCACATGCCTGGAGTGAACTCTACTTTCCTTAGCATTCAGCTTCCTTGATCTCACTCCCCAGGGCCCCAGTTTGACATGTTGGCTTTTGACTGCCTCGTCCCTCACTTTTTCTTTGGACATTTGCTAAATTCCCCAAGTTTTAGATCTAGAAGAAGGAAGCAAGCTTTCAAGGAAGAAAAGAGGGAAAGCTGCAGCATCCGTGAAATGCAACGTAGAAGGCTCATCCAGTCTGAAGGATGAAATAATATATGCACCCCTGTTGTGAGCTGTATGGAGCACACCGTCAGGCTGTCTTCCCTCGGTGGTCAAGTGCATGCCGGAGGATGTGACCCTCCCTTGGTCTCCCTAAGCCTATTCATGTTTACTATATTAAACATCAGTCATCCTCTAGCAGGTAGGCTGGAGCTTGTACCAGTGGCCACACCAAGCCAAGTCTGCCTTTGATGTTTTATTAAGCATATGGTTTGCTGTCACTTCCTTTGATTTATAGAGCGGAAAAAAAAAACCCAGAAGTAAGAAGCTTAGATTAGCAACAACATCCAGATGATGGCCTTCTACTTTCAGAATAGTCTTCTCTATACTAAGAACATTTCCCACTACCAAATAAATGTCCAGAGTAGGAGCTCTATGACCTACAAATAGAATGAAGAAAATTTAAACATTTATTGGCAGAAAATCTGGTGCCCCGGAGAGTGTGGGTGCACGTGCATGTGTGTACATGTGTGTGCATGTGTATGTTTGTGTATATATGTGTGTGTCTGTTTCTATGTGTGTGTTTATATATATGTGTGTATGTATTTGTGAGTATTTGTACGTATAAGAGCATGTGTATGTGAAGTATGGGGGTTGTATGTGGATATGGGGATGTTAAGGGTGTGTGTGGGTGTTTGTATGTATGAGTGTATGTATTTATATGTGTTTGAGTGTGTATGTGTATATGTGTGTGAGAAAGAGTATGTATGTGAATATTTGTGAGTGTTTGTGTGTAGGCTGAGTAAATGGGTACATAGAGGTATATGTGTATTTGTATTGAGGGATTGTGTAAGGTGTGTGTTGTTCATGTGAAGGGTGGGAGTGGGATGTGTAAAGGTGGATGCACATTGAACGTATGTGCATGTGTGTGTGCCCATGTGTATGTGTGTGTGTATGTATTATGTATGTATGTATGTATGTATGTATGTATGTATGTGTGTATGTATGTGTAAGTTTACACAATTCTTTTTCTACAGTTTAAAAGATAGCATGATGACAACTTTATGTAGAAATTTACAGTATATAGAAAATTCCAGAAGTGAATGTGCATTTCGGGGCCTTCCTCCTTCCTTGATGGTCCCAGGAACTGTAACTCTGAACTGTAATTTTGAACACTGCCAGATGTCCATTGCTGCATGGTTCACAGAAGAATGCTGCTGCAAATCCTGACGTTTTGGAGGTGGGGACCTTCTTATGCTTGAAGCTTCACTGGTGGAACATCAACATTCTTTGCTTTCTCTTTGCAAAATATTTGCTGCAAAGTGTAAATAAAGAAAGATGAGTATTTCTTCCCATTGCTGTGCAGAAACATCTGACATCTGGGCCTGTGTTTATGCCCCTGCACCACAGGCCCGTCCTTCAAAGCAGTCTGAGTTTTGCTTTCGCTTGCTTCAATGTCCAGAAAGTAACTTTAATGTTTTTCTTAGGAAGATGATTTTTGTCCAAGCATATGGTGCATCTTAAATACTTGAGCCAAAAAAACAAGTCACTGAAAGGGGACATTTTCCAATTTATCTTTACAGCACACCTGTTTGTGTCCCGAGGGCTCTGTGTCACTCAGGGCTCCACCTACATAGTCTAAATATAAGATCCAAAAATAACATAGTGCCTATGGGAATATAATTTTAAGATATATTTCCACTTTGCTTGCTCCAAACACTATGATTACAAAGACTCATATAGCAGAAGAAAGCAAATAAATAAGAATTGAGAGAGAAAAAGGGCAGGCAATGGACTGGAGACTCAGCGTAAAATGAAGGTTGGAGAACAGACAAAACCTTTATAGCCTTACCACACTGAATGTACTGTGTGTACTCAGTGTGGTGTGGCTATCGTTTGTCTCTGGATGTCCTTGCAAACAAGTAAAAAACAGAAGCAGGACTACTTATGTGAGTTTCAACATTGGGAAGGACAAAGCAACTGCTCCGGAGAAGTTCTTTTTGTGGGTACAGATAGCTGTAAGAAATTTCTCTATAGAAAAAAAATCCTATATTCAGTCTCATTCTTGTTATGAGCATTGCGATCGCTTTTGCAGGGCTGCTTGCACAATGTTCCTTAACACATGTCTAGGAAGTCTCCCCAAGGCAGAGTCCATAAAAGGAATCCCATGTTGTCATTTGAGAGCACAGACCACTGGTGGCCTAGCAGAATTCAAGGTCACATTTCAGTCACTGACTGTTTAGCTTCAAGAGGATTCTTCATGTTCTCCATAAATATCTGTCTATCTGCGTGTTTGTTCAGCAACGATACTTATAAAGCACATTGCTCCTGGTGCAGGGGAAGTAATAAGAAAATAGATCTCTATTTGTAAGGTTGTCTTAGTGAGGATGGGGCAAGGGGCTGATTAAAAGGGGGTCAGGGAGTGCTTTTTTTAGAGAGCTATAGAAAGTTGTGGGGGCAGTTAAATGGGGGGGAATTTTGGTGGGCTGGTCAAAAGGTGCTTCTGTTTGTTTCTGTCTCTGTCTCTCTATCTCCCTTTCCCACCGTGGTGTGTGTGTGTGTGTGTGTGTGTGTGTGTGTGTGTGTGTGTGTGTGTGTGTGCTGTGAAAGAGACAGAGACAGACAGACAGACAGAAGGGGGGAGGGAAAGAGAGGGCATGGGTGTAGGCAGAGACATCTTCCACCACTCTCCACCTTATTTTTTGAGACCAGGCCTCTCATTGAATCTTACTAATTTGGCCAGATTGACTAGCCAGCAAGCCCCAGGTAATGTCTTAGCTCTACTTTCCCAGCACTTGGATGATAAGCCCACTCAGGAGTTCCTGAAAATTTTTTAGTAGTGGCTGGGATTTGAACTCATGATCTCTGGAAGAGCAGTCAGGGCCCTTAACCGCTGAGCTACCACTTCAGGCTCTTGAAAATTCTTTAAAGCATTCTCAAGGAGATTTTGGAGCCTGTCAAGGTGAGATATCTAAATCACGGAGGCATCTAAAATGTTTTTTTGCTATGTGAAAGTGCTTATACATTATTTTATGCTCAGTAGAGAACCACACTTAACATTTCCGTCAAAGGCAAACAATAGCTCTTCACGCTACGGAGTCAGGTCCACCAACTTTACTGGCAGCAAACATCTTAATATGAAATTGAAATGATTTTGTCTTCCAGAGGGGAAAAAAAATCAGTGCTAGAGCTGAGGGGATTCTGTTGGATGCTGAGGAACCACTAGGGGTACTGTATCAGAGAGATAGGAGCCAGCACACAAGCTGTAAACCACCTTCTATAGGTTTTCTTGAAGAGTGATGATGATGATGATGATGATGATGATACATGCACACTGCATGTGCCTATGGCCACAGGTGCTCGTGAATTTCAGAGATGTGGGCTCCCTCTAGAACTGGACTGATGAGCAGTTGGGAGCCTCCTGCCATGAGTACTGCCAACTGAACTTGCCAGAACAATTCAGGCCCCCAGTCGTGGAGGGATAGCTTGTCCTTTCACACGGTGGTTAGATGCGAGCGATTCCTCTGTTCTTGGCGGGTTTAGCATATTATGGCAAGGAGAAACGCAAAAAGGCTCCCGTGTAGACAGATATCATCTACAACTTTAGGAACTTCTATAGCGTTGAACGAGCTTGCTGAGGTATAGACATCATGAAGAACAGTGACGTCATGGAAAGCAGTCCCAGGAGATCTGTGAAATCTACCATCCACAGCCCTACAAGTGTTGAGTCATTCCTAATGCTTCAAGGCGTCATCATTCAATAGTCTAGTCACTACTGTGCGGGGTGTTTAAAAATGGCAGCATTTTCTTTTAAAAGTACATTTTTGGATGAACACGACACCGGCTTTTACTATTTGGCAGCATCTTGGGAACAGCTGCCACAGTGGCTCCTTTTCATATTTTCTTAGTTAACGACATTGTGACATCAGCTCCAGGCTGCCAATAAATTATCATTAAAGCAAAACTGCTCTACTCTGAAGGTTCCAGAAGGAAAGCTAGTCTCTAAATCTGGCAAGCAAAACAGAACACCATATCTGGTAGTCTGCACAAGGCTGTCTCTGCGTATCCTAGGAAGGTCTGGCTGTCCCCTTGTGCTGAGGATTGAACCCAGGGTCATCTACATCCTGTGTTAGCAACCCACCACTCAGCTACCTTGCCAGCCTGAGAAGTTGCTTTTTAAAATGGCAGCATTGTCCCTACATCTTCTGACTACAGTTGATTGGAAGCTTAGCCCTTGATGTTCACCTTAATAAATGCTATATCCACGTGCATAGGAATTTGTCTTTCCTTCAGTTAAGTATGTAGGGGACTGAAAGTAAATAGTATGTCCTAAGGGGCCCCAGGCATTTACAGAGCAGCATAAGCTGATCATTTGGGACCGGTACATGTTACTATTTTCTGTAATTCTTACTTCTTTTTACACTAGAGGAACCTCCACCACCAACTCTTACCATTCCTCCACCCCACCCCGCCTTGCCCTGTCAATGTTCCAAACAGGTGTGAAAGATGGATAAGATGGGAGTGGGGTGAGGAAAGAAAGCCAAGCACCATCTTAGGCAAATGATGTCATTGGTCAGGAAGAAAAATTAGTTTCCCTACAAACACAGAGCTCTACAAATCCATTTGTATTAGTCAGAATGTCTCACACTAAAATAAACACTTCCTTCGTGTGGATTTGCAGATCCACACACTTGCTTACCTTAATCTAACTAAAAACACTTTGCTTTGCTGTTGTGAGACACAGCGTGTTTCTTGGATGGCCAACTCTCCCTCGTTGATCCTGAGGAACGCAAGCCAAGGCTGGGAAACTTCTCGGTTCCTTGATTTGGAGGAGGCCAGCTGTCCTGAATTGCTCTACCAATCTCTCAAGTGAATGCTGGTTTTGGTTAAATGCTGCACCACATCTTTAGTCAGAGTTAACAGAAACAGCAATGATCACCATGCTCCATATTATTCCAGAACAAGGCCAGACACGTTCTAAAGGTGTGTGGTGTGTGCGGACTTCATTGCCTCAAAAAAAAAAAAAAAAAAAAAAATCAACTTCTCTAGGAAAAGTCTCTGGAGACCCATAGCCTCTGCCCACCAGTGTCAAGCTGACATTTTAGTGGCCTCTTGCTCTGCTGGGCTTCCTGTTGAGCTCCTGTGAGCAGGGCTTGTCTGTCTCACAGATTCTCAGAGGACTCGACAACATGGCTGCCTCAAAGCACATTGGCCTCAAAATGTGTAGCGGTCTGCCCAACACATCTGCTCTTGGAGAGCTAGTAAGCTGAACATTTGATTTTAAATGCTGCTCTCTGCCTTCACAGCGTCTCTGTGAATAGCCACCACAGAGTTCAGACATTACTCAGACCAAGAAGGATCACCGGCAGTGTCTCAAAGGTCTTTGGATTAACTGCCTACTAATGAGTCAATTAAATCATTCTCTTATTTACAACGACGGTGATGTCACCCTTCCATTAAAGCTAATATTTTAGACCTTAGTCCTTCCAAATAAAACTTTGACCTACACATTAGTGTTTTTCACCATGAGCTGGCAAAACTGCTAAAGTTCTATCAACACATAGCAACTGTTCCCTCTGTGTCAGAAGCTGCCCTGGGCACTATCTTCATGTCAGCCTCCAAAGGCTCCACAGGCTGCACTCTATCTTCACCGTACAGGTTAGGAACTCAGGTTCATAGTAAGATTTTATAGCTAAGAAGGCAGAAATACTACTTCAAAAGTAATAATGATAGAAAATATGAGTTGTCTTGCTATTTACTACCTCTGACACACTTTTCCAGCTTTCTCCCTGTCTGTTGGGATTATTGTTGGGTCTCCTAATTTTAAGGCTAAGCCTAAGGTTTTACATATGTGTGTGTGTGTGTGTGTGTGTGTGTGTGTGTGTGTGTGTGTGTGTGTGTATGTGTGTGTGCTTGTGTGTGTGTGTGTGTGTGTGTGTGTGTGTGAGAGAGAGAGAGAGAGAGAGAGAGAGATGTGAAAGCTTCATGTGTTTATTGCATAAGGAAAATATGAGGTTTTTATTAAATAGAAAATAGACTAACAGCTTCTTAACATATTCAACATATTGCCTCTCACGATTATTGTTTGAACCACATTATGTAGTCATGTTAAAAATCCCCTCTTAATTTGGATGAAAATTTAAAAGAAAAAATCAAATAGTAATATATATATACATGTATATATATATGTATATATATCTAGTACTTAGGCTTAGCTTTGATAATATATGTGTGTGAGTGTGTGTGTCTTAAGTTTTAACACTTCTCAAACCACAAATATTGCGCTATGAATTGATGCTGTAAACAAAAATAGAAGCATTCATGGATGCATACATCTTTAGAACTCTTTTCTCCCTTTGAATCTTCGGAGGAGGCAGCAGGAAACAGAGACAGATAAATACAGGATGAGGAATGTAGAGTCACTGCTGTGACAGGCAAGATGTCCTGTCAAATACTTCCTATTCTTATCAAATGGATGGCAAATTATCAATTAAGTGACATAGAAGAAGGGGAGAGGGTTAAAGGGACTCATTCAAGACGACTTGTTCTAGTTAGAATTTATATGTGACAGCTCCATGCATTTATGGCACAAGAAGAAATGAGTTTTTATTAAGTAGAAAATAGACTAGCAGTTTTTAACATATTTAACATAGTGCCTCTCACAGTCATTATTTGAACTACAACGTTATGTAATCATGTTAATCCCTCCCTAATTTGGGGGAGGAGCAAAAAAATCAAATAATAAAATATCATAAAATCTAATTAATAATGTAACAATGCCTGAATAGTGGATAATAAGAGAGACGAAATGGATTCCTAAAACTCATAAATAAAAGATGAAGGCATCAAAATAAAAAGAAGCCTTTAAATGTAAATTTTAATCCTATCCATATATTATATACAGTCTTTTAAACTATCTTCTTAGCAGACAAAAGGATAAAGCACTCTGTCCATGAACACAGTGTTCTGCTGTGTCAGCAGGTCTATGATGTGGGGCTCTGTAGAAGCCCATTCTCACAGATGACATTCATAATGAAGTTTCACTGGTCACAGGTGACCTGCTCAGTCAGTGGTTTGTTCCTGGAACTGGTGGAGAGTGTTGTTTAGTTACTTGTCTTTATAAATGAGGTCTCATGTGACTGTGACTCAACATGACCTTCTTATTTTCCAGGGTTTGTTGTGGAAGACAGACTGAAGCTTTCCTACCAAACGGTTAATCAACATGCCCATGGGAATAGGATTCTGCTATAGGGCCAATCAAGATGCAAGCATGTCCCAAGGCTGTTACCCATGATGTTGAAAAAATACAGATGTCCAGGCAAATGGAGGCCAAGATTTTTGTTGAGAATATCTGTGTCCATTTAAACAAAGGGCACAAAGTGCTTTCTTAAAAGGTCATCCTTTAAGTTCTTACTCTCACACCACGAGACCTCACTCACGGCTGACTGGCACAGTCACTACACCTAAATAAATAGATGGGAGCACTTGGAGAGGAACTGGAGAAACTTGCCATGTCTAACCCCAGCTCTGACCCTGACTTGGTGTGTGGTCCTGAGAAAGCCATTTAACCTCTCGGTGGCTCACATTCCCTTTAGAATCTCAAATTTCAGGGGTGGGGGGTAAAGTGAGGATAGGATTTTGGAATTATCTTTCTTAAAATCCAGGAATGTTGAAAGAATGAATGGATAATTTCTAGATGCAGAGTAAAAATAAATTTTAATACAAAAGTATTTTGAATATCAACTGTGTGTGTGTGGGTGGATCAAGGAGTTTGAACAACCTTAGATTTTGGTGTCAAATTAATCCTTTTTTTTTTCTTTTCCAGCTGCAATTTAATATTTTTTGTAGACATACAGAGAAAGAGATTTTATTAACAAGGAGAAAAACCTGGGTCCAGCCAACATAAATTTTAGCAGTTACATATTTACTCTTGTGTCCATTTTTAAGAATTTGATCAGGACAGATTGCCATCTTCTATGTGTCCATGGAAGGAGACCTTTTTCTGTATGATAAGAAGTTAGTTTACATGACGAGGGTTCTTCTAAAGAGCCTTTTCGCAATTCCAGGTCAAAGTATTCAAAATAATTTTTTTCTAGCAATTTCACACACACCACAAATACACACCACAGACACACACCACACCACACACAGTCACACACAGACACACACACACATGTCACTTTAATCTCTGGATTTCTAGTCTACAGCTTCCTGAAATCATTTTACATGGAAGCCATCATTAAAATTAGTGACTCTTTAATGATCACATAATATGCAATTCATTTATTAGATGTAGGAATTTTTACAAGAAAGAAGGGGAGAGACTAATGCAGGCTGTCTACTCGAGGAACAATTTCAAAAGCCTCTGAAGTAGAAATCATTATAGCAATTTTTAGAAAAAAAGAGACTGAAGCACAGACAGATTAAGTCACTTGAGAAATATAAATGGAAGGCTGGGGTGGACCCCATGTAGACGCGTGGGCAAGCAAGAGATAGAGTCCCTGGCTCTAGCAAAAGCAGGCGTTTGATCTCAACAGATTTCAGGGTTCTAGCGAATGTGTTCTGTACTACTTGAGAACTGTCGTTAGCATCCTCATGAGGACATATCGTCATCCTTCAAGCAAGCACTTCCACTCTGGCCATGCTGAGAAAGAGAAATGAAGATAGAGTTGCAGAGAAGGAGGCTGGAGAGCCCAGGCTCGGGGCATCTGCCCTTCTGTCTTATGAAATTCGTCTTGTTGGAGGACTTCCTTTAAACTCACTCTCTCTCCCCCCCCCCTCCAGCTTTTCCCGGTGCACTGTGGAAGACTGTGAATTACTAAGGTATACTAAGGTATATGACTGATAAACTTGGAGCCTTCATGGAGTGTCTGTCCAGTCTGACAAGATGGTCTATCTTACATAAAAAACGCTCACATTCAAGGTGGAAAGAACTCTACAAAGTAGCAAAAAAAATGGCCTAAGAAACAAAATAGCATAAGAAGACAAAGGGAAGGCAAGTAGTGCTGCAGGCAGCCAGATCCTGGGGAGTAGTTGGAGGGTGAGTCAGGGTGGGGGAGCAGAAACAGGGACACCAGCAGGAGCAGAGACACAAATGAGCTGCACATGGCAGCTTCAGGACACAGCAAGTGGTCATTTAACCCTATAACCAGAAACAAATGCAGGAGTAGTAAGTTAACGTGTAGGAACAAGATCACACAAATGTCATGTGAAGACACCATATCTTGTTATGGTAGGCACTACTGCACCATCAGAATCTTAAAAAAAAAAAAAAAAAAAAAAGTAAGTGAAGTGCTCAAACATGAGTTTTAGAAAGATCAATTCTAGATCTCCGTATATGAGAACTGAGGTGGGGAGTCCAGGCAAGATGTGCCTGTAATGTAACAGACAAGACAAATCAGGGAAAACAAGAGTGGGTGAATGTTTTGGAGTAATACACTTTATAAGAGTCTACATGTTGCCATTGTATGAGGGTCAAGGATAATGGGAGTTGAGGCAAGTCAAGGCTGAATGCAAATTTCTTGCTTGTTCCGGAGGACTGATATTTGTGATAATCAAGAATGAGAATGCATAGGAGGTCCATTTGGAAGGGGACCTCAGGTGTATCATATTGGGTGTATGGAATTGGTGGCTCCATCACATGAGGTAGAGATGGCTAGGAATCAGCCACAGGATTTAGGTGTGGTTAGAAGATCTCTGATAGCAATTAACAGATGAAGTACAGGCACAAGGAGTTATCTTAAAAATATATATAACATAATAGCAAAACAGGTCAACAGTATATACCATGCCACCTGGAGTACTGATCACAAGATACAGGCCTCAGAGTTAGCATTTAGAAATATAAATCCCTATGCCCTGCTGCAGACTTGGTGAATGAAAGACTTTTGGGTAGAATACAGAAACCTATGCACATCCCTATCCTGATGCATAGGAAAGTCTGGATTTATCGTGTTGAACAGAATAAAAGAACAACCCTAGGTGGGGGCAGAGTTATAAAGCGGCTCCAAGGGAATAGACTATGATACACTGTAGCGTTTTCCCATTTTCTTTTAATAGAGAGAATCACAGGTCTACAAAGACACTGCAGAATTTCAGAGATGGAGTGAAGCAGATCAGAGGGGTCACTGCATCACATACTGGAGACTCTGGGAGACAATTTTATGCCAAAAATAAAAAATCAGAAGCAGCAGAATGATAATGAGATCTGCATAGGGAGTCTGTGAAGAGGGAGAATCAGAAGAAGAGGGAGGAGAAGAAGAAGAAGAAGAAGAAGAAGAAGAAGGAGGAGGAGGAGGAGGAGGAGGAGGAGGAGGAGGAGGAGGAGGAGGAGGAGGAGGAGGAGGAGAACAACAACAGCAGGAGGAGGAAGGAAAAGGAAGAGGAGGAAGAGGAAGAGGAGGAGGAAGATGAAGAAGAAGAAGAAGAAGAAGAAGAAGAAGAAGAAGAAGAAGAAGAAGAAGAAGAAGAAGAAGAAGAAGAAGAAGAAGAAATGTACATGCTAATGGTACCCTGAGGACATGGATGACTATGGACTATGGACATGCTAATCCATCCTGAAGATATGGATCACCAAAAAGGAAGTTTTATTTTGTTTCTGAAGAGAAGTTTTGTTTTGTTTTTGGTATGATTCCATTATAAGAGAGTATGATTCTAGTTGTTAAAGGGAGATTTCAAGGAGATTATTTTATGAGCTGAGAAAAGATTTAAAAATCACATTCTGAATTTAGGTTTTCAAAAAGGTATGAAAATAAAAGGGTTTTGGTCTTGCAAAAGAGGAAGGAGACCAGAGGGAGAGGGGGAGGGAGACGAGAGGAGAGTTGGGCAGACATGATCGAAGCACATTATATGTGTTTATACAAGTATCACAGTGAAAACTATTATTTTGTAGTTAATATAGACTAGTTGAAAATTTCAGAGGTTTAGGGGGGTAAAAATCACATTTTAAGCAACTAAACAAAGGGAGGATGTCACTTTCCTTTTAAGAAGGATATCAGTCAGCAAGGATAAGGTTACATTTATAGACATATAGTAACATGTGGGGGCTCACACCAACAAAACTGCTCACAGTGTAGCAAGAGTGAAAGCCATGTTTGATGAGTGAGAGTTGGCAAATCTAGGAGAAGGTACATGAGAATGGGAACACTGGAAGAAGCCTAGGTGCCTGTCAACCTAGAATGAACTCAGCTTCTCTCTCACTCAGTTCTTGGGCATGTGCATGTTTTCAAAGATGCCATATGTTGACTGGTACGGTCTTTATGCCCTGCCCTGAGGCCTGGCACTGATTTTGGGCTCTTTGCTTCATGCTCAAACTCTGGCACGGTTTTAATCTCCAGCTCAGGTTGCCTTTCCTCGTTTGGCTTCATTTAGCTCAGATGGTCCAGTAAAGGACAAATGAAAAACATCATTTGTGGGCTTCAACAGATAAGCCAAAGGGGTGGGCTCATTAACTTGAAGACTCATGTGTCAGAGTAGTGACAGAATCCATGCACATGCCTTAGGACCCTGTAGATACTCTCTGGCATTAGCATGGGCTGAAATGGATGAGGTAAATGCCTCTGCATAGCATCCCATTCTCCTAAAGCATATAATAGCATTTCAATTTGTATAGTCTAGACTTGTTATCTCACACTGCTATTAAGCCATCCAGCTCACAAAACTTCCCAAGCCACAGATTCCCCTTTTGGCCATTTTCACTCACCCCGTTCTGTCCCAGCAAACGAAGTGCATGTTACTCACAGTTCCAAGATGTAAGGATCGGGAGAAAAGTTAATATTGGGTAACTATGAAAATATTGGAAGCAATCATATTCTCTTTATTCATCCTTTAGAGGTAACTCGGGCCACCATTTGTGTTGCGGCCGCCAGCAGCACATTTGTAGATATTCCAAATAGCTAAGGGTTTGGGCTACAGAAAACACACACTTTGGGATCATGACTTTTTAGAGTTCTCCCAGGCATTAACTAACTGAGTTTGAAAGGAAACTTCTTAGAAATGATAAGGTCAGTCAGGCCTACTTCAGTTCCCAGCCTTCAACACACAGACTGTGTCTTGGAAGTTTATGCACACCCATTGGGAGATAGGCAATCTCAGGTGACTAGCCTCCTAAAGTCCACAGAAAGCTAAGGAGGTTAAGGGTATTGGTGAGGCAATAGAACGTCTTGGAAAATGGGGTCATAGTGGTTGGGTAGAGTTGGGTAGTGCTTTGACTTCGGATAGTGGAGATTGGTGGCTTGGGGAAATTAACCATCTTTCCATGTGACATTCCTTCTTAACGGACGGTGCAGAGTGAGGGCTCAGTGCCTGTCGGCACTGGAACATCTCCCAAGAGTGAAGACAAACCAAGCTTGAGCTGCCCTTCGCATTTGTATCTCACGAATGCTTTTCTTTCATTCTTAATAATGTTCTCCTTTGGCCATTCACCTCATTCTAGGTTTAAAATGTTTTTGTGTGTGTAGAACAAGTGCGTAGTAAAATTATCTACACAATAGATGAGTAATAAAATCCTGAATCTTCTCTCACTAAACAAATAGAATAAAAGGCTGAAACTTTATTCTCTGCTCCCTGCTTTGAAAACTCGTATTGATGACTAAGCAAAATGTTTCCTCCAGACCTTTGCATCAAACTCTGTGAAATGCAAAGAACTCTAAAGTTCAACACAATAAATTTTTTGCAATGGAAAATGACTCAAAGCACACAATTTTATTAAACACGTAACTTACATTATCATTTTTATATATCAAAAATCTAACCATATAAAAATACAGTTAATAATAATAATAGTAATAATAAGAATAATAAGATCACTTAAGTTTTCCTCAGATTTGTTTCCTGTCCAAAGATAACAACTGCAAACCAGAGTCTTTTCCTCAAGGATTTTCTCTGTACACCAAATTTCTTTGATTTGCTAATATTAAAGAGTCGTAATCAGCTCACTTATTCATCCCCCCCCCCCCTCAGAATATGGAGAAAGTTCACAGAATAATACAGTCAGGTTGCGCGCTGAGAGTCGAGGGCCTCTACATACTATGGGTCTTTAACATTCCATCTTATCCTTGTCAATGACAGTCTGCCGTTACGCATACCTACATGTGTGATACCCACCCAAGTGCCATGTACATGAACAAATGTACCCAACATGTTCTGGAAATGGTCTTCCTAAATAAAAACTTTATGGATATTGTCGTCACAATTCCAAATAAATATTTCTCAGAGCAGTGAGAGTTGTCTCAAAGTCCTCTGTCTCTCATTCCTTCCCCAACATATGCCCAACCATCATTGCTTGTCAGATACTGGTCATTTGAAATGGCTACTCAAAAAAAAAAGGGGGGGGGGGGGGAACTGAAAATTTGTGAAATACTGCCCTCTAGTGGAAAAGTAAGGTTTTGCTGTATCTGTAGAAAGAACTTTCATTGTTAAGTATGTTCAGCTTAGGGGTAGGGTTGTTGTTGTTGTTGTTGTAAGCATGTGCCATAATATAAATATTCAAACTCAACATTCTTCAAAATAAATTCCTTTACCTTGTCTTCATCTTCTGATCATGAATTTTGCATGTGACTTCCTTCGAAGCCTATTTTAAAATTAAAACAACAACAACAAGAAGCCAGTCTTAAAATTCTAGGTCGTCTACTCAGATCAGCCAGTGCAATTTACAACACTGCTGAACTGCTGATAGTTCCTCACACCTAGAAGCGAACGTGAAAAATTATTTCTTTTCACTTCAGACACACTGGATGGAGATTCTAACGCAGTCTTCAACCTCATGGTATCCTGGTTCGCTCTGCTCTCCTTTTCTGCATGACGGTATGTGGCACGAAGCCTACCACAGAGATACAGCAGCCATAGTAGGAAGAGCGTGCAACGCACCTACAGAAGGAAGAAGATTGTGAATGGCAAGGTCGACCAATGTGTGGGCGGTAGAGCGTTCCTACACTGTGTGAGCCGCCACCCTGCCAACAACCCTACCTACAGCAGAGGCTGTGGCTCCCATCTTTCCTGAACTTTAAACTACAGATGAAGCAGTTGGTTCTGTGCCGTGCTCAGCATCCCGCTGAGTTGCCCGTGCCTTCTTTTCCTCCCTCTTTACAGGCGTGGCAGTGCCGGTTCACCTCTAGCTTTCTCCTCAGATTGGGTAATTTTTCAAAACAAACATTGCATTTATTTATTCACTTATTTATTTACTGTGTGCGTCAGACAGAGACAGGTGTGTGTGTCCACAGCAATGGACGACTGATTTAAGTCTGTGCTTTCCATCTGGTGGGTCTGAGGGATCGAACTCAGATCATCAGGTTGGTTGCAGGAACCTTTACCCTGAGTCATCTCTCTGCCCTTCCGCTCACTTTCAGAGTGAGACAGCGGCATGAGCTCCCGGAGGTAGAGCCTAAGACTCTACTGTCTCTGTCTTAGTGTACCCAGGTCGTTAGCACATCTAGACACTTAGGAAAGGAATGAAAATCTTCCTATCCAGGTTTATGAGGTGAGGTGGCTCTGTAGCATCTCTTTTTGCAGAGCTCTGGGAGATGGTATAAGAGCCGTTGGTAGAGGTTAGTGTCTCCTGAGTATTACCGTCCGCTGTGGACCTATAGGTGGCTGCATTCTCTCTGTTCTTCATAGTTTCTTCACTCTCCACATCGGCTCCTAGTTCTCCCACTGCCCCAGCCGCACTGCCCATCTTTGGAATACCAGTCTCAGTAGGAACTCATGGTCCATTAACCATCGGGTAATTAGGCTTAGGACTTTGAGGCTTGGCAATTCAAGGGGTACGATTCAACCCATGCTGGCAGTCCTTTTAAGGAAAAACTAATCCTCAGCAGGAAGCCTAAGCTCTGAGCAGGGTCTGTTCTGAACTCTAATTACATTTCTCTTTAGTAAGCTTTGAACTCCAGAAAGGCAGGTCATGTCAGTCCATGTTCCAGTGTGTACTTGTCTTATCTATCTAATCTATGTATCTATGTATCTATCTATCTACCATCTATCTACCTATATATCTACTATCTTTCTATCTATCTATGTACCTATCATGTGCCTATGTATCATTGTGTATCTATTATCTATCATCTATCTATCTATCTATCTATCTATCTATCTATCTATCTATCTATCTATCTATCTATCTACCTATGTATCTATCATGTATCTATCTATTTTGTATCTATTATCTATCATCTAGTGTATCAATGTATCTATCTATCATGTATCTATGTATCTATTTTGTATCTATTATCTGTGATCTATGTATGTATCTATGTATGTATGTATGAATGTATGTATGTATGTATGTATGTATCTATCTATCTATCTATCTATCTATCTATCTATCTATCTATCTATCTATCTATCATGTATCTATGTATCTATCTATTGTGTATCTATTATCTATCATCTATCTATCTATCTATCTATCTATCTATCTATCTATCTATCTATCTATCTCCATCTATCTACACACCTACCTATCATCTATCTATATTATCTGTCTGTCCTCTCTCTCTCTCTCTCTCTCTCTCTCTCTCTCTCTCTCCCTTGTCATTGTTTATTTCTTTCTACTCTGCTTCCTTCTAATAGACTCCTGGGAAATACAAGGGATTTACACATGCAGACTAGGGGCTAAACCCTCTGGGTTTCCTAGAATTATATTTTGTCTAGTATAGTCCAAGTTGCTCTATTTGTTCACTGTTTGTTTAATAAGGTCATTTATCAATACTGAGCAATAGCTCAATGCAGGGACCTATCCCACGCTTGCAAACGGCACAAATGAATGAATCACAGCCACACTTTCCTTTTCCACTTCTGAATCGGCATTCTCTAGAAGCTGCAGCAGAAAAATAAAAATAAAACCAAAAGTTTCTTCTCATTTGATGACACCACCTCCCTGCTAAGGACGTGGATTCAGACCCTGAGCCACCTATTGTGTGGACTGATCCTGACCTTGGGTTGGTCATTGAAATGGGATTTGGTCATAGGTGGCCTAGTGTGATCTTTTGTTACTAACACTGGAAAGATTATTCTGTATGTCCACACAAGTATTTTGAAAATAATACCAAGATACTAGAAAAGAGTGATAAATCACAGCTTCCTAACCCCTAGTCTAATGAAGGGAATCCTCTAAGACGCCTAGCCCAAAATATTTGAGCAATAAAGCCATGTTTTTTTGGTTTTGTTTTTGTTTTGGGGTTTTTTGTTGTTGTTGTATTTTGTTTTTATCTTTTTGAAGCCTATTTCATGTAGCATACAGCCAGGAATGTGAAGACTTCCAAATTTTTAACATGATATAATTCATGAATAAAATAAAAAATCCATTTTTTTAAGGGAAGGGTTGTACACAGTTGCAGAGTCCAATCTGTTGTGGGAATGGGGGAGCAGGGGTGACAGTCAGGGTGTCATGTTGCATCCACAGGCAAGAAATGAAGATCGATGGATGACTCCTAATCTTCTATCAGCTTTCACCTTTTTATTCAGTCCAGGCTTTCAGCTTTTGGAATTAAGCACCTGCAATTAAGGTGGGTCTTACCACTGCAATTAACTTAATCAAGATAATTCCTCTTGGGTGTGCCTGAAGGCTTGCCTTCAAGGCAATTCTATAGCCTGAAAATTGACAACCAACACTAACACATGAGGAAGTGCTGAGTACCAACCTTCCAGTCTAGGTAGCAGATTTTGAGACTAGCCAAATCCCCAAATTCACAAGAGGCCAATTCTTCAAAATAAGTCTATCTATCTTACCTATCACAGGTAAGTAGGCAGATGATACACAAGCAGATAAGACAAATATTGTATATATATACACTTCCTGAAGTGTGTCTCTCATTGTAGAGGTATGTGTCTCCTTGTTAATAAGATCATAAGTAAGATATTCAGTCAAATGTACAAGAGCTGTTATTAAGTAGTTGTATGAAGTTTAAAGTTTACTTTTTATGTCTATTCATGTCCAAATCAGAAAGTATTTCTAGTCTCTTTCAGATTCTCAGTGGTTTTCCCATTCTCTATTTATCATAGCTTAGCCTGACACTAAGACTCGAAATTTATATATATGAATATATTCACATATATTCATATTATATATATATATATATATATATATAAACTCATATATATTCAAGTATATTTGCTAATGGTTTAAATCATTGCATCTTTAAAAGAGAATGTAACTGTAATTAGTGTTATCCTTAGTAACAGACACTTAATCTTTAACACAAGGCAACTGAAAGTTCAGTGGCTACCAGCATTTTCTTTGCTAGAGGAAATGACTTTAAGGCTAGCCTAGGTCACTGTTCTGTGTTACATGGGGACCCTGTGTAAGTGGAACATGTGTCTGTTACCTAAGGCAATCTTCACAATCAAGTCACCAAACTACTACATGGCACTAAAGTTAATTTAGTGGCCTGCAATTTTACTTTCAAGTGAGACAGAACATTGTTCAGAAGATCAGAATAGGAAATGCCAGATCTTGTGTACAAGTGTGCATGCTGCCAAGACAAAAGCAGAGCCTAAAATGCTCTCACTGAGACTTTACTGGGAGTTATGATGAAAGACTTTTGAGAGTCATGTGCATAGATGGGTGAGTTCACTGTGGTAGGCATTCATTAGAATTACCTTAGCACTGCCTCGTAAGGACTCACAAAACTTCTTGTTTAGAAGTTTGCTCTGTCAGAGTAAAACAAAAATCCCGTGTTACCAATAAGATTGTTCAACAAATACTAACTAAATTCTGTCAGTGTCCCATACAAAGACATAGATGACATGCCCTCGGGTCAAGAGTCCCGACTGTGTGCTGCTCAAGACGATGAAGAAGCCAAGGGTGGCTTCGATGGTGTTAGGCAAGATGCCAGAGCAAACAGCAAAGCATCAAACAATTTGAGACTAGCACCTCCAGGAGGGCACCAGGCTCCCTGGTGCTGGAGAGAAGAGAAGGAGAGGAGAAATGGTTCAGGTCAGGGAAGCTACCTGTGCTGGAGAAGGCATAAATTCTCTCTGCCACTTTGCTCCTTCATTCCGGGTTCACCACCTGGCACCAGAGGAAGAGCAAGTGGGGCTTGACCTTAACTCCCATGGTGCTCCAGTTTCAGCAGGAAGTAGCCAGAATTGAGGTCAATGTCCATAAACTTCTTGGGTCTCCCCTCCTGTCCCTTGATAACTTCTTCCAGAGCGTGAATGTTTCTAAACCATCTTGTATTGCTCACTACCTACTCCCATATCCCAACTTTCTCCAGATTTAAATTCACTTGTTAAGTTAGTCAGATAAGGATGCATTCATCAGCTTTGCCTCCTGGAAGCCTGAATGTACAGATGTGCCACAAATTGGGGGAGTCCCTTGAGTTCTTGCTTTTAATAGAGTCCACTTTTCCTCCCAACTTCTCATACCACAACACAGTCTATTCGTCTGGATTCTGATGAAGCTGGAATAGAGATGATGTGATTAGAAGACACAGCCCTATGGAATGCATGTCTCTATTGTTGTTTTCAAGATTAAGCAAAAATACTTTATCCTTGAAATCATATAAGTTAATATTGCACTATAAAGATTCAAGTTATTTGGGAACTTAGTTAGCATTCAAATGATAAAACAACTTAGAACTGATCTGCCTTTGGAAAGATAAACAATCCTTCCATGACACAAGGGAGAGCTGGGTCTCCCTTCTGAGTGTAACAGATAAAGCCTTTAAAATTGGCTGACAATCATAACCTTTCAAGTAGAATTGTATTGCAGGATCTCTAAGGACATTGCTATTCAAAACAATTCACCATCAATCTTTCTATGGTACAGATCTTTTTATGGTACAAGTGATCATCTTTGGCTTGTTTTTTCAATCAGTCCAAATTTTCACACGTTTTGCTCATACCTCTGTGATGAAAATCATACCATTCAAAATCCATGTGGCCTTGAAAAATTGGAGCTAAAGAGCTAAGAGCTAAAGAGATAGTTCAGCAGTTAAAAGTACTTGTTTTCTTGTGGGGGACCTGGGCTTGAGTTCCAGCACCCCCATGGTGACTCACAACTATCTGAACCTGATACTCTCTTCTCCCCTCTGATGGCACCAAGCAGCATGTGGTACACACGCCAGACATGTACATGAACAAAATAAACCTCAAAGAAAAGAGTTTATAAAGGAATTGTCTCATTTAGTACATTCTGAGACATTTAGATATTTAATAACATGGAGATAAATGATTGTACATTGCATATGTTATATTGCATATGTTATTTATATGCATTTATACGTGAGAAAGAGTACATTTGCTTTTAGAATATCATGATCATTATCTCCTTAACTCTCAAATTTTTACCCAAATTCCTCATCAATAAGCAAAGTCTTGCTTAAGGGATTTTTGTTTGTTTGTTTTGTTGTTGTTTGGTTTTCCTTACTCGTGTATCTGGCTAGACTCTGAGCTTCAGGAGAGCTGGAGCCTCCTCAGCATCTTACGTCCTCTGCATTATGAATATATAGAAAGGAAAGCTGCACAGGGCAGGAACCCATTAAATAGTTTTAAATGAATAAAGGAAAGAACTGGAATAAAAAAAATCATTATGCTTTTTATTTGTCAACATGGATTATGGTCCCAAATGTTTGGTTAAACGCCAGTCTAGATTTGACTGTGGAGGTCTTTTTTAGATGTGACTAACATTTAAATCATTAAATAGAGTAGGGTAAATTACCAACTATAATTGAGTAAGTATCACCCGGTCAGCTGTAAACCTCAGAGGAAAAAAAAAATCGAAGCAGTCCATAAAGAAGGAATTCTGCCCCTAGACTCTCTTTAGACTCAAAGCTGCACTCATAGCTAACCAAGGCCTTTAGTGTTACAATTTGCTTTGCAAAATTTGGGCCTTCCAGATCCTATGATCATGTGAGGTAATTACTTAAAATAAGACCCAATTCTCCCCCACCCCCTATCTCCCCCTCACCCCCCCCATCTTTATCCCCAATCTTTCTGTTTCCTGGATGTACACATAGGCCTTTTACATCCCTTTCTAAAGCAACATGTAATTTTCCATCTACTCTCTTGTAACAATTCCTGGCTTTTTAATACACATGCTGCAACATTTCCAGTTCTTGAGGAATAAGAATCCAGACTCTTTGTACATTGTGCTCTTGTTTTCTAACCCCAAACTAGTTAGTTAAATGCTACTTTGCTGACCACAAAAGGTGGGTTTAAATGAGCACTAATGCCTCTTGTGTGCAGCATCTCTTGGCAGCCAAGCCACTGGCTTGAAGAGACAGCTCACAGGCCAGGTCCGTTCTGCATGAGTGATGCTGTTGTTGGCGCTTCAGAGTTCTCAAGCCAGTCTTGCAATCACGTCATTCTCTAGTCCCATTTGCATCGCTATACCTGGCGAACACACCTTCCAGTTTCCACATCGGCAGCCAAATGTGCAATGTGCGGATTGCTTTCCTGTAGCCAAAATGTTTAAGTCAATTTCTAGCATTAAAGATAGGTGAAGCCAAATCTAATCACGGTCAATGTTTATTGTTTAGATTTCAACATTTGAAGAGTTGTTTTTGTGGCAACAGCACAGGGTCCAATCAAGAAGAACAAAAGAATGACTAAAAACAGACCAGGGAGTTTCTTGATGATGCCTTTTAAAAGGAGCCAAATTGTCTAAGAAATGTTTCTAAATTGACTGCCTAAAATAGAAAATAATCCATCAGCTCAGAGGAGGGATTGAAAGCATTGCCAAAGCCTTGTCATTTTCCAGCTGAAAGCCAGAAGATTAGATTAAGGAGACCATTAAGTGCTGTGACTTAATGGATACTAAATACAGCCTTGAATGAAGTGATTATAAATGTGATATTGAACTAAGATTGAGTGAGACACTGAGTTGATTATGCAGGTGCCATCGGGGGCGGGTCATACCTTTGGGTAAGCATTTGTTGGTATGGCATGGGGGTAAGCCACCAATAAGAAGTATAAAAGCAGGGGCGGGTTAAAAGGAAACCTTAAAGCCTTGTCAGCAGGAAGCTGGCAACGTGATGAAGATGATCAAGTCTTACATGCGCAGTCATACACTGGGAATCTGCCAGGTTATACCACACATTTTAACACATGCCATAGACCTTTGTCTTAGACAATTCTAATTGTTTTAGATAATAAAATCATATATGGAACAAGGAAACATAAAGTTACTCCCTTCCTATTCTGCTCTTTCCACATCAGCACCCATAGGAAGGTATTGCTGAGTGCAAGGTCACTGGTACTAGAAAATTAACTTACTTACATTGTGGTTAAATATTTGTCATGATGCCTTTTCCAGATTCTCTATTGTAAGGACAAATAAATGTCCTTTAACTGGAAGAAAGTATTAACAGGACTCATTCCCAACTAAGTTCACTGCATTCATAAAGTGCCTCTATTTTTATTTATTTGGGGGTTGACTTTGCAGACTGCTCCCGAATAACTACTCAACATGTGGTGCTTATTGCTTTTCTTTTTTTAAGATATGAGCACTTGCATTCCTTCATCATTCATGCTACATAAACATCCCTGAGAATATGAATAACAAAACTACCATCCAATCCAGAAATCCAGATGCTGTGCACAGACCTCAGAGAAACAGAAGAGCACGGGAAAAAAGTAGCATTGTTTCCAACAGCTATGATGCAGAATCAAGCAATTCCCACCAGCAGATAAAAGAACACAGAAAACATGCTAAACCCTCAAGCGTGTCAAATAGAATTACAGTGTGTATGTATTTACCATCATCTTTTATTTTAAGTTGCTAGAAAATTTGGTTGCAGGCAGGGTTCTCTCAAAGAACAGAGCTGATAGAATGTACATATTATAAAGATAGATGTATTCCATAGGCTATCTGCAGACTGAAGATGCTGAGACCCTGTCACTGTTCAGTCTGGAAGTTGGGTGCCTCAGGAGACTTAATCAGGCGCTGGGGGCCTGGAAGATTATTCACAGAGATCTGCCAGTGGTCTGTGCACATTGAAAGGCAGAGAGCAGATGCAGCAGCAACAATCGTAATAGACTATAGTTATTCATGGAGAAGTTAAGTCATGCCGGAGACACTTCCTGGGTCTCCACATATTCGGGGACCCATTTGAAGGCACCCCGAGGAAAGATGCTTTCTGTAAGTTAATCTTCTGTAGAAGCTCCCTCATGGATATACACTGAGGTATATCTCCTAGGTGATTCCAGATGCCATTGAGTTGGTGCTCAAGAGAGACCAACACAGTCATATCACAAAAAGGAGGATGAACAATAGAAGGGAAGAAAGAACAGGGTGATAAGAGAGGGGCCGTCTTTTGGGTTAGTCTTGCGATTCTGTTTTAGGGAAGTGGTTCATGGCATAATAATCAATCGCAACAGGATGCTTACTCCGTGATATGATTATTCTCTAAGGGTTGGTGATGTGGCTTCATGGTAGAGTATTTGCCTAGTATTCTCATGTTAGTTTCTGGATTGATATCTAGCAACAAACACAGAGAAACACACCTAGAAAGAATGCATGTAACACACACACACGCACACACACATCTCTGAAAACTTAAGGCCTCCTAACATGTTAAAAGCTCATCTCTGGAGTTGAGTGCAATAGTAACAAACACTTGAAAACAGAAGAGAAATGCCCTAGTCACTCACAAGTACATGTAGCCAACTTCTGGAGTCCCAGAAATAATTTGGGTATGGCTACACAAGATAAAAATGGGCAGCCAACCACCTAAGAGTAGCTAAGACAAAGCTCAGGAGTATATGCTTACATGTATATTATACCTATATGACTATACTAAATAAAATAAGCACGATAATTTACTTCTAATAATTAGCAATACATGCCTCATGTAGCCAACAAATGCTAACCATAAAAGTAAACCAACAACTGTACTAGAAGGGGTCTAAAGACTTGGAAAACCCTTTCTTCATTATTATAGTGTGTGTGTGTGTGTGTGTGTGTGTGTGTGTGTGTGTGTGTGTGTGCGCGTCTGTGTGTGTGTGTGTTTTGGAAGCCTGAATTTGGCAATGGATGTCTTCCTCTGTCAGTCTCTGTTTTGTTTATTAAGGAAAGTTCTCTTGCCAGTTCTAGCTAATCTAACTAGCCAGTTTGTCCCATGAATCTTGGCTTGGATTCCAGTTGGCAGCCACACATGCCTGAGTTTTGCATGGGGTCCCGGGATCTGAACCCTGGCCCTCGTGCTTGTCCCCTGAGCCTGGACTATGCTTTGCTTGACTTACCATCCTAGGTGGTTCCTTCCCATTTCCTGATTTGCTGCCAATCATGCCATCCCTTTCCTTGATTCACAGGGTACCATGCACTCTAGACCTTGTTCTTGTTTTGGCCATTTATTCTTAGTATCCTTTGTTACCTCTTTCCTATGGTCCATCCCATAAATGCCCTAGTATCTGAAGACTTAGTCATTTCCTCCCTGCTCTGTTATCTATATAACTTGTTTTCGTGATTCTGTTCAACCTAAGGAGATTAGAGTCTATGTCAACATTGACAACTCCCAAATTTTCATGCCCAGCCTGAACTTCCCTTGGGGACCTTAATGAAAGCATGCTCCATCATGCCAGGCAGGTCAAAATGTCTTCATTTTGTTTTTGTGGTACTATCTGGTCCTTGAAGGAAATGGATGGTAGGTAGAACAAACTAATTTCTTTGATACTTTACCAATTCATATATTAGGAGGCGTGGCCTTGTTGGAGTGGGTGTGGCCTTGTTTGTCACTGTGGGGGTGGGCTTTGAGACCCTCCTCCAAGCCACATAGAAGCCAATCTTCCCGTTTGCCTTCAGAACAAGATGTAGAACTCTCAGCTCCTTCAGCGCCACGCCTACCTAGGTGTTGTCAAGCTTCCTGCCTTGATGATAATGGACTGAATCTCAGAACCAGTATTGAGACAGAGCTTCCCTGGATAGACCCGATTGGCCAGGGAACTTGCTGTGTGGATCATGTCCTGGAATTCTCAGAGATCTGCCTGTCTCTGCTTCCTGAGTATAGGAAGTGCACCATCGTTCCAGACAAGTCAGGATTTCTTACAGTCCAGTTGCCAAATGGCTCAAGTCAAGAATCCATATTAAAGCACAGCTCATTCAGGGGCAGATTGTTTGAGGAGGTAGACCTGGATTCAGCAATCGTGGTGGCTACACAGCAAGGTCCAGAAAGTGATAAAAAGTTGCAGGGAGAGAAAGAGGCTGAGCAACATAGAAGCCAGCTGTCGCCTGCTTTTGCCACTCTCTTAGCAATCCATGTACGCCAGAGGCTACTGTGACCGTCTACAAGCTATTGCCAACAGAGCTTTAAGTCAGCTTAGGAGCCAAGTGTGATCTGGATAAAAGGAATAACACAGGTTATTCAGTTTCTAATGGCTACTTGCACAGCTTTTTCCTAATTGCATTTTCCATAGACAATTTGTGCCAAAATGAACATTTCCCTAATGATGCTGGCAAGACGGTTTGTCAAACACTGACACCTAGTGAGTGTTACTGTACAGACCTTGTTCTGGGCTCAGTTTCAGGTCCAAAAAAGTTCCACAGACATTTAATTTAGGAGGCAGTCAAGTCTCATTCACCTACTTTTAGTATTAAACTTGGCAGGGTTTGACTCCAAAGTGGCGCACCCTCTCATGATGGGGCCCCTGTGCACTTGTGAATGAATGCCCTTGGAATGTTGGCAAAAGTTTTAATCTAAGAAAAACAGCTAAGAGAGAACTCCAGCAAAATTACCCAGAGAGTCTCCTAAGTCAAGTATAAATGTTTAATATTTGCTAACTACCACGGTACATGCTCAGCGCTGAGCCCTGCTCCCCTCCTGACAAGGAAATAGCTCCAACTGTCCTCAGCCTGCAGGGGTCTTGGATGTGTTACTGGGCTGGCTCTGATATACCTGTGTCTGACACCCTGAAAACTGGCTCTTCAGAGGCTGCCCATGCCAATGGGTGTGACTTGGTAGGGGACTTACAGACCCACAAAGAGACAGGGACTTTGTGAGTTGGGGTAGATCAGAATGGAACACGGAATCACACAGAACAGGAATAAATAAGAGTTCCAGAAGAAAATATTTTACTTACTTACTAAACTTCTTTGCAGTTTAGCTTACTACTCCATAAAAGGAGAAAGGACCTTGGCCTGTGGTTTTGAGGGGATGTGTGTGGGAAGAAGCCTATATTTTGCAAGGTCCATTTTTCTGTGTTGTTGGGGTGGGCAGAGCTTCAAACCTGGTGTCCTTCCATTCTGTGCTCCATTACGGTGCAACAGTTACTGCGGTGGAGAGCGTATGCAGCCCTGTCTTCCTCTCTGTTGTACCTGTGACTCTTGACTTGTAAAGTACACTGGAGGCAGCTAGGCCAATGAGGAATGACCGTGGTAGTACCAGCCTGATACCAGCCTGCTGATTCCATGCATATCTGAAGTGGGCTCTGATATCTGCCATTGTGAGTCTAGATTCATCCAGATTAAGAGATGAGCTTTGAGGGCTGGGGCAATGGCTCAGTGGTTAAGAGCAGGCGCTGAGTTTGCAGAGGACCTGAGTTCAGTTGCCAGCGCTCACATCAGGTGGCTCACAACCACCTCCAACTCCAGGGGATCTGATGCCCTCTGCTGGACTCCACAGGCACCTTTACTCACACCCCTAAATATAGACACACTTATATGAATAATTAAAAATGAAATACATCTTTAAAAATACTTGATGGTAATTTAAACAAACAAACAAACAAACAAACAAACAAAAACAGAGACGTGGTCTTTATCCAGATTGCTTAAGGGCCAGAATACTGTTCACTTTATTATTCATTAAATGGCTTTAGCAAAGTCATTAAAGTCCCTCACTTTAGAAACCTTTACACAAAATTCAGATGAAGGACATACACATAGGCATACATCATGTTAAATGCACACAGCATCTGTTTGTTCAGAGAGGGGTCCAATGAGCTGACTGGTATGTAATGACATTTGGTCGGGGTGAGATTAGAACACAAGGAACATGGAAGAACTCGATTATCTTGGTTCATGTAGTTAGTGAGGAGGGGGAAACTGCCTGATGGCGTTTCTCAGAATGAGTCCCCCTTGCTGTGACAGTGCTTCTCTCTCACTCAGCTAATGATGATGTCGCCGTGTTACTGACTTATAAAGAGAAGTCAGTGTGGATAATGCAAGGTTGTTCCCTAGAGAAGACTTGGTGATGGACACAGTGAAGACAGAAGCAAGACGATGGACGTCTGCTTCTGTGTGGGTTTGTGAGGCTTTAGCAGCTTCCCGATTAGGTTGCTACTGTTTCTTTACAAAGATAGAGCAACTCTGTTGCAAATGGTTGTATACCAGCAACCTTACAACAGCTTCCAGGAGAGATGGGTATTTGGCTCTTGTTGCCCCTGGCCCTCGCTTCTCCTCTCTTGGCACCCCTCTTCCTTTTTTCCTTCCTCTCCCTCTCCCTTCCATTTTCTCTGCCTCCAACTCCTCCCCTTCCTCTGTCTCTCTCTTTCACTCTCTGATGGAAAAGCTAGAGTTTTCCTTTTGGTGAAACCAATTTGTCATCAATCAGTCTCTCAGTCTTTACAGGGAACAGCATGACAGTGCACAGAGGTGTTGGGAAATGTGTGTGTGTGTGTGTGTGTGTGTGTGTGTGTGTGTGTGATAGTATTTTCTATCATTTCTGTAATGACATTAAAAAACAAACTTCCCAAAGTCAGTGAGTTGTTGCAAGTGGCAAGAAAGACTATGATTGCTTCCTATGCTTCTTCACAGTTAGTCAAACAGATAAGGGAAAACTTGGCAATTTGACCTTTGTTCCAGAGAAGTCAGGACTGGAGTGCCAAGAAACATGGTGCTTACTTGTTCCTGACTCTTGATTTCCAGTGGATAGGTTTCAGGGCACATTCCATGATCATCATGGTCCCTAACTCTGTTCTCAGCCACATTATATATAGTACCACTTCACTGCACAAAGCACCAGTCACACGTTCTGTCCTACAAACCAAAATCTTCATCATATAACTGCTACCAGGATCATTCCAGATGTCCGAGACTGTACTGAGCTACTTCATTATAATGTTTGTAATTGTTAGACACGATTTTTGCCATGTCAAAAAGTGTAAAAGGTACCTCCCCTACCAAAAATAGTACAAATAGTTTGTTTGAGTTAGTAAATCTCTACTGCCTTGGCTGGCTTGGTTGTGGGTCTTCACTCTTCAGTGATGTTGGGCTGTGTCTTCTTCCTCTGTAGACAGAGCTTGACTCAGTTTAAATACATTTAATGTTTTCCCTGCTGTACAAATGTCTTCACTCTCCCTTTCCCCTGTCCCTCTCCTCTTCCTCTTTCTTAAACCCTTATTCCAACTGACCATGTTTCTCTTAGTTCTTATTATCCTTTGTTGGAATAGAAGCTAGATACTTATTTTCCAGTTATATACTTCTTATTAAAATACTAATTTGGATATACATGACTAAGAAATCAAAGTCTAATCCATAACTTCACCCTTTTTTGAGCAATTACTTTGTTGCCCACTTTTAGTTTGAAGAGCGTCTCTACTGAGTTCATTCTTAACCAGTTTATTTATTATTTTCCATAAATTCCGTATACAATTAAAGTTTGTATAAGTATCAAAAGTCTACCATTGACTTTTGCCACCCTTGCTGCTGATGGTTCCCAGGCTTTTCCTTTATGAGAGACGTATAGTTTTTCAGGTGTTTGGGTGAACAATTATACTGGGGATGCTGTAATGGCTCATGTGAGTAAAGGCACTATTGAAGTTTGTCAACAGACCCTCACTCACAAAGACCACAGAGACCACCATCACTGAAAACTGCAAGCGTTTTTATTGTTCCAACATGTTGGGGACCCCTCCCCACCTCTCAGCACGCAGGCTAGAGGAGAGACCCAGAACAAAGAAAAAAAACACACTTTTTATACATTGTAAGGGAAGATTTGGGCAACAGGGTAGCTGGCTTATTCTCATTGGTGTAGCAAGTAACCCTTTCAGACATTGGTTGGTTTGCATAGTAACTAAGTAACCCTTTGGCCTAGTGACTTACTTTGCCTGCCCCCATGGTGCGTTATTATGATTTGGTCAGCAAAGCAGTAGTACATTTTGAACTTATGGGTCAGCTATTAACGTCACAGCTATTAATATCACAGGGAATTCTAGCAAGGTCAGGGCAGTTTGTGGTCTTTCTCAGAATTCAGTGCGGGGCAGGGTAGGGGGTTTCTCTGGGAGCTGCTATCTTGTTATGGTTATTTTTCTGAGAACATCTCATTTTGTTTTGGCAGCTGCAGACTTAGTCATTTTGACTGCTATGTTTCTGAAAGTCTCTTCAGAGGGGAAGGGGCTAAGTGGTCTTGAACTTATTTTGGATTCTACAGTACTTGCCCTATAGGTGTGAGGACCTAAGTTGACTCCTGAGAACACATAGTGAAAGGAGCGAACCAGTTCCAGAAAGCTGTTCTCTGACAACTACATACACACTATGGCTGGCACACACACACACACACACACACACACACACACACACACTGAACTTTTTTAAATAGTTAAAGAAATTGTTTCCACTGTTTCTTTAAGTATAGCTCAAGTTTTTAAGCCCTTGTAATTTTTTTTGGGGAGGGGCGTTGCTTGGTTCTATCGCTGCTGCCGTAAGTTCTAATATTTGTAGCACTTGGAGGCACTTCTCTCTCTTTTCTTTCAAAGATGTGTTCTTTTAGGTTGTTTCCTGGTTGTTGTGAAGAGTGATGATGGGCACAACTGGCAACACCTGCGGAGTGGGATGTCCTTTGTGTGGACGCTAAGGGGAATACAGTTGTGCCATAGGGGTACATATACCTTTAGCTGTCTGGGAATTCTCCACATTGATTTCACATTGTGATCCCTTCCCCACCTCCCCTCCAGCATTTGTTGTCGGTTGTTGTCTTGATTCTGACTGGGGTAAGATGAAAATCTCAAAGCTGTTTTACTTTGTATTTCCCTCATTGTTAAGGAGGTTGGACATTTATAAAACATTTCTTGGCCACTTACTTCTATTTCATCTTTTAAGAATTCTCTGGCAAAGAGTCTCTGCCACTCTGTAGGTTTCCTCTTTGCTTGACTGTTTCCCTAGCTGTGCAGAAGCTTTCAAGTTTTATGAGGACTCGCTTGACAATATTTTACCTTTTCAGAGTTTTTTTTCCCTACCCGTACATCCTGCAGGACAATGCCTGTGTAGTCTTCTAGTAGGTTCACAGTTTCAAGCTTCATACTGAACTCTTTGATGCATTTGGAGTTGACATTCATTCACAACAGGCACTTGAACAAGTGTCTGTATATCAGTGTTGATAGCAGCAGTATTGACAAGAGGTGGCAGCAACTCCTCTTTGTCTACAGGGGAGGGGTTAAAGAATGAGGCGTGCACATATGATGAAATTTACTCACTCTGGAAAAGAAAAGAGACTCTGATTGTTAGGAATAGATGGATGACTGGTAAAGGAGTCGTGGTAATTCAATAGCCATGTATAAAAATAAAACAAGTATTGAATGCTTTCATGCATCTGAAATGCCTGGAGACATCTCTTATAGAGAAGGCTGACATAAGGCTGGTTACCCGGATGAGAGATGAGTGAGGTAGCCCTTGATAAATGTGGACCCTCTTCTCTGCACGATAAAATAAAATACCCTCCTTTTACTCCTGCCTTCCTGATCTCATTCTGTCCTCTTGTCCCTTCCCCCTCTCTCCCCATTCCCCTCCTCCTCTCTTTCCACATGCTCATGGCCAGCCTCCTTTTCTCTTCTCTTCTCTTCTCTTCTCTTCTCTTCTCTTCTCTTCTCTTCTCTTCTCTTCTCTTCTCTTCTCTTTCTCTCTCTCTCTCTCTCTCTCTCTCTCTCTCTCTCTCTCTCTCTCTCTCTTTCTCTCTCTCCCTCTCCCTTTCTCTGTCTCTATTACCTTCTCAACTCCCCTCCCGATGCCCTGAATAAACTCGATTCTATACTATAATAAATAAATAAACGTTCTGGAGCTAGATATTGTATTGACAGTTTATAATAATATGAATATATTTAATAGCATGAGACTGTGCACTTAAAAATATTAAAATTGGGACTGGAATGGCACTCAATGGTAGAGCACTCCAGGTCTTGATTACCAGGACAAAGGAAGGAAGGAAGGGAGGGAAGAAGGGAGGGAGGAATAGCAGCTAGTTTTATGTTGTATATTTGTTAGTAAGCTAAAACCAAAATACAAGGTATTTGATGTACTATTTATAGCATCTCTAGAGGTTCTGGGTCAGAAAGTTTTCTGTTATTTGAAACACATTTTAGCCTATATATGCATTTCCTAATTATCTTACCATTGGAACATTCAAGCGTTTATTTTTCTCCAATGTCTTCCTGGGATGAATAACCAAAAGGACAATGAGAATTAAACGTGTGGCTTCTATAGCAGACAGAGGATACTTTGGGGAATGATGTAAAGCTAAACCTCCCAAGTGCTGAACTGATACCCATACAGAAATGTGGTCCCCCAGTTGTAAATTTTCTTCTGGTTGGCTTTTCTTTTGTAGTAATTATTGACAAGACCAGGCTCTCTATAAAACAGGGTTTCTCAGGCCATGCCTTGCCCTGAAAGATTCCATTTTACAAGTAGCTTTTGACACCAATTTGAGTGCAAACATGTAAGTGACACCATCTGTCCTGTCACTAAACATGAGACACAGGCTGATAAATCATTAACTCTAAAAGCAAAATGGGTGCTGATCTAGAAATGTATCAATATAAATAGGAACCATATGAACTCATGGGCATATTAAAATTTTATCAGGAAAACTGCCTGGAGAACTTAACCAACACACAAGACCGAGGAAACTGGAAAAGAGGACCCCATAAAGGCAAGAACCCCTGACTGAGATGGTGATAGCCCTCAGCAACCTGTCATCTATCCCACAGGCAGAGAATGCTTGACTGAGCCAGGGGCTTGGTGATGAGGGCTACTCAAATCGCTTTTCATCCATTCATCCATCCCGATTCAGTTATGCCCTTTGCTTCTTCAGCCACCACTGTCCTATTTCTTGCTTCTGTAGTTCAGAGACTCCACTCAATCCCAAGGCTCAGCTCAACTCTGACCCTGCAGCTCCTGTCCAGAGCAACTCTCCTAGCAGACCTCCAGTCAGGCTCATGGTTTCACACAGAGATGGCCTTTGAATGCCCTGCCTCTGCTGTTCCAAGGCCTCTTTGGAGCTCCTTGTAGTCTTCTACAGCCTCTATAGCCCTTTTATGGAGTGTAGTAACTTACAAATATATATATGTAGATAGAGATGGATTTACTGTGTGATGTGTAACGCATAACCTGAGAGCCAACTTTAGAAGTTAAGACTGGAATAAAAAAAAAATCTTGGTTTACATTAGCCAGCTATCAAGATAAATCACAATTGCTTGGTAAATTACTGCCAATTGCACTAACAAAGCTTGTGCATTGATTGTTATTCAATAAAGTCTGAAGTTATAGAAAGACAGACACATGTCCACATGTTTCTGATATAGCGTGTTCTTAATAATTATCTGGCTGCATTTGTTTTGTTTGTTCTGTTTGGTGCTATGAATTTCTGCATTTGGTTAGGACTCACTAGAAGGTACAGAGTCTTCCACCTCATGGAAATTCCTCATGTGTTTTGGCATCTGTCCGTTCTTATACATGTCGTAGATTCTTAGCTTTCTAATTCCCAAATTCTGATTTGCTGGTGATTTGAGTACAATAATCCGGGCTACATTTGCTTATTCACACAAGAAATTCTACTTCTGTGCTAAGTGGTGGGTTCTGGGTAGAAAAACTCGTGGGAATTTTCTTCAACCCCTTCATTATTTGAATTCTCTGGACATGGTCCTAGCATTTAACAAATGAAATAAGCATAATGAGTAACATGCTGCTCTTTTTCCTCATCTCACTTCGGCATCCTAATATTGCACCCGGGGTGGATGCTTCCAAGGCTCTCAGTAGAGGTCAGTGTATCTTCTTATCAGGCAGTGGAAACCTTTCTCTTCCTGACCTTGCTACAAGTCACAGAAGCTTATTTACAGGCCCGTGCATCTGAGAGGTGGGGGTGTCCTTCTTCTAACTGGCTCCACTGAAGGGTAGAGTTCTCCCTTAGCTGTGAAGCTGTGGTTCCGAGCTGAGAGTGGTAAGCTAGCATCAAAACCCTCCACCACCACCCCCTTTTCTCTGCTGAATGCTCACATCAGTTAGTGGAATTGGAATCCAGAAAAAAAAAAAAGTATATAGGTTTCCCTGACTGGAGCCTCAGAGGGAGATGGGCCACAAAACAGAACAATTGAAACACTTCCCAAAGGAACTGGCTTTATTTGCAAAGGAGGCAGAGAAGCTGAAGCTCAGGCACAAAGGTTGTCTTCACAGTGGAAACTAATCAAGAAGAGGTACGCTGGCTCATTGGGCCCAGCCAGAAAAATCAGTGAGTAGGTGACTAGATAATGAAATGAAAGGGTGAGAAGGGAAAGGAAAGAAAAGAAAAAAAGGAAAATGCAGGAAAGGCTATTGTATATTTCAATGGTATGGCACTTGCTCGGCTTGTGTGAGGTCTTGGGTTTAATGTCATTGCATTAAAAGGTAGTTAATTAATGAATCTATTTAAGGACCAGGAGATCTGAATACTTGCATGAGAACTATGATGACAAAACATAGCTTTTAATCACCTGGACTTCTGGGCAACTCTGTGTTTCAGAACACTGGGGAGGTCAGCAGAACAATCAAAGAAAAGGGAAGGGGTCGAAAGAGGTCCTGTGACAAACCAGGGTGGCTGTGTGCCCTGTGTGCGCACTGTGTGTGCACTCAAACTTTTCCCTTTGCAAGCAGTCTTGGGGATAGTGAGTAAGCATCACCAAACCTGTCCAGATAGTTGATAAACAAACAAGCAAATAATAGCAATACCTAGGGTGGGCTCAGGAGAAACATGCTATCCAAATGTCTAGTTTCTGATAAAAAATTTTTTTTGAGATAGGACATCGCTGCTCTGAGATCATCAGGAACAAAAGTAACAAAGTAGTGTCAGAGAACTCTGTTGTCTGAGCATCTACACTTGATTGTGCTTCGGTTTTAAATCTTTTCTTGGCTAAACCTATGCAGAGGAGCGGCATCTGTCAGATCCCTGGTAGTGGGAAGGGTTGGGAAGCTGACTGCTGAGGTCAGCCAAGAAGGATACATAGAAGGCAATGAGTCTGACTGGTGAGTACAGAATAGTCCAAGAGGAAGATGTGAGGTGCACAAATCCCAAGAGTCAAAGTCATCACATTCGTGTGTGTGCGTGTGTGCGTGTGTGCGTGTGTGCGTGTGTGCGTGCGTGTGCGCGTGTGCGCGTGTGTGTGTGTGTGCGTGTGCGCGTGTGCGCGTGTGCGTGTGTGCGTGCGTGTGTGTGTGTGTGTGTGTGTGCGTGTGTGTGTGTGTGCGTGCGTGTGTGCGCGTGTGCGCGTGTGTGTGTGTGTGCGTGTGCGCGTGTGCGCGTGTGCGTGTGTGCGTGCGTGTGCGCGTGTGTGTGTGTGTGTGTGTGCGTGTGTGCGTGTGTGCGTGCGTGTGCGCGTGTGCGCGTGTGTGCGTGTGTGCGTGTGCGCGTGTGCGCGTGTGCGTGTGTGCGTGCGTGTGCGCGTGTGTGTGTGTGTGCGTGTGTGCGTGCGTGTGTGCGCGTGTGCGCGTGTGTGTGTGTGTGCGTGCGTGTGTGCGTGTGTGCGTGCGTGTGTGTGTGTGTGTGTGTGCGTGTGTGCGTGCGTGTGTGTGTGTGTGTGTGTGTGCGTGTGTGTGTGTGTGATGATGATAAGGTTTGAAGGCAATATTAGTTACAGCTGTTAAGGGATATAGCTAGTGATGGTAGCTACAGCCAGCAGGACTTCCAGCAAAAGCATAGCTAATCGGGATGTTAAGAAATAGATGTCTTCTATAAATAGTTCAAGAGATAAAGTCAAGAGACTGTTGTTGATGATGGAGATAGAATTAGACACTGGAGTCCATCCTTTGTCCTGGTATATGCTTCAAGCATTAGGGAGTTAATGAAGGTATGTGCTTGGTGGGTGTGCTTAGCGGGAGATGGGGGAGATAATAGAGGCCAACATTACTAACAATTTTACACATTTCTATCTAATTTTTATAAGATACACCATTTCTAGATAATTCCTCATCTCTGGTTGTTTTTCACAAAGCTTGCTTGGTCCTTAACTTTGCATGTAGGTAAACTCTGGCAGGAAGGATCTGAGATACATGCCTATGTGCTGCTTGAGAGTCACCTACACCAGTGAGTGGATGAGGAAGGGCTACAAAAGACTCAAAAGAGAAAGACATTTTCTATTGTTTGGGGACTATCCTCAAGTCCTTCCTTTGTTTGATGCATGCAGTCCTAAGGCAGCTAAAAGGATTTCACGGAGCCAAATGGTTGCTTAAAAATTAATTTCTTTTAACTTTAAAGACAGAGAAGTTGTTTTCCTAATTGCCATAGTTAAGTCTAAGATCCTCAGTCAAATCACAAACATCCAGAAACATTGCCTAAGACAAAAACAAAACAAAACAAAAAACAAAACCCCCAAAAGAAACAAAAGCGAAATAAAAAGAAAAAAAGAAACCTTTTTGCATACCCTTGATGGTTACTTAATTTGATCTTCCTAGAACTGCCTTGGCTATTGTTACAGGGTGTGATAAAATGTCTGAGTTTTGAAAGGAAACAGATCGTCTTGGGAAATCACTCTGGATGACAAGGGAACTGTAACTCTAGCTTTCAAACTCCATCAATCATGGGGGTGCAGAGCACAAGCTAGTGCCATATGAAAATAGTTGGGGAGTCGCCAAAGCCTGAGTGAAAGCCTATGGCAGTAATGTAATGTTTAGTTTTAGGGGTGGGGCTTTTCTTTTTAAACAGGTTGAAAAGACACTTCTTTTCCTCATATTGCTCTGGTTGATATTTTGATACACTTGCTAAGAACAGCAACTTCAGGGAAAGAGTTGTGCTGTTGTTACAAGATCTTACAGCTTTGGAATAGGAAACACATGCTGCATGCTCTAAGCATTACCATCCACCAGCTATTTTATGTAAATGAATTCTGTTGTTGGGGATTGTTCTTCTCGGAATGGATAATGATTTGGGATAGTTGCAAATAATCTAATATATTCTGTGTTTCATAATAGCCAAGGGAAGGAGGGAACAACAGGGGGAGGAAGCTAACAACAGAAGGGAAGGAAGGAGACAAACTGAGTATCTAGGGACACAGGGGGCTTAAGAGGTAACAGTTATGAGTACACAGTGACAGCAGGGAGATGGTGATTGGAAAGGAGGAAGAAAGAACATACATTTTAAAAGCTGATGATATCACAGTTCTCATGTCGTGACGTGGAGGGACACTAGAAAAAGAAGAGTAGAGTGACTTGACTTAATTTCCAATCATTAATGACCTCCCAGGTGCATAAATATACACTCTCTCAATGCCTACTCATATTTTCCTGAACACACAAACCATGGTGGCCAGACACAGCATTATGTGGAGCAACAAGAAACACCATGTCTAAACCTTCTTGGTAGGTTGTGGTCCACATATCTGTCAAATAAGTCCCTTTATTATTACGGGTCCTATAGCTGTGGTTAATAACACTTTGGTTTATGATGACCATGTCTCCTGTCAGTCGATGGGGCAAATGCAGAGACTCACAGCCAGACAATATGCAGAGAGTGAGAAATCTTGCAACACCCAGTCCTAGATGGGTTGTCTTCATCCAAACCCTCAGGGAACCTTGTGCAAGAGGAGGCAGAAAGAATATAAGAGCCAGCGGACATGGAAGACACCAAGGCAAAGGGATCTTTGAGACACAACAGCACTGACAGGCATATGAACCTAGACAGTGGCAGCATCCCAGGACAGTGCTGAGGGAAGACATGGAGCAAACCTGAAGCCATCTCCAATTGGCAATCACTCACAGATGAAAATTTACTTTTCTCTGATGGCATCTCACTGGGAATACAAACCACAGTTAAGAGCGGATCCCACACCCAGCAGAAAATGGTCAACACAAAATGAACTCAATGGAATCTTTCAATGTTCTTTGTCTCCTATTTTTTTTTGGGGGGGGGGGGCTGGGCATTAAAAAAAAAAACACAGAAAAACAAAAACCTTACAGCTCCTTAGAGTATATATTGTGGCTTCTTGTTTTGCATTTTTTGTGGGATTCATATGTGTACACTACTGTGTATCTTGGCATCTGTACTGGCTGGTTTTGTGTGACATGATCTGGAGTTATCACAGAGAAAGGAGCCTCCCTTGAGAAAATGCCTCCATGAGATACAGCTATAAGGCATTTTCTCAATTAGTGATTAATATTAAGGGGGGAGGGCCCAGCCCATTGTGGGCGGTGCCATCCCTGAGCTGGTAGTCCTGGGTTCTATAAGAAAGCAAGCTGAGCAAGCCAGGGGAAGCAAACCAGTAAGCAGCATTCCTCCATGGCTTCTGCATCCATTCCTGCCTCCAAGTTCCTACCTTGTGGTAGTTCCTGTCCTGACTTCCTTTGGTGATGAACAGAAATGTGGAAGTGTAAGCTGAATAAACCCTTTCCTCCTCAACTGCTTCTTTGTCATGATGTTTTGTGAAGGAATAGAAACCCTGACTAAGACCATGTCTATATGTGTTTCTTGTCTTTTTTCTTTCTTTCAAAGATACATTTTCTTGTATGGAAAATAGATTACACCCCTACACACACACACACACACACACACACACACACACAAATTATATATATATATATATATATATATATATATATATATATGTATATGTATTTGTATATGTTCATTATGACTTCCCTTCCTCTACTCCTCCCAGTTTCTCCTCACTTCCACTCCTATCTGAATCCAATCCCTTTCTGACTCTCATTAGAAAACAAACAGGATTCTATGGAATAATGAGAATAGATTAGAATACACTGGTTTTGGATAAAACAAAGAGAAGTTATAAAAAAAAAAAGCCCAAAAGAAACAGAGACCCCATATTTTACACACTCCAGAATCCCTCCAAAAACATTGAGCTCTCTTTTTTGTGTCCAGTTGTTTTCACTTTGCTTTATTTTATTTTATTATTCTTTAAATGCCTGTTTTAGAGATGGAAAAGGTATGGACTCAGATGAAAGGAAAGGTAAGGGGGATTTCAGAGGAGTTGCTGGAAAGAAACTGTAATCTGAATATATTGTTTAAAAAATGTTTTAAATAAAAGAAAAGTCAAATCCATGTAAACCAATACATACACTTAGCATTTTATGTGACTCTGAAGTGGAAACTTAAGGGTTCTTTGGAAAGCTGGTTGGATGGAGTTTTGCTGGGGCAATCATGAGAAGGAAAGTTTCCTTAAAGTGGACACAGGCGTGAAAGGCTAAGGCAGACTCGTGAAGGAATGTTTGGCTGAAGCAGAAACAGGTGAAAGGATGTTCTGCTAAAGCAAGCACGTGAAAGGACACGTGATGAAGGATTCTTTGCTAACAACAAGCTTGTATTGATCTGCCCGACTTTGCATAGTTGAGCTGCATTTGTCAGGACTCCATAGAAAGAAACACATCAAAGAACTTCTAGTGGGGTGTTGCAGTTTCTTGCTGCTTCCTCAGACTCGGACTGATTGGATGCACATTATAAGGCTATACCCGTGCTGGGGCAGGACCCGTGCTGAGGTAAGGCACCTGGAGGACACATGATGTTTGGAGGGTATAAATAGAATTCCACAGAGTGATGGAGACAGAGCTTGGCTTGCTGGTACAGCTAACTGTGCAATGCTTGTGGGTCTCAAATCTTCGCTTCCCTGAGAGAGGCACAGCTGAGAACTTCTCCTTATGTTCCTGTTGGTTCCTCCTGCTAACTCCACCCAAGGCTGAAATCTGGCTGTCTCTACTAGGTCATGTCACCGCTATTGCTAGCCCGAATCTACCAACTGAACTGCTGGTGTTATCTGTGAAGCGTTTGCAAGTGGATCGAGCTGCTGCTGCCTGCTAGCCTGTGAACTGAACTGCTGATTTCCAGATTACACAAACAGGAGTTGCTCCAAAGAAACTTTCTAAACAGGTCCACCCCTACGCCCTCCCCACACCCTTTCTTTTCCACTACCTCTGGTGGGTTACAAGGGATGTTAAAGCATTTCAAAACCATCACTAAAAAGAAATTAAAGAAAAATAAAGTCACAGACTCACTGCTTATATTGCAAGGCACCAATCAATGGTGATATTATTTAGTACTTGGTATTATGTTTATTTGAAAGCATTTTTTCCTAACATGATGATTGTGTAAAATTCGAGGAGGAAAGTTAGCTGTTATCTATGGCATCGGTGGATGTGTAGATCTGAAGGGATCATCCCCTGCTTTCATAAAGTCACGTGTGTCCTCGTCACGTGAAAGCTGAGAGACTTCTCCATTATACATTCACACCAGAGAAAACTTGAACCTAGTATGGTTTGGGCTGATGCTTATCCTGGTACGGAAAAACAACAGTCCTCAAAAATAAATGGGAGAGTCAACCTCTACACCCTGTGAAACAACTGGTCCAACTGCATACGGTGGAATCATTTCTAAATAAGAATCAGCACAAATCTGTAAAGAACTGTGAGATTTCTTTCACTGCCTAAAATGCAACAGAAAATAAGACTGCGGAAGAGAATCACTGTTAAAAGAACTCCAGGAAAGCTAGTGCTTAGATAGTGATGTGGGTCTCAAAGATAGCAACATATGAGCTAGTAGTTCATTCTGGATTACTCAGCAGCTATACCAACTAAGCCACGAGAAGTTCCCTCATGCTAAGTCCCCAAAGGTCACCATCCACGCTGACTAACTGTACTGGCTAGTTTTGTGTCAACTGGACACAGCTGGAGTTATCACAGAGAAAGGAGCTTCAGCTGAGGAAATGCCTCCATGAGATCCAACTGTAAGGCATTTTCTCAATTAGTGATCAAGGGGGAAATTTCGGCCCCTTGTGGGTGGTGCCATCTCTGGGCTGGTAGTCTTGGGTTCTATAAGAGAGCAGGCTGAGCAAGCCAGGGGAAGCAAGGCAGTAAAGAACATCCCTCCATGGCCTCTCCATCAGCTCCTGCTTTCTGACCTGCCTGAGTTCCAGTCCTGACTTCCTTTGGTGATGAACAGCAGTATGGAAGTGTAAGCTGAATAAACCCTTTCCTCCCCAGCTTGCTTCTTGGTCATGATGTTTGTGCAGGAATAGAGACCCTGACTAAGACACTAACTTTAAACAAAACTTAAGAGACAATGTTACAATCAGATTTCCACTCTACATTTTGTTGATCTTTTATGGTGATTTTCTTTCACTTGATCAAATGCAGACTGCGATACAAATACCTTGGACAGATTTTGCAAGAAAAGGCTGCTTTCCATTTCCCCGCTCTGTCTTTCCTCCCTCTCCCTGCCTCCCCACCTCCAACCTTCCCTCTATCTCCATGGCTACACAGTTTACCATACTTGTGTTCTGGGAATATGTTGGGGGGATTTGTGTGTTTCTCAGTTCCTTCAAATGGTGTCTGTACTACAAATCCATCTTACGTAGGTTGGAGACTTGGTATTTGCGGTAGGCAGTTAATGGTATCATTATTATTTAGACGTGGCAGTTTTATTTGCTTTGTTTAATATTGTTTTCTGATTATCAGAGCAATAACTTTTCCCTTCAGAAAAAGATCAAAAAAGTAGAAAGCAGTAAAAAGATCTCCCCATTCTTGAGGCAATTCTGAATACACTTTGTGAACCTTTTAAATGTTTAAAATATTTACACGCTTGTGCACAGCATCACTTGTAGCGACACGTACGTGGAGAGGAGCAGGTTAGAACAGCACAGTAGGCCCAGCTGACGTCATTCCTTGTGTGCACCGGAAGAATGGCAGATCAGAGGGATGGGATGGAGATGAAGTAGACACTGTAACGTGTCTGAGTTCCCTGAAAAGAAAACTCCCAGGAAATAGAGACGCATGTGCAAGAGCTTTGTGGGTGCAGGGAGAGAGGAGTGAAGTTTTGTTTCCCCTTGCATCCGTGAGAAATTGTGGAGAGCTGCACTGAGCAGAGGTGGAGTAGCCATTGCCGCAGAGCCTTGGGTGATCCACGTGAGCCCCTATGGTTCCTTAGAGAAATCTCACTCAGGATAGAGCAATCGTCTATCTTTAACACTGGAGGAGATATCTTCATGTACTCTATTATTAGACTCCAAAATTCATAACTGATGTCGCACTCCCTTGAATTTTTAAAAGCATCTTATCTAGTTGATAGATCTGGAGTCCTTTGAAGGTGTATACTGCCTGTTGAAATTGAATACTGAACGGTAAAGTATAAGGTACCCCGTGTCTTTTCTAAAATGTCTCTGGAAGGAATATCTCAGCATCCTGCGTAGTTTTGTGGGTTTGAATTTTGTCGTTGACTGTACCGTAAGTCCTGGAAGTCACTGTTCATTCAGGTTGTCAGATAATTAGTAAGGACTTTTTTTTCCCCTCTTAGTGGATACCACATAATCACTAAATATCTCCATCATAAACAGGGAGCCTGTTAAGACACAGCGTCAAGGGTCTACAACTGGGGAGTTACTGTTTAGAATCAAGGGAAAACATAATGCATTCGGACATTATAGAAATATCTAAAAATGGTGGCAAGTCATGTGGACCTGCTGAGTCCTGAGCTGGTGTGGGAGAAGGAGGTTGTGGGTGTTCTTGTGTGGCACAAGGGTAAGCTGTTGTGAGTTGGAAGGACTGTCTCTGCAGGACACTCATGAGATCATGGAGACTCGCATGTCCTCAACATCATAGGCTTCTTTCAGATGGCAAAAAATTAACTATTTGGTGTCTCAATAGCAGGATCTATTACACATGTTCTCAAGAAAAATAAGTTAAAATAGTCCTGCCTTGGTGGAAGTCACATTTTTGACTCTCCGGATAACAGGGCTACTCGTAAGGACAGATGGGTGCTCCTCTTCAGGCAGCTTCGCCACAGGACTCCTGCTCCTAGTCACCTGGCTGGTCAAGTTACTTACAGCTAAAATGGGAAAGTTGTGACGCATTGAACCATGAAACTTACCCTTGTGCATATTAACAAATGTGGAGAGTAAATCCTCAAGGACCAGGAGGCAAGATTTGCCTAAGTATAGCAAGAGGCTGCAAGGATGGTTATAGAAAAATGAGCTTAATCTTAAAATTGAGCATACGAAGCTTTGTGCAAAGGAAAAAAAAAAAAAAACTCTTACATAGTACAAAGTGTGGGGGCGATAAACAAACTCTTACCTATTACATATCACGGTGATATTAAAGTCTTGATTCTGACAAATTTCACCTTTAACTAGTTTTATACAATAGTACTTGCATTTAAAGACATCGATCTTAACGTTCAGTTAATTATGAAATGAGCTTTTCTGTCTCAAGACAAAACATTTGCCTACCTAAAAGAACCGGCATTACTAGCTAACATTTTCCATCTGGGCCACTAGGTGGCAGCACAAGCAAGGAGACTTATTCATGCAGTCGCCTTTCCTTTGAATTCGAAACATAAAAATGAGTGATTCAAAGGCTAAACTTTCGTATCTAGCGTGAAAGAGGTAAGCAATTGTTTCTAAATCCAAGAGTAAAATATATTTTTCACTCCATAATATCAAGTTTGTTCTTTCACAAATTAAGCTATCTGATTTAAAACAAAACAAAACAAAAAATCAAAAACATAAACAACAACAACAACAACAACAAAACCCCAAATTGCTCCTTTTTAAATCAATAAGAAAATAGCTTCATACAAATCTTGTGTGGCTTCTCTGAGATGCGGACTCCTAAACTAAACAAATTGATGTGAGATTGCTAAGGCATCCTAAATCTTTGCTCAGATTCAGCATTGGCTATCAGCATTATGAATTCCTGTATTCCATGACTACTCTGTTAAAAACAACAAGGAAATAATAGCTGACTTTTCATCTCTCACAGTTTGGCTTTTTTCTTCTTTTTTTTTTTCTTTTTCTTTTTTTTTGTTGTTGTTGTGTTTTGTTTTTTTGTTTTGTTTTGTTTTGTTTTTTGTGGGTTTTTTTTGTGGGTTTTTTTTTTTTTTTTTTTTTTTTTTTTTTTTTTTTTTTTGCTTTTGTTTTTATTGGTTTTTCGAGACAGGGTTTCTCTGTGTAGCCCTGGCTCTAGAGGAACTCACTCTGTAGACCAGGCTGGCCTCGAACTCAGAAATCCACCCGCCTCTGCCTCCCAAATGCTGGGATTAAAGGCGTGCGCCACCACTGCCCTTACATTTTGGCTTCTTTGCCATGTTTAGGAGCCGATCCACTGTATAAATTAGTTTTATCCCATAGCATCCACCTCCATGCTGGGGAATTCAAGGCACTTCCAGAAATGTGGGAGCATTTCCTCTGTGAAATAAATACTTTCTCTGCTTGGTGAACCAGTGCTCCTTTCCCAGAGGTGATAGAAAACTTCACCTGCTGAGGAGTACAGTGGACTGATGTTTGAGGCTTTCTGTACTGAGGATGTGTGGGTGGGCGTTGTTGTCATGGAGACCTGGGCCCCTTTTGTTGATTGGTCCTAGTTGCAGACAATGCAGTTTCTGGTACAGCTGGTCAATTTTCTGATCATGCATCTCAGATGTAATAGCGTTGCCAGAATTCAGAAGCCACGGTGGTGTCGACTGAACAGCAAACAGTAACCATAACATTTGGGGTTTTTTGGGTGCAAGTTTGGCTTTAGGCTGTGTGTTGGGGGTTCCTCCCCTGTCCAACAGCTGACAGTGTAAGTGGTCCTTAAGCTGGTTTCTATATTTCATTTCTTCAAGTTAAGATCTCACGGTGAAATGATTTCTCCTTGTTGAGTAGGACGAGATGATAGTTTTAAATTATGGTTTGTTTGTTTTTTTTCATTTTTCATTTTTCATTTTTACTCATCTCGCAAGGCTCTTGCTTACTTAGGTTTTTTTCACCTCTACAACTTGATGAAAATACTAAATGAGGTCCCCACTAAGTTCTTTAGTGAGTTAGTTCTCAGGTAGTAGTAAGACTATCGGTTTCCATGATTGCTTTTCATTGGTTGCTGTCACTTCCAACAGCCCGCCCGTATGCTCTGCCCGTCTTCCTCGAGGTTCTTGTCTTCCTCACAAAACTTCTTCCATTTTAATTTTTAGTTGAACAGTTTATTTATTTATTCCGTGTTTGCGTGGGTGTGGATGTGCGATTGTCACTGTGTAGAGGTCAAAGGGCAGCTTCAGGAGGTGGTGGTGCCCTCCCTCCCCCCTTCTCCAGGCCCGTGAGCTGGCTTGTGGGGCTTGCGGAGGCCTCTTCTGTCATTGCCTGTTTCAACACAGGAGCACGGCCACTATGGAGGTTTACTACCATGGCTGGCTTTCTGCTTGCGTTCTGGCCATTTAACTCCGATTGCCCTCCCTGAGTCATCTGCCTGGCTTCTCCTATGCAGTGTCTTGACCCAGCCGCACCGCACCGTAGGTTTACCAGCAGTGCCCGAGCAAAATTTCTTGTGGGTGTTGCCTCTACAATGTAACAACCCATTTCGGATTTGATTAAGGCAATCACTTGACATGGAAGATGTTAAGTCCCTGCCCAGGGTGAGGAAAGACCCAAGGTTTATCTGCTCACTCACAGCAGCAGACAGCAGCAAGCCCATATCCATTTGCAAACGAGGAGGCATTTGAATGCGTAAGGCTGTCCTGCATCAGCCTGTTACAATTACTAGCCACCACGAAGATGGCAGCGTTCTAATGTGACTTGAGAAAGGACTATACTTTGATCATTTCCTCTCACAGGAAAGATATGAGGTGTTATTCTGACTCGACCTCTAACCACCATTTTTGTTGCCTTTTTTTTTTTAAACTGTCAGAAACTTTATCTGATAACTTTACTACATTTTAGAAGCTTTAAATGTTTGTTTCTATAAACACTAGCTATTATGTGAAATATACACAATAAGATTAGCTCTTCGAGCACTTCCAACAGCGGCCTGTCAGTCACATGATCAAGGCCCGCACTAGATGCAATCCAACACAAAATCACAAATGTACTCAAAACATTAAAAAAAAAGATAATCACTTGAAATTCTGACACCATTGCATACACTAGCAAGATTTTGCTGAAAGGACCCAGATATAGCTTTCTCTTGTGAGACTATGCAGGGGCCTAACAAACACAGAAGTGGATGCTCACAGTCAGCTAATGGATGGATCACAGGGCTCCCAATGGAGGAGCTAGAGAAAGTACCCAAGGACCTAAAGGGGTCTGCAACCCTATAGGTGGAACAACATTATGAACTAACCAGTGCCCCGGAGCTCTTGACTCTAGCTGCATATGTATCAAAAGATGGCCTAGTCAGCCATCACTGAAAAGAGAGGCCCATTGGACACGCAAACTTTATATGCCCCAGTACAGGGGAACGCCAGGGCCAAAAGAATGGGAATGGGTGGGTAGGGAAGTGGGGGGGAGGGTATGGGGAACTTTTGGGATAGCATTGGAAATGTAATTGAGGATAATACGTAATAAAAAATATTAAAAATTTTTAAAAAAGAAATTTCCTTTTTGCCTAACCTTGACTCTATATCATAAAATAACTGTGAAATGATCAGCAAGTGAGACCACATTGGATAAAAACCATAGAGTGAAAATTTCACGTTCAAACAATGCAAACCAATTTTTTTTTGAAAATGTGTTCCAATATCAAACATCAGATTTCAACAATATCAAAACCACAATCACTCTTGCATCGACCTAGTAGTTAATAACTTTTTATTATAGTTCTATCCCACCCAGATGAAAGGCCACAGGAAATAAACTCTGTCAGACTTCTTCATTGTGGAATGTCTGGTGTTTGCAACAGCCCTTGGGCATAGTCGCTCTTCACTGAACATATCCTGGCTATATTAGTGTAGAAGCTGGGATGACTACCCACAGTGAGGTGGTGCTGTATTTAACCAGGACAAGCGGGTGTAAAAGGAAGGTCAGTAAGGGTGACATTGCTGTTCCCCCTCACTTCTGAGGACTCCAGAGTCCCTGGGGTTTCACTTAGCCCATGTGTACACTAAGATGTTCTTGTTCATATCTTTGCCTCCATACAAATCGTTGGTTAGACAAATGAGACCAAGGTTTAATAATCTGAGATCACACGGAGGAAAAGCAGCCCCTTCTCACAGATCATGGGTTTTCTAACTACTGATTAAAGGTTCACTAGAATCTTCCCCAGGGATTATTATAATGACCAGTGTTCACCGGCTTGCCTGAGATCCTTCTGTACCGAGTTTCCTGAGCTTACTGGTTGTAGGAGGAACGAACACTGGGGAGAACTGAGCAAAAATGTAGACAAAGGAAAGAATGACACAGGGTCAGATTCTCACCCTGTTTTCCACATATGGAATTTATAGAACTGTGGTGGGGAAATATACATTTCATTAACCTTTGAGTTGCCAGGCACTGATTATATGTGGCAGTAGGCTTTGTAAGGACATTCCATTCAAGCATATAATGTCCTTGAGCCTACTAACCAAGGAGTGTACAGGGAGGGATCCATGGCTCCAGATAGAAATGTAGCAGAGGATGGCCTGACAACAATGGGAGGCCCTGTGGAGGATTGATGCCCCAGTGTAGGGGGGGATGCTGGAGTGGTGGGGCAGGAATGGGAGGGTGGGTGGGTGGGGGAGCACCCTCATAGAGGCAAAGATGGGAAAGAGGACAGATGTGGGATGGGAGGGTCATAGAGGGGTAACTGGGAAGGGGGATATCATTTGAGATATAAATGAATGGAATGATTAATAATTAAAAATAATGTCCCTGAGCATAATCTCCATCACATCCTGCACCTTCCCTGTCTCACCCTATAAACACGCATGACTTTATTTCTCCCTATAAAATCTGAGGTCCAACAAGCGATAGCAACACTCATTTTTCTAAGGTTGACTTAATTTGTTTTACTTGGTTATCTTGAGTTAAATCAATTTTCTTAAACATGATATGATTTTGGATGGAACACTTCCATTGCCTATATAGTCAATATATTCTCTTATACATTTCTCTGTTGATGGAGAGCTAGGTTGGTTCTTTAACTTAGCTGTTGTGAATGGTGAAGCAATAAATATTTATATGCAAGCACCTGTATGATATGTTGACCTGGAGTTCTTCTGGAAGGCAACCAGGAAAGGCATAAAGTATCTACCCATAGTGGTATTTTTAGTTTTTAAGGAACATTTACTCTGGTCTTCGTCATTTAGCATTGTGGTGGATTAAACAAACAAACAAACAAACAAACAAAACCTTTCAAATTATTCTACATTCTTTCTCAGTCCGTGTGACATGTCTGCCAATGTCCTCAAACTTGTCAACTCAAGAGACTGACAACTGCTTCTGCAAGGTTAATAGGAGGAGGCAACCCTTCCAATCTGCTTAGGACCATGAGGTGCACAAGTCACAAAATGTGGGACAAAAATCTTACTGGAGATGTGACATGCTTAGAAAAGTCGGGCTTGTGTTCCTGCTGACAGGCAAAATGGTAAGAATTCTGAGGGGTCAGAAGAGAGGAATTCAGTAGGTGGTGAGAGATGTGGTATACCATTTCTGACATCCTATCTCTAACGATCTCAGAGGAATCCCATAGCTGACAATTAACAGAGACTCACAACTGGTCCTGTTTGTCTGATATTTAGGCATAACGCCTTGTGATTGGTCTTGGTTCCCTGTCTTAGCCATGTTGCCTAAGCAAGTGCTGACCACTTTTCTTCATGTTCAGTGTGGTCACTGAGCCCAAGACACACTCATTCTCCCTCCGAGGAGATCGTTGTCCTGTTTTCTAGCTGGTCTTGTGTTCTTCCTTGCCAGAGAGTAGGTTTTGAATCCAGCATCCAGGGTGATTTTTGTGTGAGCATATCACTTTTTAGCTCCCTAAATTTAACAGACAAATGTCTTCTTACTTGGTAGACAGAGAAAAAAACAAACAAGTGACAAACCTGAAAACAGATTCAGTGCAGTGCCCTATGTCGCATACATACAATGCCCTAGGTCACATTCATCGGCTCCCCTTTTCTCTGATGTCTTTATAGATGCCCTGTGTTCGCTCTACTCCACTGAAGATGCCCTGTGTTCGCTCTACTCCATTGCACGGGGCAGCATCTCCTGCCCTCTTTCAGATGTGTTCTTTCACAGGCCAGTCTCCTGACTTCTTTGTAAGCTTACCTACCAGTCAGGCTTCTCCACAAAGGTTTTCACACCTTCCTGGACAGAAAATGTGGTACATTTACACAAGGAGTACTACTTAGCTACTAAAAACAATGACTTCATGAAATTCTTAGGCAAATGGATGGAACTAGAAAACATCATCCTGAGTGACGTAACCCAGTCACAAAAGAACATACATGGTATGCACTCACTGATAAGTGGTTATTAGCCCAAAGGCTAGGAATACTCAAGATATAATTCATAGACCACATGAAGCTCAAGAAGAAGGAAGACCAAAGTGTGGGTGCCTCAGTCCTTCTTAGAAGGGGAAACAAAATACTCACTGGAGGAAATATGGAGGCAAAGTGTGGAGCAGAGACACTTCAGTCCTATATATATTCACCAAACCCAGACACTATTGTGGATGCCAAGAAGTGCTTGCTGACAGGAGCCTGATATAGCTATCTCCCAAGAGGCTCTGCCAGAGCCTGACAAATACAGATGTGGATGCTCACAGCCAACCATTGGACTGAGCACAGGTTCCCCAATGGAGGAGTTAAGGAAAGAACTGAAGGAGCTGACAGTGTTTGCAACTCCATAGGAAGAACAACAATATCAACCAACCAGACCCCTCCAGAGCTCCCAAGGACTCCATCAACCAAAGAGTATGCATGGGAGGACCCATGGCTCCAGCTGCTGCATGTGTAGCAGAGGATGACCTTGTTGGGCATCAGTGGGAGGAGAGGCCCTTGGTCTTGTGAAGGCTCAATGCCCCAGTGTAGGGGAATGCCAGGCAGGGAGGCAGGAGTGGGAGGGAGAGTGGGTGGGTGGGGGAACACCCTCATAGAAGCAGGGGGAAGGGAATGCGATAGGGGGACTAGGGGGGACCAGGGAAGGGGATAACATTTGAAATGTAAATAAAGAAAATTTCTGATTAAAAAAGAAAAAATGCTTTCGATACTTGCTCAGTCTAAACCCTCATCTTCCTCAGACTGATGTCCAAGCCATATCTCTCCACAGAGTGCTTTCTGAAGACATTATTGGAAATACATGTTACTTCCCAATGCTACTGTCTCCAATTCCTGCTTAATCTCTCTCTCTCTCTCTCTCTCTCTCTCTCTCTCTCTCTCTCATGCATGTTATCAGGATCTAATACTCTTCTGCTTACTTTCTTTTCTTTTCTGTTTCCTTCCTTCCTCTCTTTCTTTCTCTCTTTCTCTCTCTCTCCCTTCCTTCCTTCCTTCCTTCCTTCCTTCCTTCCTTCCTTCCTTTCTTTCTTTCTTTCTCTCTCTTTCTTTCTCTCTTTCTTTCTCTCTCTTTCTTTCTTTCTTTCTTTCTTTCTTTCTTTCTTTCTTTCTTTCTTTCTTTCTTTCTTTCTTTCTTTCTTTTGGAGGATGGGGTAGTGCACAGTGCTAGGAGTTGAACTTGCAACCTCACACATGCTAAGACCTCACTCCATACCAAACTGTACTATGAGTCCTTTTCTTTTTGGGGGCTGCTTCCTTCATTATGGTCGTTCTCAACATGTGCGCTGTGATCTCTTTGGGGATCAAGAGACCCTTTCAAGGGGGTTGCATATCAGATATTTACAGTAGCAAAATTACAGTGATGAGGTGGCAATGAAAATAATCTTATGGTAGGGGGGTCACCTTAACATGAGAAACTGTATTACAGGATCATAGCATCAGAAGGGTTGAGAACCACTGCCTTGGTAGAACCTAAAACCCATAATGGCAAAGAGTGACTTTAGCTTTCTTTTTTAAAATATGGAAGTTGTATCCAAGAGGTAAGATTCACATCTATCAGATTCGGTCATTATTGTGTCACTGAGAGTCAACAGAAGTTGGCTCTCCCACAGAACTTATTTATATAACCTATTTTAATAATTTGGAAAAACACTATCCCTAGGAGCAAACACATTTAATTAATTATATAGTATATACTTGAAAGTAATGTAAGTGCAATAAACTGTACAATATGATTATATAATGTGTACTTTAATGTAAACATACATGCAATTAAATTATACAGTATGTACTTTAAATTAATGTACATAGATGTACAATTAATTTTATAATATGTACTTGAAAATGATGTGTGGTGGGGGGTAAAATTTCTCCATAGCCTGTGTATTTGGACACTTGGTCCCCAACTAGTGACACTCTTCAAGAAGGTTGCAGAACCTTTAGAAGGTGAGTCTTGCTATAGAAAGTGGGTCACTGAGGTGTGGGGCTTGCCTAGCGTCTGGGCTGCTGATGTAATGTGACTAGCTGCCTCTAGTCCTGGCACTGTGCCTTCCCATTGAGATGGAAGCTATGCCCTGGATTTGAACCCTGCTTGCCTTAGACTGTGTTATGCAGGCATTTCATCTCAGCAACAAGAAAAGTAACTGCCACACATAGCTATGTCTATGCACTCATCTATACATATTTGCATGTGTTAGGATATGTCTAACAATGTCATAGCACAAAGGACTAGTAGGCTGAGAAGAAAGACTATTCAAAGCCGCATGGAGTTTGGATGCTGCTGCTGATGTCAGCTGTCCTGTGCAGCTTGGCTGCTGCTGCTGATGACGGCTGTCCTGTGCAGCTTTCTCTCACAGCTTTGTGTCATGTCTTACCTTTGCAGCCCATCCTCCTCTTGCATGGGTTCTGTTTTATCTTATTTTGTTTTGTTTTGTTGTTTTTCTCTGCAATACCACTGTGACTTCAGTGAGGGTTAGTTTTTTTTTTTTTTTTTAACAGTACTATGGTCAAGAAAAAGTCTGTTAAGGACAATCACAAATCAAATACTTAGAAGTCCCACGTATGACTGCACTTATACTGTAACAAATGTGTGTCCTCTGACCAGATGTGAGCCTCCTCCGGTGATTCATTCCCTTCCCGTTCCATGGTGACTGGAAGGTGATGTTCAGTAAACATTTTAGCTGGAAGAGACAATATAAAAATGCGTGTATTCATAGTACTTTAGAATATAATCATGATACTAACAAGAACACAGAGCCTTTTGAGTGCGTGCTGAGGATTGAACCCAGGGCCTCACACACAGCAAGCACAGGCTTACCACTGATCCATCTTGATTTGTTTCTTTGCACTTTCAAATCTGTACTGTTTTACCACATAAGTTACTATGTAAATGATCTATAATGAATGTCTTTTTCTGAAACGCAAACACAAATTATCTTATAATGGATATTATGTTATTCTAAGGAGTCATAGATGTGTGGAGGACTGAGGACTCTCCTTGCTGATGTTGGCAGAGGAGACTTCCCAGGGAGGATGCAGGGGATTTCTCTGTGAAGGCTTTTCTTGAAGATGGCTGACTGTTTGTGGCTGATCTTAAAGTAAGGAAGATTACAGAGTGCTCCCCCCAACCCCGAAACATCAAAGGGTTTCTTTTTGTGGAAGAATTTGCTTTAGCAATCCACTGAGACAAATTCAAAATTATAATTGTCTGTATGCAGTGACACTCCCTTTGAAATACGTACAATTTATAGAAACTGTGTCTGATACTGAGTTCTCAAAAGGTCAAATGCTGTTAATTACACATAATAACTAAGTTCAAGCTAATATATATATATTTAATGGTCAATTAATAAGGCTCATAAATCACCATATACAGTATACACCCTTTGGGAAAATGACCCAGATTGATAGACATTTCTAGTTCTCTGTGTGGGAAACAAAACCGGCCAAGAGCTGATTTTTTTTTTTAAGCCCAATGATAATCCTGATGTAGTACACTGTATTTGCAAGTATTTTATTTATTACCATATCAAATTTATCTGTGACGATTACACATATCAAGATTAAAATTAGAATTTAAAATTGGGACTTTAAAATTTAAAATAGCTTTAATTTCCTGCAACTGCAAAGATAACTATTAATTTTTTTTTAGGATTGGGTATTATTATAATTATTGTTTTACATTGTTACTCGAAATAGTGTAAGTGCCAATTCAATAAGAACTGGTGAGATTAAAAATTACCCTTTCCTAGAAATAATCTTTTATAGAATTAATAGAGCTTTTGATTTTCTTTGAATTAATACCCATAAGGATGGATATTATTAATGATGAGTGTGGTACTTTCTCCATTCTTTTATCATTATGATGTGAGCACTTGAGTGCAAATCATACATAAAATCAGAGTGGGGATGGACGTCAGCTAAAGAGTTTAATGAATTTATTTTTTCAAAAACGTGGCCAGTGAAAGAGTAATACCAACCAATGAAATAGACTGTCACGTCTTATAGACATGATGGGCTGTTTGGCCAGTTTTACTTCTCAGGCTCTTTGCAGTCTTTTATTCTACTTAGTTCAACTCTATCTTCTCTGCTTTTGCTGTCCCCTGCTCCATCTGCTTCTCTCTCTCTCTCTCTCTCTCTCTCTCTCTCTCTCTCTCTCTCTCTCTCTCTCCACTCGTCTGCTTCTTCCCCAGCTGTGAAGGACTCAGCTAGCTGCCTTGACACTTCTACAGCTCCATCCTCTGACTGGATAAGCAGTCTCTGCTACTTCTTCCTTCACCACAAAAGAAAGCAAAAAACAACAAAAAAAAAAACCCAAAAAAACAACAAACAAACAAACAAACCAAAAGAACAAGAAAGAAAGGAAAAAAAAACACCACAGAGAAGCCATTTATAGGACTTCATGTTGCTTTCCAGGAAAGACTCCAAAGGAGTGGCTCTAACTGACTCATTAAGCCATCCTCCACTGCCTGCTTATGTAGCTAGGGAAGAAGGTTTTAGCCCATTCTGATCATATATCATGTGGAAATGAAGGTTGGTGTTTGGAGCAATCACAGTCCTATGCAAATGAAGGTTTGTGTTTGGAGCAATCACAGGGACTCTTTTCCTAAGCCACCATGGCAGGTGCTCTCCTATGGCCTACACAGAAAAGCTGGCAGGGTCATCTGAAGTTCAGTGGGAATTGTAACGGTCAAATGGCTGATGAAAACTGTTTGAAACAGGCTTGCCTTCAGGAGCTGAAGCAATCAGCTGTGACTGTGACTGTTGCATATTTTCCTGTAGGCTCTGGCAGCCTCAGAACAGCCTGGCTGGCTGGTTGACTGATAGATCCCCTTTGGCTTCAAGGCAGCCAAGGCAGTGGGGAGATCTAACAGCTGTTAATTAAGGAAGCTAGTTGCTCCAGCCCACACTGTCTTTACTTATACTTGGGGAATACACATTAGGAGGCCTTACAACGAGGCTTAATAACTGGTCGTTAACACTGGTGATGCTTTTAACAATGTTTCAATGATGCTCAGCCTCTGTGTATCACAGACCCCCTTCCTCTGTTTCAACAAGGTGTCCCTAAAACCTTTTCCTACTAAGATGTTATTACAATTCCAACCTGCCCTTTGGTATCCTAGATGAACAGATACAATAATTATTATGCTTGTTGCTTTGCCTTTTACATGGGCAAAACTTCTTTTTAAAATTATCAAGTACATAAAAAATATCTCCAACCTTCTTCACACTACAAGAATTTCATCAGGTGTCACCCAATGACCAGAAAAACTAGAACCAAAAAAAAAAAAAAAGCAAAATTAACTCGTGTCTTATTTTAGCATCTTGTCCACTTTTATATACTATCACACAAGTGAGAACATTGTTGTACACCAGTGTATGTGGCTTTTAAGAAACAAGTCCTCAGCTGGTCAGTGGTGGTGCACATCTTTAATTCCAGAAACTTGGGAGCAGAAGCAGGGAGATCGCTATGAGCCTGAGGCCAGCCTGGTCTACAGAGTGAGTTCCATGATGGCTGGGGCCACACAGAGAAACCCTGTCTCAAAAAACAAAAACAAAACCAAACATGTGTTCATACCAAAATGTGACTATAGAGAAGTCATCTTGAATGCATGAAACTGGACATGTCAAGAACATGTCCAACTTCTCCTAGACAGAAACTCTAACCGAAATAGACTTTCCTAGTTTTTTTTTTTTTTTAAATATGAGCTACATTCTGAGAACTATATCATCCAATGGTGATTTTTGTATGAACATCACAGAACTAAATCAGCCCAATTTTACTCATTTAGATTACTAGCTATACTTGATCTCTGGTATGACTCAGAAATGCAATAAACATGGGTGTCTGATGTTGCTGCTGGCACTGGGATATTCTATTCTGGGGGAAAAAAACCCCTATAACTAGTGAGAGTATTCTCTAACTAAAGGTAACACCTTTAGGTAAGACTACTGGACTCCTGAAAAATATCCTGCTGTTATTGTGCAGAGGCCAACATGCCTGGATTTTTTTTTTTCAGTTGCACAGGGGACCAATGTGCCTCCCATTGCTCAAAAGTCAGCTGTAACAACTATATAAGCTTGACATGTAGTCATGTTTTGCCTTTATTGAGTTTGGCATAGTGTACATAACTGTATGTGATATACTTTCTGCGAGCTAGTAAGTTTGTTTACATCCCCTTCAGAAAACCCATGTGCGTGTTTTGCTTCACTGTTGCTATAGCTACAAAGTCACTGAGTGACAGCTACTTCTTCTGAGACCACCATGTCATATGCAGTAAGAGGTGACTGAAACCTCACGGGAGGTGATAAAACTTTCCCTTTGCTTTATCATTTTTAGCCTCCGAGTAACTGTATGCATGTATTTACTTTTAAGGGGCCTGAGTTTGGCTATGTAGAGAGTGTGGCCCCACCTGCTTCTTCCTGGTGTAGAGCTCTGCTTACTGTGATAATGAAGAGACATTTTAGATTTCCTTCCAACACTCTGGCTATGGATGCTTAGCGTTAGCTGTTCTCTGACCTTGTAATGAGACGTTCAGTGACAAGGACAAAGGACCTCAGGATAGCATGAGTCACTCTTCTGCATTCCCCGTGGGATAATTGATGAAATTCGCTCTGATGTTTCCCAGGAAGGCATGCCCAAATCTTATACAATGGTATTATTCAATGCATTTTTTTTTTTTTTTGCAAACATTTCATTTAGAGCAATTGTGCTAACTTCTAGTTGACTGATACAAAGAAGAATACAATGTTACTTTGGTTCTGTAGCCTGACACCTTAACAGTATTGTGGTGGGGTGAGTGATGCTGAGTTTCAAATTGAAATAAACTAAAAGAAGGAGCTCTTTAATTTCAGTGCCACAGAAAATTCCCGTTTGTATTGTAGACTGGTTTTCTAAGTTGAATACATTATTAGGAATGTTCTGATAGTTTACTAATCCCTCTGCTTCATTTTTCCTTGTCTTTGTAATGGCAATTTGTATTCATTTGTTTCCAGGATAAGGAAAGAGGTGATTCACGTTTTGTAAGAAGATACTTAGTGTTTTTAATAGAAACGTAAGTTTCTATATTTACATGTAAAATGAATACATCAGTTGTGTTCGTTGCCTAAATAACCCCCGGCCATGCTCACATAGGCAACCCTATCTAAACCTGATATGTCACAAAAAGAAAACAAATAAATAAATATCAAAAATGACTTTTGCAATAGGGGAAACAAAACCTAATTGAACTGTTATGAGGAAACTTCTGTCACATTTGACTTCTGTGCAGACCTTTTAGAATTTTGGGTAAAAATACAGATGTTCAGCAGTGAATGAAAAATGTCAAATTCATCCTCTTGGTGACAGTTGGCATCTTTGCTTATGCTGGGCATCCATGGGTATTTATTTTCAGTGTCTAGTTGAGATTCTTTCTAATGTTTACATTTCCTAACCAATTGCCAATATGCAAAATAACAGATATCCAAAACCCGTTTGTTTTGGCATCATCCTTTCAGTATCACTTTTCACAATGCCTGCTTATACTATTTTATCCTTTGATACTTTCGTACATGTCTATAGTGTGTTTTGGTTATTTTCACATCCAATTACCCTCTCCACTTCTATAGAAACCATTAGTTTTCCCAACATATCTCCCTCCTACTGTAATGGGCTACTGAACTGTAGTGACACCTTCTTGTGGAAGTATTCTTAAGAATACTTAAAGTGCTAAAACTATCTTGAATGAACTGGCCTCTAGTCACATAGACCAGCAAGAAACTCACTGGCCACATAGAGCAGCCAGAAATCTCTGTACAATATATCCCTGACCTCCAGGATATGAGAATAGTCTGACCTCTTACTATCCCTGCATCTGTAAATGACACTTGTTTGCCACAGATGTCCAGGGCTGCCTTTCTGTGGTATTTAGTCTTTTAAAACCTGAGTAAATTGGAGTTCTAAATAAATAAATAAACTGCCACTCCCCTTAGGACAGCCCCACTAACAGTGAATCAAGGCTCCGTATAACTTGACTTATTCAGGTCTCTTAGTGCTTATTTTCCTCAGGGACCCCATACTCTACGACTATCAATATTTAGACGATATCCCATAGAATCAGGGATCAAGTTTGCTTTATTTTATTTGAATTGCTTCAAATGTCATGCATATGGTATATTCTCAATGAATTTTAATCACGTTAATTTTTTCATTACACTTATTTATTTCTGGGTGTTTGTCTGTTCCTACAGTACATGCCTTCAGGTCCCGGGACCACTGTCACTCTCCTCCCACTGTGTGGATTCCAGGGACAGAACTCAGGAGGTCAGGCCTGGCTGAAAGTATCTTTTGCCACTGAGCCAACTCCCTGATCCAGAATCCCATTTAGTAGAACAGCCCAGAACTCTTAAAATGTTCTTGCTTACTTAATTTTATGTCAAACTATAGGCACAGATTAACTAATCTATAATTGCCTTAGCCCATATCACCTCCATTATTAACTTGATTGTTTAAAAAAGGAGAACTCTTAGAGTATTATATCTTACCTTTCTCAGCTTTCTGTTTTATTTTGTTTTGTTTACTTTTGAGACAGGGTTTCTCTGGGTAGACCTGGCTGTCCTGTAACTGTTCTGTAGACCTCACTGGCCTTGAACTCACAGAGATCTGCCTGGCTGAGGGCTGGGACTAACGACTACACTCCAGCTCCTCTGCAATGTTAAGGAAAAGAGGAAAAAAAGCATATCTGGATACTCTGGGTCATGCTGTGACCACTGAACACTCAACATTCACCAGCAAGTTCTACTATCTGTTCCATACAGTCATGTGTATGTATGTATGTATGTATGTATGAATGTATGTATGTATGTATATGTATATGTATATGTATATGTATATGTATATGTATATGTATATTATTTAGACATCGTATTTTAAAGTGGGACTTTAATGAAAATGTTTTGAGCTCCATAGAGAACATGATTGTGCCTGAATCTATAACTTGGTTGTTGTTAGAAGTGAGAAAGTGCCTAAGTGTTGAATCATACATACTATAGATTATTTCTTTGAAACTTGGCAGGAGTCAGCATGAGCTATTTTTATTTTTATCTTTTATTGAAAATATTTTTTTTCTCATATAGTATATCCAGATTATGGTTTCCCCTCCCTCTACACCTTCCAGTTCCTCCCTACCTCTCCTTCTGTCTAGATCCACTGCCTTACTGTCTCTCATTAGAAAACAAACGGGCCGGGCTGGAGAGATGACTCAGCATTTAAGAGCACTATCTGCCCTACTGGAGGACCCGGGTTCAGTTCCCAGCACCTACATGGCAGCTCACAGCTGTCTGTAACTCAAGTTCCAGGGTATCTAACACCCTCATACAGATATACATGTAGGTAAAACACCAATGCACATAAACTAAAAATAAATAAATTATTTTTTTAAAAAAGAAAATAAAACAAACAGGCTTCTAAGAGACAATAATAAAATAAAACAAGATGTGCTCCAGCCAGTGCTAAGTCAAGTATCGCTTGGGTTTAGGGTGAAGGTGATACAGCAAAGAGGCTTATTTAAATGTAAATGAGCTAAATACCTAATAAAAAATGGGAAAAAAAAAAGAGGAAAGCTCTTGTCTGGGCCATGGACAGCAGAGCACCATGATGCATGCTGAAAGCAGTGAGTGGTTTAGTTTGGCAAGAGTCAGCATGAACTAAAGGAAAGAGAGTTTGGGAGAGGGTGGGAAGTAATGAGTTTTATGATTGATTTACTCTACCTTGCTGAGTGGCTGGCTGGTGTCTTCAGATTATCCATTCCTTTCAACCATCACCGTATATTCTAGCAGCTAAAGAGCTTCTTTAATTCCTAGAAAATGTTTTAGGTCTCTCTTGAGGACCCACCAATAACTCCACTATCGTTTTATTTCGTCTCTTGAGATGAGCAGACATAAATCTACTTAATATAAAGCAGTTAAATTTTAACTGCAAATAGTCTTAAAAGGTTCGTAACCTATAAATAATGTACCACTTGGCTTCCATAACTGCTAGAAATGGATTGAGTGGAAAGAAAAAAAAATTAGGTGAAATGATGATCAGTTAATACGGTGTCTGCTTTCCGTTTCAATGGTTGATGCTGTGGGCGCTCACAGAGATGAGAGGGTGTGGCTGACCCAGGTCTGTGGGCACAGCAGAAGTATGGGAGAGACAATTCTATAGTTTATCTTGTATTTGATAATGAATCAAATTATCCTACTGAGCTATTAAGGCTTACAGTAGTCTTATCATGCTGGGATTTTGTTTTGTTTTGTTTTGCTTTGTTTTGTTGTTGTTTAGTACAATATGGTTTATATATAAAACCATATGTGTGTGTGTATAAAACAAATGTAGCATGGCAAGGCTTTTATGTGAGCCCTAAAGCTTCAATAGGATAATGCCCCAGAGAGGGAACCCATGAAAAACCCAAGTAATGTCTGCACCAATGATTGCACTGAAGTTCAGCTTAGTGAGCCAGTGGAATGTGTTGGATCACTAACAGCAGTGTGAGTGAGCGCTTACTCGGAGGGACATGGATAACTCAGAAAGCAACTGCATCGCCTGGAAGCACATCTCCACAGGGGCTATGACTCTTGAAAGCTGCAAGCGGGGAACTCTGAAGGTGGCTTGACAGGACTGAGAATGCTCCCTCTGAGGCTTTGCTGAGTCTCCGCCCCAGGCATCTGTTTACTCCTCTGCAAAGCTGGGAGGTGTCCTCAACAGTCTTCCAAGTTGCAAAGAGGCATCCCTCGGAATGGGAGACAAATCTTTGCCAATTATATCTCTGAGAGATGGCTGGTTTCTAGAATATACAAAGAACTCAGAAAACTAAGTGTGATAAATAATAATGAAATACACATTAATAAACAGGGTATAAAACTAAACTGAGAGTTCTCAAAAGATGACACAGGAAAGACTGAGAAACACTTAAAAGTGTTTAACATCTCTCTCTCTCTCTCTCTCTCTCTCTCTCTCTCTCTCTCTCTCTCTCTCTCTCTCTCTCTGCCAAATATTGAAGCAAGCTTTATTAAATACTAGCCAGGATGATGGTCCTGGCCAGGTTCATACCCAAGATTCCCAGAGTATGATATCAAATCACACTCAAGTGTTTAACATCTTTAGCCATCAGTAAAATGCAAATAAAACTACTTGGAGATGTCACCGAAGACAGAATAGCTGAAACACATGACAGCATATGCTGGCAAGGATGAGGAGAAAGAGGAACATTTATTCATGTCTTGGTGGGGGTACAAGCTACTACACCCAGTATGACATCAATGCAAAGTTTCTTCAGAAAGCTGAGACAAGATCCAGGTATTACATTCCTGAGCATAAGCCCAAAAATCTCTGTATCTTGCTACAGAGATAATTGTCCATTTATGTTTATTGCAACTCTGTTCACAATTGGCAGAGATTAGAAACAGCCTAGATGCCCAACAAATGGTGATTGGATAATGGAAATGTGGAACATTTACACAACAAAGTATTATTCAGCTGTTTTGAGAAGAATATTATGAAATTTGCAGGTAAGTGGATGGAGCTTGAAACAATCACTCAGAGAAAACCCAGAACCAGAAAGAGAAACATTGTATTGTTTTATTTTATATGTGGATATTAGCTTGTAGTCTTTGGGTACATGTGTTTCATTCAGAGCATCCGTAGTAGCTACATAGTTGCTAAAGGACTAAGGAGTGGGGAAGGGGGGAGAAATGTAGGGTTATAAAGAAACACAGGAAGTTAGAATAGGAGGATTAAGTGGGAGGGGGAGGGGAGGATGGAGTAAGGAAGAGAATGTAGGGAGGGTAACTAACACTAAAGCCCCTTTAAAAGGCCACATGGAAACCTATTACTGTAGAACCTTCCCCAAACACATTCATATCAAAAGGGATTTAAATGGAGTTACCTTATAATAAGAAAAGCAATGCTCCAACTAGACAATACATGTCATCAAATAACAGCCCCCTCCCCAGTGCCAGGAATGGATTACATATTTTTGAGTGACTGGTCAAAGAGGTTCAGTAAACCCTTCCAACATTACGGACTCCTGCCAGTGCTTACCTGATGATAAGGCTCTATCTACTGTTGGGGTTATCACTTACTTAGGTTATTGAACTTGAAGAAATTGTGCTGGTGCTCATAGAGAAGTTTCCCCCTTAGTGACTAGCATCCATAGTGCTGGAAAGTATTCTGTACACTACTGAAGGGGAAAAATAATCACCAACACTACCCAGATACAAACTCTGAGAACCACAATAGCAATTTGCCTGAAAACATATGTCCACTGGTACAATACCGGCACATGGGTTGTGGGAATAATCAACCACTGTTTTAAAATTAGATTTGAGGCTTGCTCCATTAGACCTATCTCTGACACTGTCAATGGGAACCTAAGACTAACTAGGTCACAGGTAAGGGAAAAACCTACTACCCCTATTCTATTACATAAGCCAAGCTATAAAATGACTCCTAATGACATATGTGCATTTCAACAGAGAAGTTTTTCTTGCTGTATGGTATTATCAGAGATACCCACAACTAGGTAGTGGGCAGAGAAGGAGAATACTCAGAAAGTGCAACACTACTCTAAATGTCTTTATTGTGCCCCTTTTCTCAAGGCTCAGGAGTCTATGCTGAAGAGGAAAGGTAGAAAGAGGTAAAGGCAGGAGGCAGTGAAAGATTTCAAGGAAACAATGTTTCAGACATAAGAGGACCAGGTGCACTGAGACAGGATGCAGAAGGTCTGTACAAATTCAAGCCATTCACACACAGTCCCAGCTCTGAGAGGGGAAGCAGGCACAAAGTCTCACTCCTAACCAAGATACTGTTTGCATTTGATAATTGCTGGGAGAAGGAAAGTCCCTGTCTTTTGGGGTTTTTGTTTTTGTTTTTGTTTTGTTTGTTTGTTTGGTTGCTTTTGCTCTGGTTTTGTTTTTGTTTGTTTTGGTTTGAGAGGTTGTTTGTTTTGTTTTGTTTGTCTTTTTGTTTTTGTTTTCTGTTTTCTCAAAAAACTAAGAATGTGGATCACATGCCAGGGTAAGTCTCACATTATTCGAGCGGTTGGCCAACACAAAACAGATTCCATGTTTTGTTTGGGGTTTGGGTTTTTTTCCCTTTGGCTGGCTGGTATTATTATTATTATTATTATTATTATTATTATTATTATTATTATTGAAGAACATGAAATTGGGTGAGTATGGAGGGGAAAGGAGTTGGAGAAGGGGAAAGCTTATAATCAAAATATATTGCAGGAAAAAAATAAACTTAAATTTTAAAATGTTCCAAGTCTTCACTTTCCTGACAGGTGATCTTTGGTGTCTCCTGAGTGCCCCCCACCCCTTTGCTGGAGGGGATGCTTTAGTTCTGAGGAAACTGCTGTGAGGGAGGGCCCTGCGCACACATGCTGAGATTCTCTTCACAGTAGACAGTTGCTGAGGGAGAAAGAATCCCCTGACTGAGGACTCGGAAGCTGGTACATTTCCCACATTTCCCATTCTCCAATGGATGGCCTATATCCATGCGCACTGGTACATTTCCCATTCTCCAATGGATGGCCTATATCCATGCGCACTGGTACATTTCCCATTCTCCAATGGATGGCCTAATCCATGCGCACTGGTACATTTCCCATTCTCCAATGGATGGCCTATATCCATGCGCACTGGTACATTTCCCATTCTCCAATGGATGGCCTGTATCCACGCACTTATGGGCAGCTCTAATTGCACTTAATGGGTTATTTATTAAAGGCATAACGTTGAGAAAGGTCATGTTTTGGAAAATACGAAGGAAGTTGGAGGGGAAAAGTTTGGAGTAGGTGTGATTATATTTCATTGTATATATGTATGAAATTCTCAGAATTAAGGGGGAAATTAAAAAAAAAGCACAACAAACCAACAAACTAGTATTATAGGTTCCTGAAGAGTCTAATTTGTTGAGAAACATTGTTTTTGATATTTCAGAATCCATTCACACACAGACACACACACACACACACGTGTGTGTGTATATCAGTATTTACTTCTTTTATCACGCTTTACTAAACGGTGCTTGAAAATAATACTCAATTTACATGTTTGTTGAAAACCGATTTAGTGTGAGCCTGTTCTTGTTACCACATAGATCCCAAAGTTTGAGACTCTCTTCCTTCAAAGGTGTGAGCATTAATTTTCAAGGGAAGGTGTATAACATAACCTGCTAATAAAACCTACAATCAGAGTCCCGTGAAACTAGCTGTGTAATTAAAGGAAAGAAGATTTCATGCCATATGTCGTAATGAAATAGCCTAATTTATGTAAGAATGTGTTGAGGTATTATAGCCCATAAGCTAGAACATCCCAATCTAGCAGTCCTCGAGGCTCTCATGCGAGGGAGATAGGACAATGCTCTATCAGATTGGACTTTAAACATCTTCTAATGACCCATGTGTCATAGATTCATTCCTCAGAGTTGCTTTGCATGGGAGTGACTGAACCTTTAAGATATGTTGTATGTTGGGAAGTCTCCGAATCACAGGGCGAACTCTCTCCCTTTTCCTCTCTTCACATCCAAGCTCTGAGTTGACCAGTTTTTATCCAGCTTCATAGTTTTCCATGATGTGGTGCCTCCCAACAGACCCAAGGCAACAGGACTGAATGATCCTGGGGCCAAATGGACATTTTCTCACTGTGTGTTTATTATCTCAGTAACAAAAAGCTGACTGACACAGGGAGTGCACAGTTTCCCTTTATTCACGTGTTGATAATTATTTCTGTGTCTCTGGTGACATTCTTGTGGTTCCCTTTCCTTCCAACAACAATTTACTAGGAAGAAAGAGGGAAGGAGGCACTGCAGCTAAGTCACTGGTGTAAATTCTCAGCTTCCCCTAAACTGTGAGATATAAGTCTCTATCCCTTTTCTGTTTGCTAAATGTAGCTATCTTTAAAAAAAAATCCTACAGAATTTTTGTGAAGATTAAAGATTTGTTATATGCTGAAGAGAAAAGTAGCTACCAATTCAAGAGTCTCTTATCAAGCTCCATGTTCAACTCAGACAAATTGTTTAACACATACACACACACACACACACACACACACACACACACACACACACACACATACACACACACACACATTCTTTACCCTCAGGAAATCTGCAGTTTGTTTTTCTGAATGAGAACATGCCTATGCATTTTGGTTGGTGGTTTTATAGTAATTCTTCCTTCCTCTGTGAATCATACCACAAAGCAGGAGCCCAAGTAACAGAATGACACTTAATCAGGAGATAAATTATAGAATTGAGTGTTTTCTTCAATGGCATGAAGAAAAGTCCTGGTGCGGTGTGTTGGAAGATGGTTTGTAAGACATGCTCACTTCCATGGATGGAGATCAGCCTGGTTCTCAAGTTAATGACACCCAATTATAGAGAGACCTAGGAATGATTAGCTGAGACAATGTGATGATGTCCATCTTTGCTGTGGGCTATTAAACGCTGACTTAACTTTTGGAAGCCCTTAAAACGACTTTCATTTTTGTGTTAGAGAACAAAAAGGATGAAGAAATTTCTGGGCGTCTTTCTTCTGCTGCTTCATATGTTTACGCTTGGGGTGCTTCCTCTAGTGCCCATGTGGCTTTTCTCCACCCCAGCTTCTACTCAAGACTATTTAATGTTTGAGGAAGTTGCAAAATTATGCATGAATCCATTGTTTTGAAGCATGTTACAAGTGCAGCCTACTTAACAGTGCTGCTAACGTATCAGTCTTGACTGTAGATCCTACCACAGTATGGAAATTCTCTCTGAAGAAGTTTTTGTAATGGATTCCGATTTGAGATGGTGTCCCACTACCCTGTAACTGTACCACTTACCCAAGTGCTCACTTTGATCACTTGAGACAATTCATTCTTCTGGTCTAGGCATCAAGGAAACGAAAGTGAAAACTTCAATGAGCTATCATATGATCTCAAAATACCTTTAGCAATCAGGGAAAACAAACAAAGGAATGTTGTAAAGGATGTTGGGGGAAAGAGTCTTTCATGTGGTGGGAGGATGCATTAGTAAAATCGTTATGGACAAAAGGATGGTAGTACCTTAAAGAACTGAAAATATGATAATCACACAGCTATCCACTTATTAAAGTTGATACATACCCTAGGGTTTCTGTATTACATTTTTTGTTTCTGTGATTGGATGCCTCCTGAAAAAAGTAATTTAGGGGAGAAAGGGGCTTTTGTACCTGCAATGCCAGTCACTGTGGTAAAGTCAAGGCTGGAACTTGAAGCAGCTAAGCATATCCACAGACAAGAGCAGAAATGGCACATGCTTCTATTGCTCATCTTACTCTCTCCACTCTTAACACAGTCCAGGACCCAAAACCAGAGATGGTGGCCACATTAATGGCAGTTTTGGTGGTCACACCTTCTATAATTAATTTTCCATAGGCATGCCCACAGGCCATTATTAGATTATTTAATCTAGATAATATCTTGAGGTTCTCTTCCTGGGAGAAATTACATTGTGTTAACTGGACAATTAAAAACTGCTATCATAAAACAGAAGACATAAACTCAGCCTTTAAAAGAGATAGTTGAGTTCCCTGTTTATTGTGGTACCACTCATTATGGCAGCTAAGAAGTGAAATCAGCCCATCTGCTCATGTTACATGGCTAAAGAGAATGGTTTGTGTACACAACAGAGACTTAAATCATACAGAAACATCCTGTTGTTTGCAGGGAAATGGATTGAATCAGAAGACATCATTTTAAGTAAAATATGCCAGACAGAAAAACCAACACCACATGTTCTCTCTCATATGTAGAAGTGGGAAAGAGCCTTGGACTCATTTGCACAGGGGGAATTTTCTTAAACAGAACTCCAGTGGCTCATGCTCTAAGATCAAAAATTGATAAATGGGACCTCATGAAACTGGAAAGCTTCTGTAAGGCAAAGGACATAGTCAATAAGACAAATTGGCAACCTACAGATTAGGAAAACCGTCTTGAATAACACCATCTCTGATAGAGGGCTAATATCCAACATATATAAAGAACTCAAGAAGCTAACCATAAAAAAAAAAAAAAAAAAAAACAACCCAATCAAAAAATGGAGTATAGAACTAAACTGAGAATTCACAACTGAGGAATCTCAAGTGGCTGAAAAACACTTAAAGAAATGTTCAAAGTCTTTAGTAATCAGAAAAATGCAAATCAAAACTACCCTGAGATTCCACCTTATACCAATTAGAACAGCTAAGATGAAAACCAAAGGTGACAACACATGTTGGCAAGGATGTGGAGAAAGAAGAGCACTCCTCCATTGCTGGTAAAATTGCAAACTGGTACAACCACTCTGGAAATCAATCTGGAGGTTCCTCAGAAAATTGGAAATAGATCTACCTGAAGACCCAGCAATACCATTCTTGGGAATATACCCAAAAGATGTCCCACCATGCCACAGGGGCATGTGTTCCACTATGTTCATAGCAGCCTTATTTGTGATAGCCAAAACCTGGAAACAACCCAGATGAAGAGGGGATCTAGATCTGATATTGGGTGAGGGAAAAAGACTGAAGCCCTGAGGGCCAGCAGAGAGAATGGAAACAGGCAACCTCTGGAGGTAGGAGGTTGGGGGGATCCTCCAGAATGCACCAGAGACCTGGGAGGTGACAGACTCTCAGGATTCAAAGAGAAGGACCTGAGATGAAATGCCTGACAGTAGAGAGAGGTAACTTATAGAATCCACCTCCAGCAAGAAGACAGGACATCAAGTGAGGGAGGAGGTTGCCATCCCACAGTCAAAATTCTGACCCATAATTTTTCCTGCCTGAAAGAACTGCAGGGATGGAAATGGAGAAGAGCCTGAGGAAAAAAAGGTCCAGCAACAGTCCCAAATTGGGATCCAGCTCAAGGGGAGGCCCCAAGGCCTGACACTATTACTGAGGCTATGGAGCGCTCATCGAAAGAGACCTATCAAGACTGTCCTCTGAAAGACCCAACAGGCAGCTGAAAGAGTCAGATGCAGATATTTGCACCCAACCAATGGACAGAAGCTGCTGACCCCTGTGGTTGAATTAGGGAAAAGCTGGAAGAACCTGAGGAGAAGGGCAGCCCTGTAGGAGGACCAGCAGTCTCAATTAACCTGGACCCCCAAGATCTCTCAGACACTGGATCACCGACCAGGAAGCATACACCAGCTGATATGAGGCCTCCAACACCTATACAACAGAGGACTACTGGGTCTGGGTTCAGTCAGAGAAGATGCACCTAACCCTCAAGAGACTGGAGGCCCCAGGAAGTTTAGAGGTCTGATGGGATAGGGGAGAGGGTGGGGGTATTTTCCTGGAGACAGGGGGGCAGGGAGGAGGTATGGGATGTGGAACAGTTTGAAGGTGGACTAGGAGGGGAATAAAATTCGGAGTGTTGAAAGAAAGAAAGAAAGAGAGAGAGAGAGAGAGAGAGAGAGAGAGAGAGAGAGAGAGGAAGGAAGGAAGGAAGGAAGAAAGAAAGATGTTGACCTGAAAATTCAATAGTAATTACTAGAATCAGTAAGAGTATGTGGAATAGGAAGAACAAAGCAGAAGAGATGAAGGCTGTGTGCATGTATGAAAATATGCAAGGATATGGTCGATATGTAATAAACATGTTAATAAAAACAAGAGTTAGGCTCCAGCCTCTGGCTTTGGGGGAAAGGATAATGGGAAGAATTCTCTTTGGCAAGTTCTCTATTACATCCTAATTAGATTTCTTAAGGAGCCTAGAAAGTAGCTCAGATACTTCCAATTCCAGTCCCAAGCCAGCTCATTTGTGGTCTTGCTCTGTTTCTTCTTCACTGCTACTGCCCTGTGTCAAAGCTGTTCTCTAGATACTAAGCATAGAGTTGTCTGAAGTAGCAGTTTTCATTGCTTGTTTTACTGTGATTATTATTAATAAAAGCATTTGATGTCATAGCTTAATGAATATTTCCCTCCACATTTACACACTGAAACAACTGCCTGAAATGCACATAAAGCCTTTGATAATTTTACTTTATTCCATTAAAAAGATACTAATTATAGCTTATTAAACTGATTTCAGGGCTGATAGATTGGTTATACACCATAGTTTATAAAATGATATGCTCTGTTGGGGTTGAAGAGAGGGTCAATAATTAAGAGCACTTGCTGATCATCAGAGAACCAAACTTTGATCTCCCACCCATGTGCCTAGCTCATAACCACTTACAACTCTAGCACCAGGAGATTTGATACCGTCTTCTGGACTCCACAGATGTGCATTCGAGTATATACTCACCCACATACACACACACACACCACAAAAATAAAATAAGTCTTTTAAAGAGTATCACAAAGGGTATTTTGTCTTTTATACTTTAAAAATATGGTAAAATATATTTTAAAAGTAAAACAAGCTCTTAAGCTCTCACCTTTCTTACTCTCATCTATAGCTCTCCTTTCCCCTCCCCTTCTTCCCCCCTTCTCTCCATGTGGCCATGGCTGGCCTCTCTTTCTTTTACCTTTCTCTCTGTCTTTCTACAATAAAGCTCTAAAACAAAATAAAACAAAACAAAACAAAAAAGTAAAGCAAAAAATATTCAGGTCAGCCTCTAAATGATCAAAATGATAGCTACTATTGAACACATAGTTTAGTGAATGTTTAAGCTTTTTTTTTTTTTTTGTTTCTTCTTGTATCTGATATTGAGAGGACAGCCAACTCTGTAGCCCTAGCTGTCCCTCAAATTTGTGATTCTCCTGTCCTACCTTCTCGAGAACTGGGGTTACAGGCGTCTGCCCTTTAGCATGGGAGTGTTGTAGCTTTAGAAGTCCTTCCTGTGAGAAATGAAGCTTGGAGGAGCATGTACTCTTTAGCCACCAAAGATTTCCATGGTCCACACCCTTTTTCTCTGGTCCCCAGAATGAAGAAGGAACAAGACCCTTTGAAGCCTTTGGGCTTGGATAGCAAATCCTTCTGGCAACATAAGGCAGCAGTAACTGGCTGTATTGAAGGAGATGCCCAGTGTGCACTGCACACTGCCAAATGGGTGTGAGTTCCAGATGCTGCACCCTACCCAGCGTGCGAGGTGGTAATTTTTGCATGAAATGGTTTTAGCGCTGTGGATTTCACTGTGTCATTCTCTTCATCCCCTTCCATCTCTTCTTGCCTGGGTCTGATTCCCAAACTTTGTGACAATCTGCGTTGGTTTCTCTTTTTCTAATCGATTGCAACCATTTCCCCGAAGCTGAGCTAAACATTAGAGGTTGCGTCTCAAAAGGAAGGGAGCCTGAGAGGTTCAAACTTTGGAGGATTAATGCAAATTGCTGACGAGACTGGAAGTAAAAGAATCCTTGTTTGTTTGTTTTTTCCAGTTTCCTTCCTTTTTAAAAAGTAACTTCCTCATTAATTCAGCTTCTATCATCAAAACCTCATTTTGGGAGACATGCAAGACTGATTGAGTGAGGAGAAAGGGAAATGTCACATGCGGTATACCCTTAGGGAGAGCAGCATCCATCGTGATCACTTCTCTTTCTCGCATTCAAGGCCAGTCCAGGGTGGCTTTACCAGGGTCAGCACGTGCAATCCTATGTGAAGGCCAGTGAAACACGCATCTTTCCATACATGCTGGTAGAATAAACCATGAGATCTGGTTGAATTCTTCCCCATCAACAGATGCGTGTGCAGTAGTAACCCTCCAGGCTGAACTACCCAGAGGGTACCTTCGTTCTTCCATCATTTCCGATGAACAGGATTGGACAATGAAGATTCCAAACCAAAAGGTGCAGGTTGGAGCTGCTTGGTGCCGTTGTCTTTTTAATTCCATGTTTTTACATTTCAAGCACCAGCTTGGCATGGGACATTTCAGACCAAATATAAACTCAGTGAAGGCATATTCAAAACTAGCCCTCATACAGAATATCACCAGCTTACCAAATCTGCACTGAATTAACACACATGTGTCAATGTCGTGACTTTTTATGCATACCAGGAAACCAAGTCAGGATAAATATCTCCAGCAAATGAGCACGTCAGAAACATTTGATGAAATAAACATGAAGCACAATTAAGTAGGAAAAAAAAACAAAACAAAACGTTGGGCAAGGAAGACGATTTGATGGTTAACAGTGTCTCTTATGCAACTTGAGGACTTCCATTTGAACACCAGGGACCCTTTCTCAAGAAAATAAATATGTATTCCCAATAACCTTCTTTAGCTTCTAGACATATGTACAGACATGGATGCCCATATTGCCCCCCACATATACACAACACACACACACACACACACACACACACACACACTCACTCACACACACACACACACACACACACACACACACACACATACACAGCATAAACACCCAAATTGAAAACAATAAAAAAAGAACCTTAGAAACTTTTAAAAATTGCTTGTATGTGTTGGGATGCATATCCAAGTCAGAGGACATCTTATAGGAATCCGTTGTCTTTCTCCACCACTTGAGTTCTGTGGATTTAACCCAGGTTATCCCACCATAACCATTGGGTCTCTATCATTCCTTTCTTATCTGGAGGTAGGCATACCACTTGCCAGGCCTGAGAAATTTCTCTAAGAAATTTGCCCTTTTTCAACTTCGTTATGATCACAAGAAACCAGTACAGATCACACACATTGTTCATATGGTTCTTATGTAGTGGAGATTTCCATAATGTCAGTTAAGAATTAATGATCATTGCCTATAGTTTCAGACTTGAATGTGGTCAGGATCAATGTATTAGTGTGTCTATTGCTTTGGTTAAAACACCTTGACCCAAAGCAACTTGGGAGAATAGGTGTTTGTTTCCTTTTACATCATCTAGGGAAGTCAGGGCAGTAATTCAAGGTAGGAACCTGGAAACAGGAGCTGATGCAGAGGACATGGAGGAGTGTTGCTCAATGGTTTGATCCTCATGGCTTGCTCAGCCTATTATAGCAATCAGTATCATTAGCTCAGAGGTGGTACTGCCTAAGATGAGTTGGATTGCCCACAGCAGTCATCAATTAAGAAAATGAGAGACAGGCTGCCTACAGGCCGGTCTGATGGAGGCATTTTCTCAATTGAGAGTTTTCCATTCCAAAATGACTCTAGCTTGTGTCAAGTTGATACAAAGCTATCACGCACAGCCAGCGCATCTAAGCTTGATTTTGGACTGTGATGGAGCAGTGTGAAGAGGGGATATAGCTTACTAACTTCTGTATAGCTGAAGTCTTAGGGTTTGGCAAGAACAGTTCTGACTCATGACTCCCATAAATTGAGAACCAGAAAAAAAAAAAACTAGAAGAGACAGTTTTTAATCTTTGATCCAAGTAATGAATAAATAATCAATGTTATTCATGGTGGCACATGCCTATAATCCCAGAATCTGGAATCCAGATGTGAGAGAGCGAGAGTTCCTGGCCAACTGTGACTACATAGTGACACTCTTTCTCAAACAAGAATAGCAAATTTGAGATATAGCACATACAACATGAAGGTTTCGAAGTCTTTCTTCTCTAGTCAGAAATTCTAAAGTACTTCCATAGTTAGAAATAGTTACACCAGGGCATAAGTGTGGAGAGCTGTGCCGCGAGCAATCGCCATTATAAGATGGGGCTGACTTCCGCTGTGCCTAACTAGTAAACAAGCCTTGTGTGCAAGTGCGAGAGTGAACTCACTCTTAGTCACTGCCCATCTCGGGGCGTAGTAATGAGGTGATGGGCGAGCAACAAATCAGGAGCTGACACGCCACATCAGGTGCTGAAACGCCACGCTGAGGGCTATATAAGCAGCACCATTTTCCGGGGTCGGGGTCTTCCCTCCTTAAGAAGCAATAAAGCTTGCCGCAGAAGAATCCAGTTGTCCGAGTGTGTTCTTGCCGGCGAGAACGATAGCGGGACACATAAGCATATTTAGGGCTTTCTTTTAAAGAAAGAAACTTGAAATCTTTTCCAGAAGACTTATGAAGAGACTTCATAAATTATTTCTGATAATTAACTACCCATGTAACCATGGCTTGCTAGTATCTTTGTATCTGCTTTTCCTTATCTTTGAATCCTGAGCCAAGTGGCACAACCATCCTATATAGTTAGCCAGAACAAAGACTAGATACTTTGTACTAACAGCTTATTATGTGGCTGCTGACATTTTCCTTTACATGTGTGTCACATTGTTTAGTGTCAGCAATAGCTGCTGCTAAGATAAAACTCACAGGCTCGCCTCAGTCTGCCATATCATGCCAAGATCAGGTGATATTTCTGTGCCAGTGTCTGAGTCACTTCTCGCCCTTGAAAATGAAATGAAAAACTCAAAGAAACTCATTTCAAGCATTGTTTTCTCCAGTAAGTCTGCTGAGTTTCCCATGCATATCAGCAATATATGTTTATATTGTATATTTATATTATATTATATATAAACTTTCCATTGAATAATAGAGGCGGAATAGATGATACCGTACCAAGCCGACATTCTAAAGCTACCTAACAATATTATTAAAAAGATTTTTTTTTATTCAAAGGATATCTCAAAAAAATGAGCAGAAAGTAAAATTTGTAATATATGCTAAGCAATTACATTGCAAAACCGAGCAAAGCTAAGCATATGTCTTTACGAAGATAGTACTACTTATGCTCAGTAAGACTGCCACCGTTTTTCTCTTGTTGGATCCTTGGCTCCTTCAAAGCAGAATTCCTGACGGTGGTGGTGTTTCCTTTGTTCTGCAGACAAAGCACACTGAATTTGGAGTTTGCCAATAGCACAAGCATTAATCGTTCTTTAGATCAAGACTTTGCTAGGGAGTCAATTATGCTTTGTTTCCTATCTCTGCCGGAGAGCGAACCGACGCCATCCACGTGAAGCTCATGAGAATGCGTTTGATAAAACCTGGAGTCTGACTCTCCTTAAGAGCTTCACCAGTTTATAAAAACTGGTATTCAGAATACTGAATATCTGGCAACAAAGAATAGCAACAATTCCTAAGTCGTTAGAGGGGTAAGAGGCGGGACACTTGGGGCTCCCTTCCTTCGTTTGCTTACGGGGGAGTTTTGAAGAGCAGTGCATTGGGAAAAGTAGATGTTTCTGGAAGCTTCCCTGAACTGAGAGATGGAGCTCAGAATCCAGGGAGACGGACATGGCTATACACAGCCAGAGCTAGTGGTCGGTGAGGTGAGAGGCTACCCGGAAAGGACAAAATCTGCAGTGTTGTCTAGACCACAGCTGAGCTCAGATCAGTCTCCATGCAAGATGGACCCAAGTTTGACAACAGTTAACCCAAAGAGTGGGAGGAAGCAACAGCCTGTGCTCACGGAAGACCTGAAACACTTCTCTCTTTAGCCTAGCATTCGGAGTGGAAACCCAGCACTCACAGGATATTGTATCGATGGTCAGAGAGGTTCTACCTGAGTACTGCAGATTCCACACAGGGCAGCATTGTGGGTTTTCTCGCTGAAGCTTAAAAATTAGTCTTAAAGGAGCTGGAGTTCCTTTTCAAAGAAAAGCCAACAAGTGCTTGCTGACAGGAGCCTGTTATAGCTATCTCCTGAGAGGCTCTGCCAGTGCCTGACAAATACAGAGGTGGATGCTCACAGCCATCCAGTGGACTGAGCACAGGGTTCCCAATGAAGGAACTAGAGAAAGGACCCAAGGAGCTGAAGGGGTTTGCAGCCCCATAGGAGGAACAACAATATGAACTAACCAGTAACCCCAGAGCTCCCTGGGATTAAACCACCAACCAAAGAAAACACATAGTGGGACTCATGGCTCCAGCTGCATATGTAGCAGAGGATGGCCTAGAAGGTCATCAATGGGAAGAGAGGCCCTTGGTCCTGTGAAGGCTCTATGCCACAGTGTAGGGAATGCCAGGACCAGGAAGCAAGGGTGGGTGGGTTGGTGAGCAGGGGGTGTGGGGGGTGGGGAGGGAATGGGAGTTTTCAGAGGGGAAACCAAGAAAGGGGATAACATTTGAAATGTAAATAAAGAAAATATCTAATTAAAAAGAAAAGCCAAGAATAAAAGAACAAATTAGATCCAGTCAGGGCTTCCTGTTGTGAACTCTTAGTCGCATTAGTAATAAATTTAAGAAACAGACTTGGGAGGAATCTTGAGGACAATTCTATTAGGGTTGTGAATGCCTCAGATCTTTCTGTATATGCATGTTGATTAAAAAAATCAAAAGTTTCCCCCCCCCTCTCTCCATGATAGGTCTCACTTTACAGCACAGGCTGGCCTTAGACTTACTAGCTAGGCTGGCCTCAAACTCAAGAGTGCCTTGCCTCACATTCTCAAGTCTTAGAATTACTGGTGTGCACTATTACACCCAGAAGAGTCTTCATTTTTTAATCTCAGTTGTTATAATCAAGTATAAGTTTTCTGAAAAATCTTCCATAGTTCAAATCTTTATGAACATCAAACAGTTTGTGAGAACATATAAGGAAATCATCCAGGATTGTACAAAGGAGACAAAAAGCTACAGTCTTAAGTAGGATACACGTTCATCAAGGACCAGCCTCAGCCTGGTGCTTTAAAGAAAACTGAAATCAGAGCAATGAAACCCAATGAAGTAATTTGCATTTCCAGTTTATCTTCTAAACTCCACCTAACCTATCTTCTAATCCCCAAATGCATTGTCAAATAAGAAAGAGGTTCTGAGGAGATCTCTATGGAGGCTCTTCAGTTCCCTCCTCATCCTCCACTCGAGTTTCAGTAAGGTGTCAGTTACAGCAACGTTTCGACTCCCTGCCCATCCCTTCCTGCCATCTTTATCCTCTCATAGCTGGCCGATATTTAACCCTGTGGTTTGCAGGAACCTGCTCTTCCAATCACGTGGCTTCTCCCCTCCTTCCACAGAAGCTTTGTCACTTATATGGGTGCCTGACATGGCAGAGCCGTGTCAAACAATACACATTGACTTGGGACTTCACCCATGTGGGGCTTCCTCTGCACTCCAGAGCCAGCTACTGTCATTATGTGAGAACAGGATTATCATGCCACCGCGTTGGGTCCTCTACCCTTAGTAATGACATCCAGGAGGAAAGGGGAAAGATGAGGCAGGGTTTTATGGGGTAGTACTAGAAAGAACAATGGAGATAAACCTTGGGAGAAGTAGAAAGACATTACAGGCCAACGCTTTCCTAGTGGATAAGCTTGGACCCTGAGCATCAGCCAGGGAGACCTTTTAATATTTAGTACTAGGTCCAAGCAGAAAGATTCCTGAGAGATAAGAGAATTTCTACTCCAGTAGAAGTTCTCATTTCTACTCCAGAGAATGTATGGACATAAAAACTGTATGATTATCGGCCATAGTTTATAGATCTGGTTCAGCTGCCCTTCAGATATCATGCAGCTTCCCTAAATCCTGGTCACAGCATGCTGTGGGAGGAGCTGACAGCTGATAGGAAGAGAAACGTGTGCTCATTCAATGCTGTTAGCTCGGACCAGAGTACTATGTCAGACTGTGTATTTACCTAAATTTGAAAAAAAAAATCTATCAAGAAAAGAATATTACTTGAGCTTTGGGGTCTTATGCCATGTGACCTTTTAAGTCAGACAGTTAGAGCAACACAGGACTAAATTATTCATAGCAGAATTTGATGGAGCCAACCTGCCTATTCTGAGTGTGAAGATGGACATGTGGTAACACAGAGATTAAACCCTCAGTGTTTGGTAATCAGGAGCAAACATATAGAACTATATTCTATTCCATACAGATAAGCAATGCCCCTTATGTCCTGTGAGCATCCTAGATGATCCTGAAGCTGCAATTCTGTATGCTTGATGGTAATGGATCATGCCAAGCATAGGTATAGGGCAGACATGACTTTCTGTGTCAAGATAACACTTAGTTACTTAACATTCCTTCAGGAGGTTTTGAGTAAATGGTTCCAGTTTCATAAATATGTCATGTGTCTAAGCTTGGCCTGATAGCAGTGAGATCTAGCCTATGGTGCTCCCTCCCCCAAGTAAGTCCTCCAACATGACGCTGGAAGGCATTTGCTTGGCACTCTCTACCTCTTTTCTTCTTGGTCTCTTCTGCAACAGCACCACAGCAACTAGCTTTGACTCTGTTTCTTGGAGACCCATAGCAGTGAAGAAAAAGCAAGCTGTTCTTTTTCTAAGTATATATATATATATATATAAAATATATCTTTTGTTGGCACAAGAATAAGGTATTGACTTTGTGATTCTATTCATGACATTGCTACATTGAAGAAAGTTTAGAGTAGGCCCCTTGAGAGGCTCCCTGAGTTCAGATGCTAGTTTTGGAAACCAGCACGTTTGCCCTGGTGTCAAGCATCAGATTATCTGTTGCTGCAACTCTGTATTTTAATTTGCTGTTATACTACACAGCTCATGTGCATTGCCGATTCATCGAGCCAAACTCTCTACGTGCCTCCTGTGGCAGATCAGGAGACACACTCCCTCTTACAATAGTTCAAAGAACAATAGCTCTTTGAAGTGTGTGGCCTAGATTTTTAGGCCATGTTACTGCCATATCTCATTTCTGGAGGATTTGTTTGTTTAGTTTAGGTTTTGTTTTAAATTTGTCTTTCTAATTTGGTATATAAGTATGTGTGGGAAATTTAGCACTGTGAAAAGAATAAAACATATGGACTTTGAATTATATAATTCCATGCCAACTAAGATTTTCATTCTATAGTGGAAAACACTTTAATAATATTGTTAGAACACAGAATCAAACACTTTGTGTGTGTGCGTGTGCATATATAATATATATAGTATAATGAACACATATATTATATAAGTGTAATATATATATATATATATATATATATATATGAATGAATGAAATTAACTTGCACATACATACATACATGTAGAGATATAATGGGTTTGGGTTCAGGCCACTGTAATAAACGTACTATTGTAGTGAAGTGACTCACAGGATTTGTGTGTGTGTGTGTGTGTGTGTGTGTGTGTGTGTGTGTGTGTGTGTGTGTGGTTTCCAATTCAATATAAAATTTTTAAATTTCATTATACTGTATACTGTCGACTACTGTGTAATTATTTTAGTAAGAAACAAACATGCCCTAATTAAAAATAACTTATTGCTAAAAAGTGCTGAAGTTTTGCTGGTGCACATCTTCCTTCAGGATTAATTGCTGGTCGTGATGACTGTGGCAGGAAAAGACAGAAGTGGTTTTGTTAATTGTTGGGAGAGAGACAGCACTGAAGTTGTCAGCATCCGTTAACTTCTCTTTTCATGGAAAACTTTGCTGTCACATACAAGCTAGTCAACAGTGTTTTCATCATTATGGAACCTTAAAAATGGACTTGGTCCCCTTAGACTCTGATGCTTCACTAACTAAAGGTTGTATAATAATGTGACTCTTGACATTTCAGCAGCAGCAACTCCAGCTTGGGGAAAAATTAATAAAAACTCTGTGTGTGTGTGTGTGTGTGTGTGTGTGTGAGAGAGAGAGAGAGAGAGAGAGAGAGAGAGAGAGAGAGAGAGAGAGACTGTGTGTCTGTGTGTATCTGTTTGTGTCTGTGTGTGTGTGCTGTGTATCTGTTTGTGTGTGTGTTTGTGTGCCTGTGTGTCTGTGTGCATCTGTGTCCGTGTGTATGTGTGTCTCTGACTGTATCGGTGTGTCTGTGTCTGTATGTCTGTATCTGTGTGTGTGTTTGTGTGTCTTAGGGTCTGTGTATGTGTATATCTGTGTGTCTGTGTGTCTGTGTATGTGCATCTGTGTGTGTATCTGTGTGTCTGTGTGTGTCTGTGTATGTCTCTGTATGTATCATTGTGTCTGTTTATGTCTCCGTGTGTATCTGTGTATCTGTGTGTCTGTGTATGTCTTTGTGCGTATCTGTGCGCTTGTGTATGTCTGTGTGTGTGTGTGTTTACAAGAAGAGACTCTCCAACCACTAAAGTTTTTACCTTCAGTCATTGCTACATGCTTCACAAGTAATTCCAGATTTTTCTGTCATTGGGCCACAAGCAGAGTAACTTCTTGAAATTAAGTCATCAGACCTTTCAAAGTTGTTCATGACGTTAAGTCACTTTTATTAAAATTCCTTTTAATGTTGATATTCTAATTTCAAGGAGTACTTGATGCTCTTAATGGGATTTACAAAGGGAGCCTCACTCTGAAGGCTTTCACCTTAGTGTTCCAGCTCTATCAAGTGAATCATTACCCACGCCCTTACAAAATGTAGTTCTTAAATAATAAGACTTGAAAGTCCATAAAATAGCCTACAAATGGAAGCTTTGTTAACTGACATTCTTATATTTACAGAAATAAGCATTGAAAATGTCAATTAAAAACATGCACACATGTTAAGTGTAAGAGGTGGAAGGAGTAAGATTAGCAGCACACTTTCTGAGTATATCTTCTAATTTTAAGACTGAATGATTTATATATATATAACATAATATATAGTTTAGAGTTTCTCAACATGGAAAGGAACTACCTTATGTCTCAGGTCTACCGCATCCTAGCCGTATTCCAAAAGGACTTTAAGTCTTACTATAGAGACACTTTCCCTGTTTATTTCTGCTCTATTCACAATAGCTAGGAAATGGAATTAACGTAGATATCTACCAACCAATGAATGCATAATGAAAATGTGGTGTGTGTATAAATGGAAAATTATGGAGCTGTAAAAAAAATATAAAATCATTACTTTTTCAGGAAAATTGGATGGAACTGAAAAAAAAAATTACACTGGTTGTCATCACCCGGATCTAGAAAGACAAGTACTTGTCTTTATCTCATATGTAGATCTTGGCCTTGTGTGATGAACTTGGGGTTTGAGTGATGAACTCAAAGTACATCTAGAAGTCAGGAAGCTGGAATCACAGTTAGTTAGGGATGAATGACTCAAGGTGCTTGAGACAGTAAAATGTGCATAAAATGGAAGTAGAAATGGTGGATCCTGGGAGGAAAGAGAGAGAGGTTTAAGCACACAGTGGGATGAAGAGATGGAGATGAAGGGGAAGCGTGGAGGGATTAACCAAAATGAAGGGTGTGTAAAACAGCCATATGGAAACCTACTATCTTGCAATCTCATTTAAGGTCAAGGGGGTGTTTTCCTCCCAGAAAACAATGCGAGTTATTAATAAAAATCTTAGTGTCACTGATAGGATTTCTGTCTGTGGGTTATTGGAGGTCCCAGAGGTTCCCAAAGATAAATATAGACCATTGCTATTGCTCCTGGTTGCCCACCATAACTAGCTATTAAGACCCCGTTGCTGAAGACAACACTCAGGATGCATGACATAGGAAGCTCGATCTTGAAATCAATAAGAAACTCTCTGCCTTCCAGCCAGCTTTCATGGTGCTAGATTGTGGCATGCAATGTGGTATGGGGGAGAAAAGACATCAGTGATCTCTCTCAGTGATGGACCTTATGCACCATAATAGCATCTGCTAAACAAAATGTGCCAACTGCAATAGTGGCATGATGGTTTTAGGGGTAACCAATCAGGTTCTGATTAGATTTGAGGCCTACTCCACAGGATGGATTTTTATGCCACCTTTGACACCACAGGGCAAACTGAGGAAGGCAGCAAGTATGGAGTCAGTGATTGGAGTAGGCTCTGATAGCAACTAAGTTTCCCCCTCAACCCCACTGATAATGGCAGGTGATTAAAAGGAAAGAGAGGAGGGGGAAGCTGGTGCAGATGGCACCGGGGTCTAAGCCTCTACTGGTGGTAGCAAATGAAAAAAAAGAAAGAGGATGAGACCAGTGCTGTTGACAAGTGGCTTAAACTCCTGCTAATAGTAGCCAGAGGAAGCTGCCACTAAGAGTGGCTAGTTGTGCTGTCACTGATGGTGATCTTCAATTAGAGAAAAGAAAGAGGGAAAAAAAATCATACACACACACACACAGAGAGGACACACACACACACACACACACACACACACACACACACACACTGGGTGAAACAAAGCAAGCTCCAACCATCTTACACATGCACATATATACACATATATACATACACACATTTGATGGAGAGAACAAAGCTCTAATGAGCAAGTTCTAACCATTTTATATATTATATAAATATATACACACAGTTGGTGGGTGGAAAAAAAAAACTCCAAAAGCTTTATTTTCCCTTTAGTCCTTTTATATCCCCTAAGGCAAGGTCCTCTATGTAAGCAAAAGAATTACCTCACAGATAAAATGCTACACAAGAGGGAGTTGCAGCAGGATTATTGGTCATATGCTCAAAGCAGTAGTTTTTCGATCTTTCACTCCATGGGCTCATCCTAAGTTCAGAGCAATATTATTTCATATTCATGACCTTACTTATCATGGTGAACAGCTGTGGCCTCATTCCTGGGCCTGACCTAGAATGAAGACTTTTCCTGATCATTAATTTGTCTTTCTTCCTAGTGCAATTGGTGTGCTTGTAGTGCATGAACGCTCATTGTCCTACTTTTCATTCAGTCTTTGTTATTTTGTCAGAGGAAGCATATTCTACTTTTGATTCTAACCTTAAACTTTCTATCAACTCTCTTTTTGTTTGTTTGTTATTTTTCAGACAGGGTTTCTCTGTGTAGCCCTGGCTGTCCTGGAACTCACTCTATACACCAGGTTGGCCTCAAACTCAGAAATCTGTCTGCCTCTGCCTCCCAAGGGCTGGCATTAAAGGCATGTGCCACCACTGCTCAGATCTATCAACTATCTAAGCTCTTAAAATTATTAGAATCAAATCAGAAATTCTACAAGATCATTAATTCATCTAAACAGCATTATTTCATGAAAGTTCATGTTCATGTTGATCTGTAGGAAATTTGCCCAATAGGGTAGGCTAACACCCAGGTATCAATCATAACAGACTACAAGCAAAACGGTCTTTCTTTGCCCAGTCATACCCTGTCAGAACAATGAGGAATACAACAATGACAAACATGAGAAGGCACATCACCAGCAAGAAGCATCCCTGGGACAAAGCCCCTGGGGCCATGTGTCTTCCAGTCAACTTGATCAAATACCCATGTCTGGGGAGGTTATGGGCATTAGGAAGTGGTGTGTTACTGGCAGTGTTTAGCTAAATAGTCACGCTTTCAAACTGCCTTCTAAATATTTATATTTATAAACTTAGATTTATGCTGCTTTCAACCTTGGTCAGAGAAGCAATTTTTCACAGTTGGTAGTGGTTAATGCAGAGATTGATAACTGGCCAATGTGCTGAAAATAAATGAGCCTGCATCTTCAGCTATAAAAGAACCATCGATATCAACCTTCCACCACCCAAGGACATTGTATAAGAGGGGCCCCTGAAATACTGAACAAGCTGAATGATGGGGAGAACAACATGGCTAGTGAGCAACTCAAAATTTTAGAGTGGATTTGGAAAAGGTTCTTGAGGGCCCAGCCCTAGGATGAGAGCTATGGGCAGTTGATGAATGCTGAGGGCAGCAAGGTCACTTTTCCTTGGGGTATGGCAGCTGGTTGAGTGCTTTGACCCAGGGGATGGCCTCCTATCCACGTACATGTGGACATCACTACTTTGACTCAGTGGATTATTCATTTTGTTCAAATAGAACATAAAGCGAGAGAGACACTCACTGGTGGGGTCATTGGTGAAGCTTGGGGGAGGTAGTAGGGCATATATAGTCAAATAACTTTATATGAATGTATGCAATTTTCAAAATATATTTAAATGTTATTTTTAAACGTAACACACAATAAACAAAAAATATATTTGTGCTTGTCAGTAATGAAGTTCATTGTTTCATATCTTTTTTTTTAATCAGTTATTTACTACAGAAAAGGAATTAAGCATTTATCAAACTGTCCTATACAAACATTCAAAATAACCATAAAGAGTTCATTTTTTTTTTTAAATGTCAGCTAGCAATGTTGATGGGATGATGGTTAAGGGAATTAATTTAGGGCAAGTATCTACTAATTGGTGCTAGAAAATGGCTGGGTGCTTGATAAAAAATTGGACATTGACAAAGAAATAATGGCCAGTTGCTAGTGCTTGTGACATGACACAGCACAAAGGGAAGATAAATCAGACATCACCACCTGAAAGCATTAGTCAGCATTGTCATTGCCAATAGTGACTGCTGACTGACTCGTGGTGCCCAAATAGCCATTACTTTGATATAATATGAAGTGTATAGCATCATCTTTGAAGTATTCTTAATTTATTTTTATTTTATGTGCACTGGTGTTTTGCATGCATGTATGTCTGTATGAGAGTATCAGGTCCCCTGGATCTGTAGTTATAGACAGTAATAAATATGGATGTGAAAGTGTCTCTAGTAGATGTAGCTATATACTCCAGTATCATGTAACTGGGTCACATGGCAGTTCTACCTTTAATTTTCAAGAAATATTCACATTGATTTCCATAGGGCTGTATTAGTCATACTCCTCCCAGTAGCAAATAGGAAGTTTTTACTTTTCACTTCTTCATCATTGCAAATATTTGGTGTCTTTTTTCTTGATGGGAGCCATTCTGATGTGTGAGATGAAATATCAAAACAGCTCATCTTTGTAATGACTTAGGATATTGGATCTTATAAATCATTATTAGTAATTCATATATTTCTTTTGAGTGTTTTCTGTTCAATTAATTGCCTCATTTATTGTTTGGCAGTTTTTAATGGCATTTTATTTTAGCAGTCATTTATATTCTAGATACTAACCATCTAATTGACAAAGCCAATATAACCTTAAGTGGAAAGAATGGTACAGGATGTAACACAATACCTGACCTCAAATTATGCTGTAGAGTGATAGTGACAAACTCAACATGATATTGGCATAAAAACATTAATGTTGACCAGTAAACAGAATATGAAGAAATAACACAGCTAAGGCCATCTGAATTTTTATCAGGATATGTCAAGAACTATATACTGGGATTAAAAATCGGCTTATTAAGTAAATGGTGAGGACAAAACTGGATATACTGCAAAAAAGAAAGAAAGGAAGAAAGAAAGAAAGAAAGAAAGAAAGAAAGAAAGAAAGAAAGGAAGGAAGGAAGGAAGCTAGATTTATCTTGCTCATGGTACTTAACAATCAATTCAAAGTGGATCAAATACTTTAATTTAAAAGCTGAAATCCTGGAGCTACTAGAAGAAAACATCAAAATATATATCAAGATGTGTGTATGTGACTCTTTGACTTAGATACTCGGGCTATGGTGTTCCCTTACCTTAAAAGTATTCTTGCTGCTATTTCATAATTGCAACTTTGCTACTGTTATGAGTTGTAAGTATCTGATGTGCAGAATATCCAATATACAGCCTCTGTGAAAGGATCTCGTGATCCACAAGGGGTTGAAACCCACAGGTTGAAAACCGCTAAGCTAAGAGGGAAAAATGGAACCCAAATGAATGTAGAAAGTTACAGGGTTTCAGGGAGAGAACCTTATTCATTTGATCGGTAACAGAAAGTGTGGAAGAGAGTAAAATCAGTAGAATCAAGTTGGGTTCTTTTTTGATGGATTTATTCATAAGAAGGCGGAAATTTTGTGAAACGTTTACTGCCAAGTGTAATATTAAAGTTTGAATTTGGTTTTCTTGCTGTTGAGATGATAAATTTGTCTTATGACCAAATAAAAAGTAATAAAAGGATTTAAAAAAAAGATGTGTGTACACAAAAACTTTCTGAAGCATATTCCAACAACACAGGGATATCTTTAAGAAATAACAAATGGACTACATTAAATTTAAAAGTTTCTGCACAGCAAAGTGAACTATCAGATGATGCAATAGATAGTCTACATAAGAAGAGAACATCTTGGACTATTCTTTTTAAAGAATAAATCTTGGAAAAAGACAAAAGAGGTTGTGACAGGGAGTATATAGATTAAACTTTTTTCTAAGCCAGGGATGATTTTAATTTCTCCAAAACAAAAACTAAATTGTTTTCAGAGTATTGCATATAAAACATTAGATGAAGCACTGATTTTTGAAATTCTTACTAGATGTGATTATTATTGTCAGTGGAAGAATTTAGTAAATACCATTTTAAAATTTATTTGGCCGGGCAGTAGTGGCACATGCCTTTAATCCCAGCACCTGGGAGGCAGAGGCAGGTGGATTTCTGAGTTCGAGGCCAGCCTGGTCTACAGAGTGAGTTCCAGGACAGCCAGGGTTACACAGAGAAACCCTGTCTCTAAAAAACAAACAAAATAATTTATTTGTTTCTTTGCTTCTATATTTGCTTGATTTTTAGACAAGTTTCACACTGTAGCCCAGACTCACCTTCCATAATCTTGTTGACACAGCCTTCCAAGTACCTAAATTATAATTGTGAGCAATTATACACAGCTACAATTTATTTACTACTGTCTAGTGTCCATGATGTGATATTGGAACGTACATTGAATGCTACCAGAGGAGAAAGGAAAACACGGACAGAACTACAGACTCTTTGATCTGCAGTGGTGTCCTGCCTGCAAGATATGCTGGTACGTTAGTGGCATAAAAGTCATGTGGGCAATCAACCAATATCTGACTGGATTTAATGCCCTCTGTATGAGATGGGACCATGCTCAACTGTTGGGTGGCCAATGACCTGGGACTAGATAGGCCACAGACCTGGGAGAAAACCATATACTAGCGTGCTGCTAAAGGAACACAGTAATAAAATGACTGGATCCCGAAATCTGTGAATGTCTGTGACTGGGTTGCCAGCACAAGATGACATTGGCAGAATCAAGCCAACCATAGAGTACTTGACTATCCACTGAAAAATCATTCTTACATAATTAGAAAATCTTTTTTTTTAAAGAGTTGTAAAATTTGAGGAGTGAATAAAATGGAACATGCACATTAGCACATTAGAAGTCTCTGATTTCTCCTTACATTAGAAACTAAGTCATAGCCCTTATGATATATTTAAAAACAGGGGCCTAGGGAACAACTCACTGTGACATTTGGAGCATTGTTGATGCCTTATAGAAGTTGCCAGAGAGGCTCTCTGACTTGCTTTAATAGTCATCAAATGACCTACATCTACACAGGCAGCTTATGAACTAAACATGAAGCCTCCATGAATTCTCTGTCAGAAATAAAACTTTTCATAAATATCTTTCCCAGAAAGTCAATTTTACCAATGTCAAGGAAGGGAATTTTTTTTTTTTTTTTTACAACCAGCAGTGTCTGGATCTAAAAAATACCATGCATAAAGCCCATGTGTCAAAGTATCTCTTTAGGACTTGGATTCACATAAACTTCTAGTTACATTTTCAGTTAGTGGTAAAGTAATAGTTAAATATTTAATTTGTTTGAGAGTTGCTGCCAGAACTATTATTATGGGGTGGTTTAGTTGGCACTATAAAACTTTTTTATATTTGAAGATGCGTTTGATGTGTCTAAGATATGAAGCAGTGTTAATAGCCCCCAACTCCAATAGCACTCTTTGGCTTTAATATTGTTTGTTTCATAAGGCCTTGTAGGTGAAAATGTTCTAAACATAATCATTCATTAACACAAACAAACACTGAATTACAGGAAAATTAAGCCTTCCACCAAACCCCAACTTGGTGTCACATCCTAAAGGCAGTCATTACAACGTGTAAGACTCTGCAGCTTCTGGGTGCAATTAAGAAGTAGTCGAGTTCTGCAATCAGTATCTTCAACTCTATTCTTCTCCCCTTTGGAACGTCATCACGAGGGAAGGTAGTACCTGTGTCTCCCTGCTTCTGTAGAGGGGTAGGAGCCAAGCTTCTCCATGAGCATCTTGCTCTAAGTGGCAAATTACTAGTGGGAGAACAGTTACTAGTCTTTTGGGTGAGACCAATTAGCCAACATAACAAAGCCTTTCCTCTATGCCTTCCTCAATAGCAGGTCTACCAGAGTACTCTCCTCACACTCAATCATGGGAGGCCTACAAGAAATGGGGCCACAGCTGAAACTTAACTAGGAAAATTGGTCAGTTAGCCATCATTAGAGATGAGAGATCAGGTGAGCCGAGCAGCGTATTGTCGTGGCTCCACAGACCTTAAAGTTTCCTTCTCTATACACAATCAACCAAGATACTCCATACCTGATCAACTGAGATCCACAGCTTCTGTAGGACTGCTTTCTGGGGGAGAAACCGAGAAGGTGTAGCCCTTCATTTATAGAGGCATACATAGCCTTCATATATATGATGTTATCTGTCTACCCCTTTCTTAAGCCCTGGCAGTACTAAGTACCCAACCAGTTGATTCACTGAGAGCATCCATGATGATGCTTTTTGTCAAGCTTGCATCCCACGAAATCATTCCCAGCCTCCCTTAATCCCAAGGCTGACTTGCAGAGCTGCACCAGAAAGCACAGGAGGGAAATGGAGGTTTTAGCGGCCATGTTCTGCGGAAGTGAGTTACTGCCCATCATGTAACGCTGTTTGTTTGTTCGGGATGACATTGATCACTTGCTACATCCAGTTCGTCCTCAGCAGAACTGAAGGTGCAGAAGGGACTGGAAGAAGGGAGGGGAAGAATTGTAGAGAAGAATCTCAAATCCAAAGTGAGGAAGAGGTTCACAAGAGCATATATAGACTGGTAAGACCCTTCTCTTTCTGTGCTGACTTGTATATAATCATACTGGTTTCTACTTTCAAATACCCTTAGAGAAAAAAAAAACATAATATTGATATATGTCCCAGAGGAAACCTGTGGAGTATTACACTGTCCCTGGTCAAAAGCAGTCTCCAGACAGGTGTCTAGATGATTTCCCAAATCTTGTTTCTCTTTCTTTTACTTAAATCATAGATCTATTCACTTGTAGCTATTGCTGTCTGACAGCCACTGTACAGCAACTTGGTATTGTGGCTTAAGTTATAGCCATCTTTGATAGCTGTCTTTGGCAATATTGAGAGTGGTACATGCAAACTTAGGGATGAGATGAACAATTCACGTGCTTAGACAGGAACGCACACGCCTCTTAACTGCCTCAAGGTTTCACAGCATTTGTCATCCATGGGGAGAAAGCACATAGGAAATATGCCTGTGTTTTAATAGCCTGAGCTCTACGATCTTAATATGTTAGAGTCGAACGTGAACAGTCTAACAGACCGTCTCACACCGACAACCCTGAACATTCTCCAATCTTACTTATACTGGCCACTGATGAAAATTAAGTTCTGTCTGTTGAAACATTGTTAGAAGTTCCTAAGAAAAAGCAAGCATACTTCCCTGTGGGGGGAAGAGCATATTTACTCCTATCAGTGAGCCACCCACCCGAGACACTAACTGCTCTGTATTCATTCTGTGGCTCAGAGGTGTTTTCCAGGAGATGACTGAATCACTGAGCCAGTAGGGCAAGCAAAGCCGTATCAGACATGCTCATTAAGCCTAAAATGCTTGCTGCTGCAGCCTTTCCCTCCTACCCAAAAAGACCTTTCTGAACCAAAAAGTCAAGAGCTTGTATGTAAAGTTAGAAAACGTTCTCTTCATCTACATGGAAGGATTCTGAGAGTCTTGTGACTTCAGGGATCTTTACTGTGATTTCAAACCAACCAGGGCAGCCACAGCCTGTGTTTGGTTTTATCGAGGGTCTTGTTAGTTTCGTTTTGTTTGTTTGTTTTCTTTTTCTCTCTTTCTTCTAATCTTAAAAAATCTGAAGTTAAGCTAGAATCCAGCTGATGGATGGAAGAAAAGCCAGACATAACGAGGCACTGATAATCAATACAATTAGCCTTGTATATACCTTTAAAGGTGAAGAGATGGGCTGATGGTATCTTCTAGGAAAGAATTTATTAGTGAGAGCTAAGGACATGAGTCAAGCACCTGCTCAACCATCATGAGTAGCTGAGTTTGGATCCCCAGCATTGTTGTAGGATGCCAGGCCAGGTGGCATGAGCATGCAGTCTGGTCACTGAAGAACCAGAGACCAGAAGGTCCAGCAGGCTTGTTGGCCGGTCAACCTTGCCCATTCCACTAGGTTCAATGAGAGACCCTGTATCATCATCATCATTATCACCACCACCCACCACCACTGTCATCATCATCCTCAAAAACAATAATATGGAGAGTAATAGAAGAAGTCACCTGACATCAACCTATGACCTCCATACCAAGTGTACACACCAGTTTGCACACTGACTTGCAAGTATGCATACATGAACACATACACACTTAATACATGAACACATACACACTTATAAATAATTGTTGTGTATGTAAATACGCAAAAAACATCATGTAACCCATATAATAAAATGTTCCTCTGTGTTTTATTTTTAGTAGAATGCTCTTTTTTTTTTTGCACAAAAATCTGTATTCTTCTAATATAGCTGCTACCTTCCTACTTTAAGCATAGGTATGAGACCCCTTTGAACTTTGACAATTTTTTGAACGGTTGAACTGGAGAAAAAAACCCTATTTTTTTTTTGATTCTTTGACAGTTTCGTACGTGCATTTAATGCATTTTGATGACTGCAACTCTGCCTGCTCTCGTGCCTTTCCCGTCCCTATTACCTTACAAGTTTCTTTTCCAAAATCACAGGAGATGCAGCATTTCATATATTAAAAAAAAATACGGACATGATTTAAAGCATTAGGTCAATATTTTAAGAAACTGGCACTCTAAGGATAGTGTTACAACGGACGGGCCAACACTAACTTAACCACGCACTTTAAAAATTGCCTTTTGTAAAAGATGAAAATGCTAAGTTTTCATGAGCGGGTCCAAACATTGCTCCTTTTCTCAGAAAATAATTCTTCTGGGACCTAACTTATTCATAACTATACATTCTCCTCCCTGTCTCAGCTGATTTCCCTTTGCTTATTTGGAGCCTCTACAGTAAATCTCATCAGTAGTTTGGCCCCCCTCGGACAGCATTCTTTCACCTCACTAGTCTCTCCAGAGGCCTCTCATCACGTGGGATTGCGGGATGTCCAGCCTGAGGGCAGGCTTGTGTTGTGCGCTGGCTACTACACTCCCACGTGGAAGGGGAGGACCATTTGCCCGTCAAGAAGCCTGACAAAGAGTCCAGTCACTGTCACACTGGCCCCGGGGCTGGGGGAGGCGGGAGGTAGGAGGCGACTCTCACAGCTCCAAGGACACTGGGAGGAAGATCGCTGGCCTCGGTGCCCAACAACTCCTTCCAACAGACTGGAGCTTGTGTAGGAGGGAAGGCAGAGCCTTGTCCTGGGCGGGGCGAGGCTGACTGGGAGAGGGTGGCGCTGGCTGCAGAGGGTTTGGGGGCTGTGAGGCGTGGCTGAGCCCCTGCCGGAGTACGGGAGGGAGCCAACAGGAAACCGTGGGCTTGCTCAGCCATCTCAGCTCCAAAGTAGATCCCCTGGTGCTCAAAGGAGTTTAGGCGGGGTTTTCAGAGGCAGCAAGAGGTGCTAAAGACATTCCCAGCTTGAAGCCCAGGGAGCTGCAAGGAGCCTGTTGGACAGCCGTGGAGGGTGGGTGCACTGAGCTGTGTTGGGCTCATTTCCAGCGCTGTGAGTGTTGTGAGTACAATAGCCCCCCCCCCCCCTCTTTTTTTAATCTAAGAAGACTCAGGGCTCTGCTCCACAACTGTCTAGCCCAATGCCCCAGGGCGTATCACCAGCGTTCTGTAGCTTTCTGGGCGAAAACCTTTGATTTCTTTCATGGGATATACAAAGACATCTTGAGCCAGAACTACAGGTGCCAGCCTCTGAGCTTTCAGGACAGGAGTCTCCAGGGCAAAAAGAGGTGAAACTCTTGGAAAAGAAAGAGACACTGCTAGGACCCATCGGGTCTGCTGGAGGTCTGGGCACCCATGCTCCTGTCATGGCTCACAGGATTGGGGGCTGGACTGCTCTCCCTGCATTTCCTGCAGAAACTTCTGTTCCCGTATTTCTGGGATGATTTCTGGTACTTGCTGAAGGTGGTGCGCTACGGAATTCAGATGGAGATGTACAAACTGAGGGGGGAGCTGGTCACGGTGCTGGATAAGTTCCTGAGCCACACCAGGAAGCAACCACGGAAAGCCTTCATCATTTATGAGGGGGACGTCTACACCTACGAGGACGTGGACAAGAGGAGTAACAGAATAGCCCACGCTCTCCTGAACCACTCCTCGCTGAAAAGGGGGGACGTTGTGGCTTTGTTGATGAGCAACGAGCCCGACTTCGTTCATGTGTGGTTTGGCCTGGCTAAACTGGGCTGCGTGGTGGCCTTCCTCAACTCCAACCTTCGCTTCGATTCCCTCCTACACTGCATCAACACCTGTGAACCCACTGCCGTGGTGGTGGGCGGAGGTAGAGTATGGACTGTGGTCTGCTGTGCCCAAAGCAAACCAACCTATTTCCTGCCCTCCCCTTTCTATCCATACTTCCTGTCTAATACTTTGAGGTAGGTGATAAGGAATGTAAGATATGCGTATGCAATAGTATTTCCATCCCCACAGCCAGTGACTTAGCTCCTCCCACACCTCCTCAAGCACTTTGCTGTAGATCAGCAAATAGCAATAGAACTAAAGAATATCTCTATAGAATTTCTGCTTCTTGCCATTTTGGGGGAGGAGCTACTGGTACCCTCCGTCCCTGAAAGAATTCAAGAGATACAGGGCTGATTCTGTTATTTCATCAGCCTTGACAAATGTCTCATGAATAAGAAAGCTATCAAGTTTTTACGTGTTTTTTTTTTCCCATAGTAACTTTATGGAGAATGAATGCATTTGGATAACAGAACATTTAAAGGCGAGATTCACACATTCTTATATCCATTCCTGCACTTAATTACATACTCTGCAGGCTAGGATTTGACAGAGCAAGGCTGGGCTGCCCATCAGTCAGGAGCAGGCTCGTGACAGACAATAATCTTTTCCCTTGTTTTATTCCCCCTTCATTTTCTTTCAGTTACGTTCTTCCTTCCCTGATGTGAGTTGAGATATCTACTATTACACATATTCACAATGAAAAACATAAATCTCTGATTTCAATGAGTAATTAACTAAGGAACCAGGGAGGTGGGTTGCTCAATAAACTGAAATAGCTACCATGATAGTAACTTGGTACAATCTAAAAGGTTTAGATCATTTCTTCTGCACAGAGCTAAAAATGTCATGCAGATGTCCCTGGTAAAGAGCTTGGTAAAATTACTTAGGTATCTTAGATTAATTGATACATACCAGTTCTTCATATAGGATTTCAGAATCCCGTGAGAGTATGGAACATAATCTAATTTCTGCTTTATTGATGACTAAAAAGGTAGACATTTCCTGTTTGCTTTTCTCACATATTCACACATAGCTGTAGGCACAAGAAGGGCTGGCCGTCAACACCGTCATTCTTCCTACATCTCTGTGTCCTTCCAACCTATCTTGTGATTCAGTCAAGTCGAAATGTTTATTGTCAAGCACAGGTTTCAGCTAGTTTAGGGGCATAGGAACAGAGAAGCCAAGAGTGTCCCTCGAGTGCTGTCTGGTGATTTCCTCTGCCCTATGTTCCATTTCACTTTGTAAAGAGGTGTGTTTGTACACTGAGGCTTCAGTGACCTGTGGTAAGGAGTAGGATCAATGAATCATGCAGAATTTTGACAGTGTGGCTAAACAGTGTTGATCAATGACTAGAGCTGTGAATGTGGCAGAAAAATAAGCAGTGTTTATTATCTGTGGACATACTCTGGCTTTTATTCATGGCTTACATCACTACACATCAGGTAGCGACTGTGAATTCCAACTTGTGCTAGAAAATGTTACCTGCCTTCAGAAGAGCAAACTAAGAGGGTTCCAGTGTGAGATCTTTGTGGCTAAGATGCTGAGGTCAATAAGAGGACCTCCTATAGAACAAAACACTAAGAAGTTCTTCTGAGGGACACAGTACAGGGCACCTCTCAAGTTGGTGTGCAGACCTGGCTGTAGCATGCGGTGTTGTTTAATCATGTTCAACTAATGGTATAGTTCCTGTGTTCTAGCTTTTACTCAGTTCTCCAGTAATTAATACATCCCAGCCTCCCCCCACTTCCTTTTTGGTGCATAAAAGCTATGGAGACTGGAGACATAGCTAAGTTCAGCAAAGTACCATCCAAACACCATCCAAAGTACCATCCCAAGGTTGGTCTCCAGAACCCAAATTTAAAAATAAGTAAGTAAGTAAGTAGGTAGTAAGTAAAGCTACGTGTGGTAATCTCAGAGCTGCGAGGCAGAGGTAAGTGGATCCCGAGTGCACACTGGCCATTTAGCATAGCCTACTTGCTGAGCTCCAGGCCAGTGAGAGACTCTATCTCAGAAACTGGTAAGGTGGAACTCAATGGAAGAACACACAAGGCTGACTTCTAACCTCCACACCAGCTCATGCACTTTCTCACACACACGTACACACACATTCATACACAAACTTGTACACACACATGAACACACATATGCATTCACACATCCACATACATTCATGTGCAAAAAATACATGCACACACTCACAAGCATGCACACATACAAGCATGCACACACACAAGCATGCACACACAGACTACAACTTTAGGTTACTGGGATTTTAAGTCAAATACTATGTAGTAGAGTTTTTTTTCAACAAAATAGTTAACTAGCGAAATCAAGCTTAAGTTACATTAACTATTCATGTTCACATATCTTAAAACACAAATTACATGAATTTTAAAGATGTGATAGTTCTATTCTAATTAATGAATGGTTTGCTTTGTTAAGAACAGCTTAGGTCCCAGTAAATTGTGTGCATTTAAAGTTCTTACTGTGAAACAGTGTATTCTTTTAAGTGACATTTTAAGCTGCAATGGTGAACAGTATACTAGTAATAATAATTCGGTGTTTAAATTTCAGAATCCATAGATTCTGATCAGCCATTCCTAATGGGGATTCATATCATCCTAGAACAAGCGTACTGAAGTGGAGAGATGGGTGGTTTACACAGAGCAGCCAGGCAGAGCTGCAGTTCAGGTAGAGTCAACTGCTTTGTAGCTGATAGAATCCATCGTGAGTGTCACTTTACAAAGCTATAAGATGGCTGGTGACAATGTCAACTATTTCTCAGTCCAGTTCTGAGGATTAAATGATCTGGCTTTCATGACTTAGACAAGTGTCTCTTCAATAGTTGCTAGACTCTTAGCAATTGAAATTAATTCATGCTGTGCTCATCAAACATCATATACCCAAAAGAACTATACACAGTTTGTTTGAAATGCTATTTTAGAAAAATTACACTTCTAAATTATGTACAGATTTGTGTGTGTGTGTGAGTGTGTGTGTGTGTGTGTGTGTGTGTGTGAGCGTGCAAGAGTGCATGTGAGAGTGCACATGTGTATGAATGCATGTATGTGTGTGCATGTGGGGACCATAGGACAATTTGTAGGGCCTTTCTTCAGTTGCCATTCACATTCCTTTTGAGACAGAGTCTCTCTCACTGCCCTGGACCTCATCGAATAGATCAGCCTAGCCAGCCACTAAGCACTTTTGTCTCCCCCAGTTCTGAGATCAGAAATGCAAAGTATGACACCCAACTTATAAAGATGGGGTACTGGGGATCAAACTCAGGCTCTGTGCGTACCTTACAAATGACATGTCTGTAGCCCCAGAAGTTATATACGACTTTAAACAAGTTTCATGGGTCAGGTCAGATAACGTTCTTGGTGAAAGGTACAGTTTCCACGTTGGCTTATCTTTCTGTCAAACTTTAGGAGGAAGCCCAAGGAAAGGTATTGATTGCAATCAACAAACCTTATTCAGTAACGATGGTACCATTTCTCAAAGTGGACACCTGTAAGGTGTTCCCAGTGGCCCTGAGAGGCACACGTGATGATGTTAGCTCAGTCGAATAGCTCACTTCAGTAGGTTGCATAACCAGGATCAAAATCTCGACTTCTGATGTGAGGTCTTGATTTGATCACAATCCAGCTATGTGGGGACCGTCAGTTACATTGCACACAGTTATAAAAAAGTATATATGTTCAGGCTCTATGAAAACACTACAAAATGGCAACATCAAGATACCAGGCTTTTAATACACACTAATTAGAAAAATGTGTACGATATTATTCTTCCAACAGAGCTGAAGACTCAAATATACTTGCAAAGGGGTCTCCTAGCTATGCTCTGGTCTCGGGGTCTGGGTCAGGTTAGTGTTCTCTGCTAATCAAAGAATGGAAATGAAAAGACAGGAAAAATCTCAGGCAGGACAAGTGACGACAGCCTGAAGATTCTCATTGAGGCTGACAGAAACTGCTGTTTAAAAAAAAAAAAAAAAAAAAAAAACTTTATCAGGGAAGAGGAAATGCTACTCATAATAAGATAAGAAATGTTGTGGGTCTACCAGGTGTCCACGGTTCCCTTGCTACACATTGCGCGTGCGCGTTGTTTGCTTTCTCGATACTCTGCCGCTTAAATCTCTACAAACAGATGACTTTACAATTCTCCCGTTGCCCGTCTCCCCGTCTCCCCTACTTTAAATGTGACAGCACTTAGTGTGTGAGTTTATTTTAAAAGACTTGAGATTTCTCTTCATGAGAAGTCATGACTTCCGTTCACAGTTAAGGAGCTAATGGTTACTGCCCTGCCCTGTTTTTATAAGCAGTTGCCCTCAGGCTGTGCAGAGGAAATGTTCAGGTTAACAACTGATCTGTTGTAACCCTGCAATTACCCTTTAGCCATAAAGGTAATTATTAAAATCAACAGGAAGAGAGGGAACGAGCCCCTTTGCAGTTCATAGAAAATTATATGTACAGAGGTACAGAAAGCTAAGGGACCCTGTGAACTTTATTACCTACCCTGTGTTCCATGATACCCTCTCACAGGACACGAATATTTTTCCAGGACATGGCTATTTTTTTTCTTGTATTTATTAGAATGGCTGTTACCACATTCTTATTTTTTCCCCATCTTGGATTTAGCAGGGTCGAGAAAGTAACCTTGCTACAAAAGAAAATCATTTTATTAATTTAAATGTATAGTGTAATTTCAAAAGAAGAAATCTAGACAGAGAAGTGAATGAAACAGCGTGGCTCATACCCATCTCTTCTCAATGGAAAGGGGAAAATGACTTAACACATCCTGTGGAGACTGCTGGCTTTGAAAATCATTATAATGAATAGGCTTGTAGAAAGGATGCTAATTTGTGGCGGGTGGGGGTGGGGGAGGGGTGGGAGGTGAGGGGATAAATGCTGGAGTCCAGTACACCTGGGTAAAAACAAGGGCATTAGCTTAGGCAGGCTCTCATCTCCTTTTAGACTTTCAGTTGCCTTCAGATTCCTTTCATTTCCAAGACAGGAAATAGCGCTCACTGCTTATGTGTTCCATGATTTATAATAAATGGAGTTCATGAAAGTGTACATCATTAGCTAATAGATTATTCAGAAGTAGCATAAATAGCACATGAATAGCACACACTTCCTGAGAGTTGTGTGATGTATAATAAACAGTGTTCATAAAAGTAGCTGGGCCACTATTTACGCCAGAGTGAGTTTCTGGGCCTCACAGAAAACACTGGTATCAGAATGTGTGTATAGTACTGTAGGACACGGCTTACTTCAGCATGATTTTCTTAAAAAACCAGAGCCTAGCCACGCCTCTATAACAAGGCTCCTGAGCTACTCTGCACAGAAGAGTGATAAGATCTATAATCTCATCCTGACTTCTTTGTAAAAATTGTTATACACATATACATCGGTAAATATTTTACCTTTACATTTTTATTTCATAAAATATTTTATTTATACAAAATACTTGCCAACATATTAATTATATATGTATTATTTAAAAATATACACACATATAATATATAATACACACATCTATATGTATGTATATATATATGTATGTATATATGTATATGTATGTATATATGTACATG